>NC_137785.1:52343499-52823499 GCF_963455305.1 Plecotus auritus
CATCAATGATGAGAGAATCATTGATCGGCTGCCTCCCGCACGCCCCCTACTGGGGATCGAGCCCACAACCCGGGCATGTGCCCTTGACTGGAATCGAACCTGGAACCCGTCAGTCCCCAGGCTGACGCTCTATCCACTGAGCCAAACTGGCTCACTCTTCCATTTTAAATATTGCTTCTTAATACATTTCTTCTAAGTTATTCTATTTACATTTTAAATAGCCAAAGTATGCAATGATCTCTACTTTGCATCTCTAAAAATGTATGCTACACAATCAAAATGAGGTTGCTTGGAACCGAACTCAAGGTTCTCTTCTTCTGCTTGATATGTGTGTATTTCCCAGGAGCCTCTATGATTTGGGTCAATTGATTATTGACATTTAATATCTCCCTTCTTTGGATGGAGATATAATATAAGCAGAGCCCAGTTGAACAAAGGCAGTTTCATTATACTGGATAATTACACTTTTGGATATAATTGTCTCCATTGGGATCGCATGAAAACAAAGCAACAGAATTATTAAATGGGTAAGGATAGCCGTCTAGTAACTGAGATGATTTTTAATAGAAAACAATTCTCTAATAAAATGTTTCCTTGAATTATACATCTATGAAACAATGGTTTTCCTTCTCCCTTTTATTTACCCCTCTTACATTTTTATTCAGTTTTTAAGTGTACCCCAGGAGTAGTTTAAGCACATTAAAGCTATTAATATTGTTGGGCACTAAAATTGCACATAGATATATTTTCCTTTATATCCATGTCTCTCTTTGTGATTGTAACATGGCAAATTATTGACCTTCAACATCAGTAACAACATTTGTATAGTGTTGTTTTGGTTAACAATTTGCATTTGCTTCTATTCACTCACCTGATTCTCTGCTATAATCTGTGTTAGCTATCCATGTATTCATTTTATAGGTAATGAAAATAAGGTTCAGAAGTTAAAAGAATTAGCCCAAGGTCATGTGGTTAGCCAATGAGAGAGCAGGGATTTGGGTCTATGTCTGCAGGATCTCAAAGTCCACATTCTTTTCCCCCAAATCATAGGAAAATCAGGGTTATATGAGGCCAAATAATATTTGGTGGGAGAAAAAACAGTGGTCACTTAACTAATTCTTCTCCCTCCACTCTGGAAAAAAGTAAATTGCTATTTTGCATTAAAATAGTTAATCCATTGTACTTGTAGGACTCTGATTTGAATGTCCCCTCAATAAATACTTATTCCAAATAGACTCAGCTCTTTTAATTTTTGTCTATCTATCCTTATTCCTATTACTATGGTTATTATTGTCATGATAAATGGATATTAAAAGGTGGGTGTTTTGCCCAGCCAGTGTGCCTCAGTGGTTAAGCATTGATTCATAAACCAGGAGGCCGAAGGCTCAATCCCCAATAGGGGGCGTGCAAGAGGCAGCCGATCCATGATTCTCTCATCATTGATGTTTCTATATCTCTCTCCCTTCTTCTCTGAAATCAATAAAAATAGAGTTTAAAAATTTTTAAATAAAAAATAAATAAGAGGTGGATGTTTTTTTCACAATAATCAGACACAATGATGAGTGTTTTACGCCTGCATGACTGACAGGCAGATGAAACCTGGGAAGCAAGTTAGCACCCTACTCAGTCACGCTGCCTCACATCTCCGGGCTGACTTGCGGCACACAGCAGCTTCTAGTGGTTCTCACGAACAGAACAGTAATCCTGAATGTTACAAATAGGTTGTTTGGTCAAAATATTGACAACCTAATTGAAAAATATATATCCTACTGCTTCGCTGTTTGCTAGCCAGTGAAATAAGACAGGAACCTCAAGGAATCACAGAAGGTTTCATATGACCTGCCACTTTGACTTATGTATGTGCATTACCCCTGCGAATGAAAGACCTTGTGTATTTTTAGTTTCTTATTTTTCCCCATCAACTTGGTCTACAAGGCAACTGTAAACAAACACATGCTGCAAAGACAAAAAGAGTTGTTAAAACTTTTTCAGCTTAAGTCTTCATCTGGGATCTTAAAGAGCCAGAGGATAAAAATTCTGATGCATCTTCACCTCCCTCCAAGTCCACAGAGCAGAGCAGGGGGCATGTCAATGGTTGTGAATCAAGTATGTAAGCTCCCCGCGTAAACAAAGTCGATGCTGTTTAATAGGATGGGGGCTTGGGGAGCATTCTTCCTCGCCTGCCATCCTGACGAAATGATTAATGATCTACATCTATGTACATTATAAAAGCTGACCTGACTTTCGGTTTTGTCATCAGGAAACATTGAGTACCATTTGGGGCAAAGTACTAGAAAAGTTTTAAATCTGAAAGAAAAGGAAAGAGCAATCCTCACCGAGTACCCACAAACCTTCTTCTCAAAGTGGGGTCCCTGGAGGAGCAACATAGACACATTATTTAATTTCTTTAAGATATAGTGGGGTTTTTTCCTGATAACTGAGGATAAATTATATTTACTTTGAGTCTTGTCAATAGACAAATACTCAAATTTTATCTAATTCAGTACTTATAAGTTTTTAAGTCATGCCTAACTAACTCTAAATCTTACACGTTTTTTCCCCACCACATTGCACTGTATCTTAAATTAATAATTTTAAATTCCTCTTGGGTACAGATCGATTCTCCCCCTCCCAACCTTCTTGCCCATATTGTCTTATAGTAGAGACTACTAAAATATTCATTCTTCTGTCTTTAATTAATAGGATGTGAGCTTCTAGAGAAAAGTAATATACTTAATTAAAACAAAATAACACCAAACAAATAAAAGATCCCTGCCTCATTGGATGGAGAGTGGGGGGTGGGGGCCTGTGGATAGAGTATGTGTTAGGCACCCTTATCCTTACCACACTCACTGATACAAATGTTCTCAACTTTTTCTTGAATAATAAAAAAAAATGTGTTACATGCATTTACCACAGTAAAAGAGACAGCATAACCAAAATGCTAAGTGTAAGGCGAAGAAAGACAAGTACCATATGATTTCACTTAAAAGTGGAATCTAATGAACAAAATAAACTAACAAAATACAAAGAGAGGGGCGGAGGCTGAGTGAAAAGGTGGAGGGATTAAGCAAAACAAAAACAAAAATACAACTCATAAAACACAGATGATAGTATGGTGATAACTAGAGGGAAAAGGGAGATGGAGGGAGGAGAAGAGAGTAAAGGTGGGATAAATGGTGGTGGAAGGAAACTTGGCTTGGGTTGGTGAACACAAGATACAATATACAGATGATGTAGTACAGCATTATACACCTGCAACCTCTCTAATTTTATTTACCAGTTCATCCCCATTAAAATGCATAAATCATTGGAACTTGAGACCTTCTGAACAGAAATGGTATTTTCTTTTTTTTAAAAAAAAAATTTTTTTTTTTAAATTATTGCTTCCAGAGAGGAAGGGAGAAGGAGAGAGAGATAGAAGCATAAATGATGAGAATCATTGATTGGCTGCCTCCTGTACCCGCCCCCCCCCCCCCCCCCCCCGCTGTCCCCCGGGGATCGAGCCCGAAACCCTGGGCAAGTGCCCTTGACTGGAATCGAACCCAGGACCCTTCAGTCCACAGGCTGACACTCAGCCTTGGGCAAACTATGGCCCGCGGGCCGGATCCAGCTGTTCTATCCGGTTCTCTTGCTCTCCCCTCCGCTCCTTTACTTTGAATTTATATTAGTTCACACAAACACTCCATCCATGCTTTTGTTCCGGCCCACCGGTCTAGTTTAAGAACCCATTGTGGCCCTCGAGTCAAAAAGTTTGCCCACCCCTGCCTAGCTACTGAGCCAAACAAGCTAGGGCAGAAATGGTATTTTCTTAAGAGAAATGTATAAACATGAAGAAAAGAGAGGCTTTCTAAAAGAACTTAATTTGCTCTTTCTCCTACATCCAGCATGGGATGTGGGTAAGAAGCCTGGAAACACACTGTCCTTCGTTTAATCACAGTGCGGAAAATTTCAGTTATGATGCGCAGATGCCGGTTCTAACCCCACTGGCCTTTGAACCAATGATAGTAGCCTCTCCTTCAGAATGCATGCTGTAAGAGCAATAGCCTCCATTTAGGTAAGCTACCACGTCTGAAACTTGAAATTATACCTAATGGATTCACTTAGTCACTAGGGTTGTATCAGGTTTCAAATTTCCAGTTCCATAAACAAGTTCTAATCTTTATACTATACCTCTTATGTTGTTTAATCTTCTCTTTGAAGTCTCCCAATTAAGATGCCTACCTCTCTTCCCTGTTGGTCAATTCAAAAAGCCCAAACAGGTAAGAGAACTGATCTGATGATTTGTTCACTGCATAACATAAACTGAAAAAGTTTAACAGAGGACACTGTAGAGTTGGCCCAT
Organism: Plecotus auritus; assembly: GCF_963455305.1. Lineage (NCBI taxonomy): Eukaryota > Metazoa > Chordata > Mammalia > Chiroptera > Vespertilionidae > Plecotus > Plecotus auritus. The sequence goes on from NC_137785.1 coordinate 52,347,845, forward strand.
TGCCATTAGAGAGTATTGACTCATGGAATCTTAGAGCTTGATATAAGGAAGGTCTAGTGGTTATCTAACCCAGTGTTTCCCCAAACTGGTTACCCATTGAGTATCTTAGCCCTTTGCATGCCATAAGCGTCTATAGATGCAGTGGGGATGGTTTCTGTTTTGGATGCATGTAAGGAGGAAGGGAGAGAGGGAGGCAGGGAAAGAGAAAGAGAGAGAGAGAGAGAGAGAGAGAGAGAGAGAGAGAGAGAAAGATTGATCAATTTCCTGGCTTCTCTCCAAAGCCACTGAATTTGTGGAAGAAGGAGATAGTTGATAGCAGGCAATCTGAAAGAATACAATACAAATTAATCCTATATAATAAAGGGCTAATATGCAAATGGACCGAATGGCAAAATGACAGGTTGCTATGACGCGCACTGACCACCAGGGGGGAGATGCTCAATGCAGGAGCTGCCCCCTGGTGGTCAGTGTGCTCTCATTGGACAGCGCAGTGGCCATGCCGGGAGCCTCTCCCGCCTCCGCGGCATCGCTAAGGATGTGTGACTGACCACTTAGGCCTGCTCCTCATAGGGCTCCCAGACTGCAAGAGGGCATAGGCCGGGCTAAGGGACCCCCCCCCCCCCCCACTGAGTGCACACATTTTGTGCACTGGGCCTTTAGTTTTTATATAAACCTCTCAGCTGTGTCAATGATTGCCAAGGTCAGTTTCACAGCTGGAGGCACTTGGGCCCAAATAAGGGAATGGACACCTTTGGGGCTGAAGTGATGGCAGGGCCAACATTACAATCCTATCTCTAGACCCATCTCAAATTTATTCCATGAGCACCTGGCTGGTGAGGTCCTTGAAGATATTTCTTTTTGGTGCCTTCTCCACGAGGCAACTGAAAACTGAATATTTGGAAAACTCTTTGCACATCTCCCATGCATATCTCATAAGCACAAACTTTTCCTACACACCTACACACAGAAGGTGAAGGGAGGAGGAACATAGGAAAAGAATGTTAATACCTACTATGAGAGGTAGGAACATCATTCATTACTAAGGTGAGTCAAGTAAGGCTCTGCCAGTTTAAGTAGATTATCTAAATTCATAAAGCTCAAGAATGACAGCTAGGATTACAAATAACCTGAATGCCTCCGATGCCCATGTTGCTTTGTCAATATTCTGCAGTGACTGATGAAAGACATGGCTTGCTGCACACATTGCTTAAAGAAATAAAAGACAATTGAAACTGGGATTTGAAATCCAAAATAGCCCTGATATTCTTCTCTTGAAGGTCCCTCAAAGCTGACTGACACTTAAATGTCAGAGCTTGATTTTAGAATTAGTTTTGTCCAAATATATGTAAATCATATACTGTGTTTTTTAAACCATATCTGCTCTGAGCTTGAAAAAAAAAGAACTATAAAAAAAAGGCAGGAGCTCCCTATAGGTGTTGTTTTGGGGTCTCTAATTCAGATTCTCTCCCAAGTTGTCCCTTAGCTGTAGCCCATAGCCTCACCCCACAACACAGCATGGAATTCATGAGAAATTCATGAAGGTGAAAAGAGACAATATACCTTAGAGTACTGATTCCAATTTTTTCCAAATGGAAATGGTCAAATATGAATTTCTGTACTGAAGAGGTATGCCAGCAGCAGGAACAAGACAGCAAAGTCAATTACGACAAATATTTTCCTAAGCCTCGTTCTGTGTTATACAACTGCCAGTCCCCTCTTCTCTTGAACAGAATTACAGAATTACTGAACTCATGAATATTGATTTCCTGACTCCCAAAGTGAAGCAAGGCCAAACTCTGTGATCTCCAAGTCCCACAAGGAGGTGTGACTTCCTAAGTCATATAAGAACACATCTTTCTCTAGCTTTGGATGGTAACACAGTACCTAACTGAAGGCCCTGGCTCTGCTCGTGTGCTCATAAGTCTCTTTCCACAGAAGCAAAAGCTTAAAAAAGTATATTGGATCTGATCATCCTTATAACCCTCCACTGGTTATAGAATAGTCACAGAGATGTAAAGTACAACACAGGGAATAGAGTAATTCCTATGTTTGGGGCAAGGTGGGTACTTGAAATATTGGGGGATCACTCTGTAAAGAATATGATTGTCTAGCCACTATGCTGTACATCCAAAACTAATATAAAATAATCCTATATAATAAAAGCGTAATATGCAAATTGACCGAACGGCCAAACAGTAGAACGTCCATGAGGACAACCATCCGGGACCACGCTATGACACCCACTGGCACCAGGCCAGCCAAGGCAGGTGTGGTGCAATTGGTCGGGGGCCTGGCCATCGCCCCATGATCGCCCCGCAGAGGGAGGCCCAGGCTACCGACCAGTGGGCTGCGGCGGGTGGGCAGGGCCTCCCTCTGTGAGGGAAGTCTGGGTCCCGATGCCAGAGGGAAGCCGGTGCTGGCAGCCGGGGGAAGGAAGGCCTATTCTTGCACAAATTTCGTGCATCAGGCCTCTAGTATTGAATATAAACTCTTAATTGAAATAAAAAAAGCTCTGCCTGGGTAGCTCAGTTGGTTCCAGCATCATCCTGATATGCCAAGGTTGCAAGTTTGATCTCCCGTCAGGGCACATACAAGAAGCCACCAATGAATGCATAAATAAGTGGAACAACAAATCCAGGTCTCTCTCTCCTTTCATTAACAAACAGCAGATTGATTATCACATCAAAAAATAAATTAAATCTATACTCTTGCATGGTCTATAATGTGTGACAATTTGCCCTTGAACTCTTCCTTGACCTCCTATCCAGTGTCCCACCTGCTTACCAATGCCTTAGCACACTGGCCTGCACACTGGCCTTCTCTCTTCCTCGGCACACCAACTTGGCCCTATTCCAGAGCCCTTCACTTGCTATTCTCCCTCCCAGGAAAAGTCTTCCCAGATCTCTCCATCACTGATTCCTCCCACTTCAGGTCTCTGTTTCCAAGTTCCTTCCTCAAGGAGTCCATTCCTGTCCACCTTACATACCTCCCTTAAAAAAAAACAAAAACCTAATAAAATACACATAACATGCCAAAACCGGTTTGGCTCAGTGGATAGAGCGTCGGCCTGCAGACTGAAGGGTCTCAGGTTCAATTCCGGTCAAGGGCATGTACCTTGGTTGCAGGCACATCCCCAGTGGGAGGTGTGCAGGAGGCAGCTGATCGATGTTTCTCTCTCATCGATGTTTCTAGCTCTCTATCCCTCTCCCTTCCTCTCTGTAAAATATCAATAAAATATATTTAAAAAATAAAATCTAATAAAACACACATAACACATAAAAGCTGTCTTACCCATATTTAAGTATACAGGTTAGTAGTGTTACGTGCATTCCTGTTATGGAAACAATCTGCAGGAGGTTTTCATCTTGCAAAACTGAACCTGTAAACCCATGACACAACGACTACACACTTCCTTCTCTCTTTAGTCCCTGGTAGCCAGCATTCTCCTCTCCGTTTCTGTGAGTTTGACTGCTCTAGATACCTCATACAATGTAATCATATAGTCACTTGACTGGCTTATTTCACTTAGCATTAGTCCTTAAGGTCATCTTTGTAACACGTGCCAGAATTTCCTTCCTTATGAAGACTGAATCATATTTTGTTGTATGTAAATTTCGCCTTTGGCTTATCCATTCATCTATCAGTGAATATTTGACTTATTCTACCTTTGGCTACTGTGAACAATACTGCTATGAACATGGGTGTATACATATCTATTGGGAAACTTGCCTTCAGTTCTTTATACCCAATTTTTTCCCATCATCACCAACACTTACTATATTCTGTTGTTGTGGTAGCAGCCATTCTAGCGGATGTGAGGTGTTATTTCATTAGGATTCTGAATTTCTTTTCCCCTAGTGATTAGTGGTATTGAGAATCTTTCAGTGTCCTGGAGAAATGTCTATTCAAGTCCTTTCAAATAAGGTCTTAATAGTCTATGTCTAATGTTGGTAAATTTGGCTGAAGGGACCATTCCTCCCAGCCATAAGCATGGCCCCTGGAGGGGGCAACCTAATGGGATTGCAAGTGGTTTGGAAACTGTGTAGTCAGATTTCCCCTATTATACTTAGTGATGTAATGACACCACTGTACATAAATGTTTGATAATTCTGATTTTCCCCTCAGAAAAAAAAAATTGTTAAGAGAAGAATTACAATACTAGGTCAAGATGTACAAACATTTCATAGGCTTTTAATTCATGTTTCTAATTCACCCCCAGAAGGAATGTGCCAATTTACACTCCCACGAGCAGGGTGTAAAAGCAATAAATACCTCCACTGTAAGGACAGTGTAGTAAGGGTGTTATGTGGAAAACTGAAAAAAAAAAATAAACAGTTACTAATTTGAGAGGTGACTAAATGTCCTAATAGCCTACCCTCACACACTAGGATGCCTTTTGCTCTCTGTAAATTGGCTTTATTAACTCTGATAATGGGGAAAATATGGTGCTGAGAGACGTCTCAAGAGCTGAAATTTACACCTCAATCTGTTCGGTGCTTGTCCTAATTATTTAGACTCCATTTCTAAAGAAAACACTGGGATTCAACGCCACCATCACCCAGAGACAGGAATGATACCTTCTCAAACGATCATGGTGTGTCTCTAGTTGAATAAGGACAAAGCCGAGAGAGACTGATTTGGATGCAATGTTGAGAACGTAGAGAGAATCTGAGTATTATTGACTAATTTTCTTCAGTAATTTAGATTTGAACTTTTGTGTTGGTAACTCACTTCCAATATTGTTCTAGAATTCCCTGTGGCATTACGAGAGGAATTAAAAACCAGCCACGGACAAGTCAGTGATATTACACTATAACCCATCTCATAACATCTATAAAAATAACTCATGGCTCTGTCACTCCTCTCTCAATTTTCATAATGCCTTATGCAGCAGATGGGTTTCAGCCATGGCAATGAAGACTTCTATGCACTCATGTAAACGCCACAAATACTACTTGAGCTTCTCCACAGAAGAGTTTCTGAACAAACCTAAGCCTCAGTGTTTTTATGTAACAAATGAGGGTCATAAGACATTCTTTACTTTCAAAAAGGCCCAGAGCTTGATAGATGCGTTTACCTTGTTGGCCTCTCACATGTGTCTAGTTTATTTCTTTCACCTTCCATCCCATGCATGCTTTTAAACATAATGCTAAATTCAAATGATTAATGAAGTTTGGACTTTACAAATGTTGGTATTATCAAATTTTGGGGATCTCAGTACAACCAGTAGTATTAATTAATTAGGTCTTCTTTCTGTCTACCATATGGTTAACACACACACACACACACACACACACACACATACACACACACACACACACACACACACACAAACACGAGCATGAGAAGATGAGCAGGGCAATGTTCTTTTCTGTATCCATCAACTCCCCTCCCCTCCCCTCCTCTCCCCTCCCCTCCTCTTATTCTCTTTTTAAATTGTAAGATCAAATAAGTGTATATTCCTTGTTTGCATTGTTTTATGGTAACTATATCATCCACTTCTAGAAAACCATGAACGTGGACTGGTTAAAGCTATTGTTAGTCTGGAATTTCTCCCTGGCCAAAGCATCCCATTCATAGGAAAAGGACAGACAAGGAAGATACAGAATGAAAATAGGGTCTGTTATACTGACCATAGTCACAGACTTGACTACATTTAACTTCTCTATCATACCCAATGTTTGACCTCGCTTTTTTGTCATACCAGTCCATCTCTGCCCAGATCTCTTCTTCACATTATATGTGGGTCATGTTTCCAGCAGGTACACTTTTGTGCGACTCATTATTTAAATGTTTTTGTTTTCAAATCATTTACCAAAAGTATTTTGCCCTGCAGTGCCCCCATGTTTCTTTTAATAAACCTATTCCCTGATCTCAAATGATTCAGTGTTTTCAATGGGCATTCCAATGCTATGTCAAATCCATTTGTAAAACCTTTATTGAGTTTAACAGCAAAATCTCTCAAGTTTGGCTTGGCTAATCTATCAATTTAAGGCTCATTAAGATAAGGAATGACAAAGCTGGAAGAGAATGCCTTTCTTTGCTTTGAAAACACTTATAAAATCCAACACTCAGCCGTTTCCTCATTGTACACTGCTTTAGCAATGTCAGGCAAATTCGACTGTCAAAGCCATCAAAAATCCTGCTGAAATCGCAAAGGAAACAATGACTACTTTGGGAAAACACAGGAAGCCGAAGGACCTTGGAGTCTGCTTTTCCTGTAAGGAGGGAAGGAAATTTTGGAAGGGCAGCATTGGAGAGCCACCTCCTCCGTGTGAGGTCTACAGATTTCTCAGGTGTGGTGGGAAACAATACACTCCCAGAACACAACTGTCTTATAATGATGTCCCTGCTTCTAGGGGCCCCCTGTTTCCAGGCTATTCTGCCAGTGATATCTTCCATGAAGACCCAGAAAGCCTCAGCTTGTCTTTCCTAAAAATCTTCCGTTGCCTTTGGGTGAAGAGATGATGGTGGGGTGTAAAGAAGACAGAAATCTGAGTAAGTCCTAAAGGTTGGATGTAATTTTATCTAATGAACCTAAGATAAAAGAAAATTATCTCAGATGCCTTGGAACCCTTTCTGAAAGTAGAATCTGAAAACAGGACTTATGTCCCATTGTAGACAACTGGCGCTCAATCCTACTGGCTGCCTCTGAGGTACCATGAGGAATAGGTCATTCTGTAGGATGTGGCAATAGAGTTGTTTCATCATGATTCCTATTCTCTACTGGTAGAGCCTGACCACTCAGCATGCCAGTTTCCTTATATGCTTAGTCTGTCCGATACATCAGCTGAGCAAGCTCCCAAGAATTATAGGCAAACATTCCCAAAGCAGAACACCAGAGAGATATGACAGAAGCTTTCGATGCAGCTTTCTTGTAGTCCTTGGGACTGTCTGCCATGTTGTAACTTGAATTCAGAGGTTGGCTTGAGAGATGTGACACAGATGATCAAATGTGGCTGCGACAGTGGATCTTAATATTATACCCATTGTAAAGGTAATAAGAAGCTCTATATCACTGTGAGAATTAGAAGTGATTTGTGTCAAGTGTTCACGGAATGAATAATACATGCAGGCTGCTCAGTAAAAACTTGTTAACATGGTAAGTTTGGAGTTTGGAGCACAGCATTTAAATTCCTCTGCTGGCTAATGTCAGTTGCTTTTCCTCCCTTGTCTCCTCCTGGTCTCTTTGATGTGATCTTTGCTCTGACCAAAATAATTTATTAAAAGGCCAGAGTCTTTCTCGTTGACAATATACATGAGACAAGGCTTCTCATTTTGTTAATGCCAAACTACCAGCATATTGCCTATCAATAACCTAAAGATTGACAAGCCCGATAGTTATTTCCAATGCCTGCTTTTGTGAACAGCTGGATGAATTTAATGCAGTTGGCTCTACCCTTTTCTTGAAGTGTCCTAGTCTGCACTCTACTCTGCATGAGTCTTTTTTCTCTCTCACCACTTGCTTTGTTTTCTTTTAGGTTCTCTCTTTAGCCTGCTATTAGTGTTGGCCAAGTTTCCATCCTTGACGCTCTGTCCTTCCCTGGAAGTCCTTTCTGAAAAAAACATGGGGAAAGGAGAGATCATCTGGTCTACGGACTATTTGGAGGTTTTAATTGTAAACTGCCACCTGCTGACAACAGTGCACTAAGTGCTTGAACTAGTCACTTGCAAGCTGAATCTACAAAGAAATGTGTGCGTTTTTAAATCCATATGTGCTTCTAGAGAAAATAAAATATATCACAAAACAATACATACTTTGTTTCTCAATGAAAATCAGACAACCTGGCAACTAGGCCAGCATCTCTGTACACAATAGGCTGTGCCTAAGTGATTGCCTTCTACCTTTAGGCCAGGAATCTCCTAAAATAATTATACATACCCACTTCCCTACCTAGATAGGTTTCCATCCGTTTCTTACCACCTTAAATATATCTATATATCTTTTTTTATTATTTCAGAGAGGAAGGGAGAGGGCGAGAGGTACAGAAATATCAATGGAGAGAGAGAATAACTGATCAGCTCCCTCCTGTATGCCCCACATTGGGGATCATACCTGCAACCCAGGCATGTGCTCTGACCTGGAGTCAAACCATGACCTCCTGGTTCATAGACTGATAATGAGTAGAAAATAAGACAACCTTCTATTCAATATATCCTCTTCAGTCTATTCTATCACTAGTGGCCTGGTGCATGAATTCGTGCACATTGAAAGGAAACTAATTAGAAGAAATATTTTAATACCGCTATTCGCACTTTCTCTATAATAGAGGTGTCAACCAAATTCATGATTGACAATGACAGATCAAAACACACATGTGCAATTGGTGCCAGCGAGAGCTTTATATGTATCATGCATGTGTGAGTCAACTTAGCCTTTTATATATATATAGAATAAACTTGCTTAATTAGACCTGCTTTCTGATTTAGCCAAACTTTTTCCAGTCCAGTGAAGCACCCCAACTTCTCTTTCAGGTAATTGTCGGCAACACAGCAGTAAATATCAACACAAAGCAGATTATTATTGTAGATCATGCAGGGAGAACAAAGGGTAAAATATTTAACTGCAGCAGTGTTTGACTATATTCTGCTCAGTGAGAAAACCTGAAGTCATTTTCAAGTTTCACCAATTTCTTCATTTCAATCAAGTTTAGTTTCTAAGCTTTCTAAATCTCCATTTTCCGGCTAATAAAAAGAAAATAGGATTCCACTAAAGTCTCCTATCTATCTACTCCAGGATTCCTGTGAGGATCAAATGAGATGAGGCATTGGGAAATGCTTCACAGACGTTGGTCTAAAGTGTAAAATGTTTCCACCTGGCTATAAAGCAAGTTGTGTTCCTGGGCTGAAGAAACTCCAAGGAGACTAGGGAGAGGAAGCCAGGCATTGCTATGGGATGTCATTACCCGGTGCCCACAGCCACTGTTTCCAGGTTGGGCTGGGCTGTGGGCCACATTTTGTGCCTTGGGGTCTCAATAGCATCGGCTGCAATTTGGTGGGGTGCACTCCAGGGTGGTGGCAGGGCTTGTGTTCCACTTGGGGGAAGCTGCTTTGTTGGCGCCAGGTTCACGGTGCTGTGCTGTTTCTCTGTAAATGGCCAGTGCACATCATGGCAGCTCCTGCATTGAGCGTCTGTCCCCTGGTGGTCAGTGCGTGTCATAGCGACTGATTGATGGTCAGACACTTAGCATATTAGCCTTTTATATATATATATATATATATATATAAATATATATATATATATATATATATATATATGTTTCCTTTACTATTACATTAATTATTCTTCATCATACTGTTGTCTGTGCCTATGACTTTTTTTGTCTTTTCTTAATCCTTCACCTTTTTCACCCAGCCCCACAAACCTCCACTCCTCTGACAGCTGCCAGTCTATTCTCTGTATCCATGAATCTGCTCCTATTTTGTTTATTTTGCTCATTAGATTCCATATATAAATGAAATTATATGGGACTTATCTTTCTCTGAGTAGCTTATGTCACTTAGCATAATGTTCTCCAGGTCAATCCATGCATTATAGAATTGTATACCTGAAACCTATATAATTTTATTAACCAATGCTACCCCATCCTATCTAATAAAGAGGGAATATGCTAATTGACCATCACTCCATCACAAAGATGGCTGCACCCATAGCTGAGACCAAGTTCCCATAAGGAGCCTTAATGAGCAATCAGCAGGGACCTGAGGCTACACCCTCCCCTGCCCCCGAGTGGCTTTACAGGGGACCTCAGGCCACGCCCCCCACAGGGCAAGGCTTGACGGGGAACCTCAAGGTGCGCTTCCCGTCCTGGTGCTGGGCTAGGGGACCTCAGGCTGCTCCCTCTGACCCAGCGCCAGGCTAGGGGACCTCAGGCACACCCACCACCAGGTATGGACTTCAGGCCACACCCCCCACCAGGTGTGGACTTCAGGCCACACCCCCCACCCGGCAGGGCTTGACAGGGGACTTCAGGCTATGCTCCCCACCCAGCAGGGCTTGATGAGGACCTCAGGCCGTGCCCCCCACCCAGCGGGGGTTGACAGGGGACCTCAAGGTGCAACCTCAGTGCTGGGTCAGGAAACCTCAGGCCATGCCCCCCACCCAGCGGGGCTTGACGGGGCACCTGAGGCTGTGCCCCCTTGCCGGTTGGGCTTGATGGGGGACCTGAGGCTGTGCCCCCCTCCCTGGTCTGGGCTGGGGGACCTCAGGCCACGCCCCCATCCTGGAGCCAGGCCAGGGGACCTGAGGCTACCCCCCCTACCCAGCAGGGCTTGACAAGGGTGGGACTGGCCAGGTCTGGATCTAGACCAATGCGGGAGGGGCAGCTGTGTCTGGGTCTCACGCGATTTTGAGGTGCATGTGGTAGGCAGGGACTTGACCCTGGGTCCTGTGGTGAGCCCCAGACTCTGAAAGGAGGAAGGTTTTCATATACATTTTACTAATTTTCTTTCATCTTTGACACTTCTATAGAGAAAATGCAAATAGCAATATTAAATTATTTCCTCTAATTAATACCCTTTTAACGTGCATGAATTTTGTGCACCAGGTCACTAGTAAGTTTAATAAAATTATTAATATTCAGTATTATTCATTAGTCCCTCTTCTAAAGTTGATTATCCTTAGATCTCTTGACTTCATAGTTTCTTCCTAAGTTTCCATATATAACTGAAATTGCTTCTTCTTAATCTTTTTCTTGCTTCTATCCTGATATTACATCCTTAAATATTGGCATTCTTTAAAGTTTCATTTTTTAAAAATGCATGCGGCTTGTGAGACAGTATGGCTTGGTGAAAGTACCATTGGACTTAGGATGATAAAAGATGCATTCTAATCCTTTCTGAGCCAGTAAATAAGACCTCTGGGAATCACTTCTCTGTGTATTTGTAAATATACAGGGTGGGGCAAAAGTAGGTTTACAGTTGTTGGTATGGAAAATAATAACTAATAAATAATATAAGAATAAACTTTCACAGACTCACAACTGTTAACCTACTTTTGCCCAACCCTGTAGAGCTTAATTAATACTGAACTGGATCAACTTGAAGGGCTTATTAGGCTAAATAGTTTAATTGTACTTTTGCCTTTCTAACCTAGAGAAGCTAAGTCCTCAAAGTGGGAAGGTCTCCTAAGTAAATTTGATCAGGTTTATTGTGCAATTTATTGTGCTTTTGACAACCTATGTAACTTCGTATTCTAATTCCTAAAAGCCCTCTTGTAGAGTGTATTGACAGTTCAGTTATTTTTGACAAATGCTTATACTCTGGTATGTATAACTGAGCTGATATGCCTTTTCAAAAACTCCTTTTCCCCCACGTATGCCTGAGGGAAATTATCTTAGAAGGGAAACAGTAGTCTCTCAGGAGACAGAGCTAAATCCTAAATGTTGAACGGGAGAAAACATGTTTTAACAGACAGGATAAGCTAACAACTGCCTGCTTCTTCCTGGTTTCCCCAAGGGGTCAATCCAAGTATCTGAGCTTGGATCTAATGACTATGACCCTCCCTGCCTTTCTCTTCTCATTCTAGAGTATTTTGATGCTTCGGGGAGGAAGGCAGAGGAAATGGTCCTTCAGTGGTTAAAAAAGTAAAAATGCTTTCAACATACATACATACTACAATGTTGGGCACAGACTAAGAGCGGGGGATATATCTATGTTATCATTTAATCCTTATCGCCGTCATTATTCCTCTTAGGTTTATATCTTTACTTCTGTGTTAGCAAATGACTACTGATCTCCATTGGCAAGTTACAGAACTTCATTCCCAGAGTCTAATGATATTTATCTTGAGGCTTTGTGAAGAGTTGGTCCTAAGAATGACACGTGTTTTTAAGATATATCAGCTGTGGGCTTGGTAGCTTACTTCATTTATTTGGGGCGCAGTGTTTCCAGGAGACAAAACACGGCATCTGGGAAAAAAGATATTATTTCGCTGTACTTGGGTCCCTGTTTATCATGCCAATTTCACATAAGAAAAATTCACACCATTACTTTCCATTAACCCTGAAGTTCTGTGATTTATTCCCTCAAGTTTTATGAAGTAATTACTCAAAAGAGCTCTTCCTTGTATAAACTGTAATAAAAATGACTTAAGAAAAATGGTTAGTCCCTGCCTAAAATTAAGCAGAAATTAAATGAAAAGGCAGGACTATCTGTGCATCTCACACCAGGCTTTTGAGAATGTTCCCAATGAGCTATAGAGGTTGTGATAGAAAAATTGGGGCAAATTTTGATTTCCGTAATTGACCTTTCCGGTCTTCCTGCCAATGAACTATTTCCTATTTTCTGCCATATATAGGCCAAAACTTCCCATGGTGACACCGGAAGTTCCATTCCCTGAAGGCTGCACTAATCCAAAAGGAAACTTGGCCCTTCAAACAGGCTTATCCAGGAGAGGAGTGACCAGTGTGGCTATATAAGGAAATATAATAAGATAATGACATGTAATAACCATCTCTTATTGAAAACTTAGTCTATGTCAGGAATTTCATTACTTTGGTAAATTCTCAAAACAAAACAGGACATAATTAAATAAGTCCGGAGGGTTCATTTGAATCAAGAGCCACCTTTAGAGAAAGGCACCAAAAGACGGTGTTAAAATATGGGATAACAGGATCTAAAGCTCACTGAGGACATATTATATGTAAAGCAGTGCATGAGACGCCTTTGACCTAATGTACCTTTCTAAATCTCAGACAATCCTGTGAGGTGCGTTATTACTAATTCCCATTTTCTAGATTAGAAATGTAAGATTCAGAGAAGTTAAAGAATTAGCTCAAGGTCACATGTTAATGAAGCTCAACTGGGGTTAAAGAGTTGTAATGAGGTATCTCTTGCATTTTCAAATTCAGAAATAGACACAGGTTCCCAGTGCTTTCCACCTAGGGCAGAGAATTTCAACTGGTGTGCCACAAGAATTTCTAAAGCGTGCAAACCTGACTTAGTCAGGGCACTGACCTCTTTTCCCTTAGATTGTCAAAGAAAAAATGACAACAGCCAACATAACATTAGCCATCCGGTGGGAATGAATCAAAAGTATACCTTTTTTTTTTTTTTTGTCAGATCGGCACAAAATATATTTTTGGGCGTGCCACCAAAATTTAGCAATTAGTTTATGTCTGCCGTGAGATGGAAAGGTTGAAAATCGCTGATCTAGGGGTGACTATTCCTTCATGGCGACATGAGGACACAGGGAGAGGTTTCTCATACAAGCCGGACACAGACTTGCTTGCTCTTATGATCACACCATCTGATTTCCAAGACAGATCAAGAGGAGGAGTGATCAGAGATTATTTCATGGAATCAATGTCACTTGGAAGAAGTCATGACAAAGGCAAATGTATTGTATTTTAATACAATAGGACATAAACAAGTTTAGTTTTCTTACTTGTTTTCCCCCAGAATGAAAGGGAAAATTGCGCTCATTTCTTTTGTCAAACAATTTTTCTTCAGGTCAGAAAACCAATCACAGAGGAAGCAGTGTTTCCTGCGAGCGTGTAAACCAACTGTGCAGATTACCTAAGAGTTTGAAGTCCTATTCTCTTCCACTAATGTAGTCTGTGAAAAAGAGCGAAGAACCACATGATTTCACTCCGATGTGGGACATAAGACTGAAACGTAGGAACACAAGCCACAGTGTGGTGTTTGCCAGAAGGAAGAGGGTGGAGAGAGAAGGGGTCCTAATATGAGGTGACAGAAGATTTGACTTTGGGTGGTGGGCACACGGTGCCATAGACAGATCTTGAAACATAGAAACCCACACCTGAAACCTACATGTTCATGTTGACCAATGTCCCCCCACTCATTTTAATAAATAAAATAAAAGAATAAATAATGTAGTCTGCGGAAGGGGAAATGGGCACATCAATGGAGCTAAAATGGCAGAAAAGGAAGGAAGGAGGTGGGAAGGGGGGAAGTTCTCCTGCTAAGAACCCCGAGCATTCAGGGAATGAACTGGCAACTGTCACTGTGGAAGGATTAATACAGAAGGCGTCAGCTGGCGACAGGTGGCGGCCCAGTAGAAAGGGAAACGGAGGCTTCTGGTGTCAGAAAAGGAAACATAAACTGAACAAACTTTTAGTTCTAGTTCTCCATTTAAACACACACACACACACACACACACTCACACACTCACACACTCACACACTCACACACCTCTCTTTGGTGTGCATTCCCACTTGCAGTGAGAATAGAGTTTATGCAGGCCTTTTGCCTCCATGCTTCCTCCTCATGCATTTTTGTGAAGAAACAGACCCACATCAAAAGTGTAGATTCATAATCAGGTCTATAGATAGCAGGCGTTCCCAGAAGTATCGGGAGGAGAAATGTCACGTTCAATAGAGATTTTCAGAAACTGTGACTTGGAGACAGGGAACAAAGTATGCCGGGAGAAGTTAAAGAAGGAGAGCCAGGAGAGAAGGGAGCGTCCTTTTACAGAAAATCACTGTCTACTGAGACGAATGCCAGGAATATTCCTGCCACTCACCAGCACAGGGGCGAATGCATCTCCTCCCCTCCCAGTCCCTGAGGTGTTACTGTTGCTAAGGCAAAGGCCCCCATAGCATCCTCCCAGTCCCTTTTTTTCTGATAATCCCTTCCTCAAGCAGAATTTTGATTATGAATTTATCTATTCCATCACTTTCATTATTTATTGCGGGAAGTATAACGGATGAATACATTTTTAAAAAGATACACGCATAAAGTAGAAATCAATGGAAATAGCATGATGGGGGTTTCTCTGCACAGGGTCATGGACAAGGTAAAGTCTAAGTTTCCGCACTGGCGTCTCGTTTATGATGGTGTTACTGAGGGTGAGGCGAGACCTCCTTTGAGGGAGTGTCTGGCAGCTTTTGCAAATTTTGTTTGGACAATGACTGTCCCCATCTTTTCATGCTAGGCCAAGAGGGCAGTGTCCATGTTCCAGGAATTTCTGGGCGATTCCTGGAACTCTTTCAAATGCACACAATGGAGAACAAGAACAATGACATACTTCTAAGAATGCTGCGGGACTAGGGGCTGTCAGCCATCAAGGAAGACTTCACCAATGGAGGTGTGGGGGGCACTTTAACAGTGAACTGAAGAAGGGAGGGAG
This sequence comes from Plecotus auritus, assembly GCF_963455305.1. Taxonomy (NCBI): domain Eukaryota; kingdom Metazoa; phylum Chordata; class Mammalia; order Chiroptera; family Vespertilionidae; genus Plecotus; species Plecotus auritus. Next base: position 52,362,936 of record NC_137785.1, read on the forward strand.
TAATCATTCTCACAGTTTGAAGAAAGAATGTCTCAAGCAGAGGGAACAGCAAATGCAGAGACTCTGAGGTGGGAAAAAGCTTGCACATTTCTGGCAAATTGGAAAAAAAAGTGTCAATGAGTAGAAGTGAGTAAGTGAGCAGGAGAAAGCGTGGGAGATTAAGGTCAGAAAGCAGCTGAAAGCCAAGTGTGTGGGGGCCTTTGATCATTTCCAATACATTGCTTTTACTCTGAAATGAAAAAAAGACTTTGGAGAATCAATTGGACAATGAAACTACATGATTTAATTTACATTTTTAACAGGCTCATTTATTCTAAGATTTTGACCAATAGGCCACAAAGAAATGAAGTGGGAGATATGATGGGGAGGGGACGCAATAAAAGTTTTTTTTTTTTTTATTGTGGGGAAATTAAAATCGTGTTTATGTGAGCTTGGAGAAAATCCACTAGAGCAGAGAGGGGTGCTGGGTTTTGGGATGCAACCAAGAAACAGGGGAATTACTACAATGATGAAAACTAGAGAAGGGAAAGGTGAGAATCTAACACATTGATGGGAGGATTGACTTATGTGAAGCAAGAGCATTGATCCAATTAGCAGGAGAGGATGCAGACTCTATACACAGAGACAAATACACATTCTTGGTGATGTAGGAAGCAAGATTATTAGCAGAGAATGAGGATTAGGGAGGTCACCTAGAGTTTTGCTTCCAACCCTCTTTCTTTGTCCAAGCTCTCTCAGGCCACACTTCCTGGGATACATAGCAAACCCTACCTACCCTGTTCCCATTGCAGCTCTAGGTGTCTGCATTCCTTCCTCAACAGGATGCAAGCATTGGATGTTTGCTCAGGAAAACTCAATGGGACTTACATTGCAGTCACACTATGAAATTTTTTTTATTGATTAAGGTATTACATATATGTCCATATCCCCCCATTGTCGCCCCACCCCACTCCCGTACATGCCCTCACCCCCCCCCCCCCCCCGCTGTCTCTGCCCATTGGTTATGCTTACATGCATGCATACAAGTCTTTTGGTTGATCTCTCCCCTTTTCCCCCACCCTCCCCTACCTTCCCTCTGAGGTTTGAGCATCTAACCGATGCTTCTCTGGAACTTTTAACACAAAGTGATTTCTTTTTTTCAGCCAGAGGTGCCTAACCTTCTTTAACTGTTCTTCACAGAAGCAGTCAGATCCAGAATCCATATCTTTAGAAAATCTGCGTTCCTCTTTCTCCAAGTGAACCAAGTGCATAAGAGGCATTCTTGCAATAAAACAGCCCGCTAAGCCACATAAAACTGGGCGGTTATTACTTGTGTCCTTGTAGGTATTTTAGCCGTTAAATGGTGATACTATCATTTTAATTAAAGCTGAGGTTTCTTCAGCACTGGATTCAAAAAGAGACTGCAAGGCCCCATTCTACAATAGAAACTAAATCCTCAGTCCACACGTAAAACAAAATGTATGTACAAAGGTAGGCCGAGTTGGGAAGGTTTCAAAATTTGATGATGAGAGATTGGTGTTAGGAAGGCAGAACAAAGAGATAACTCCCAGAACTATGAAAGTTGTACTCATAAAATGCATTTTATGACATGTAAGATGAGACACAGAAAAAGCTAAAAAATGAGGAGCTCTGTACAGAGTGAGACCTTGTAGAGAATCTTAGCCTATCTTTTACTTTTTTAAGTGACTTAATTAACATGCCCATTTCAGACATATGGAGATACTGACACCCTCAATCTACAGAAAATAATGAACACTGAATGGGGTTTTGCAAAATGGCCATTATTAACATTTGGAGCTAGAAAATTATTTGTTGTCAGAGGCTATCCTGTGCATTTGTTTTTTTTGAATCCTCACCCGAGGATATTTTCCCATTGATTTTTAGAGAGAGTGGAAGAGAGAGAAAGGCAGAGAAAAATATCAATGTGAGAAAATCACATCGATTGGTTGCCTCCCACAAGCGTCCTGACCAGGGCCGGGGAGGAACCTGCAACCGAGGTATGAGCCCTTGACTGGAATCAAACCTGGGACCCTTCAGTCCGCAGGCTGATGCTCTATCCACTGAACCAAACCAGATAGGGCTATCATATGCATCTTAATTTGTTCAGCAGCTTATCTGTCCTAAACACTAGATATCAGTAGGATTTTCTCCTCCTAATTGTAACAAACAACAATATCATTGACAGGCGTCCATCTGTTTGGAAGGCAACATCAACTTCATCCCTGGTTGCAAGCCACCAATATAGACAAAGTGCCCCATGTTTACCTTTTGGGACTTTTTAGTCATTTCCAAATTTTGCTGCAAAAGCTTTTAAAAAAATATATTTTATTGATTTTTTACAGAGAGGAAGGGAGAGGGATAGAGAGTTAGAAACATTGATGAGAGAGAAACATCGATCAGCTGCCTTCTGCACACCTCCTACTGGGGATGTGCCCGCAACTAAGGTACATGCCCTTGACTGGAATCGAATGTTGGACCTTTTAGTCCACAGGCTGACACTCTATCCACTGAGCCAAACCAGTTAGGGCAAGCTTTTATGTTTTATGAATAATTTGTGAAACACACAAAGACTGACATGTTTCAAGGAAAGTCATAGGTGTAGGGTGGCGATAATATGTTTTTCATCTTGTTAAGATCTTAGAAGCAGCATCCATCAGATTTCCCTTTCAGAAAACCCCATTTCTCCTTTTCCCTCCCTGAAAAAGTCTTAGTTTATACAGGTGGCCTCATGAGGAGGAGGAGACTCACGGGCATAGCTCCCTGTCACTTGTGCGATTTCCACATCAGGTTTGCTATACATGCTGAAGGTTTTAACTAGATCCGACCCTCTTTGCTTTCTTGAATTTCACATGTGAACACTTCATTAAAGGGCATTTAATTAAGGTTCTCATCCTAGACATTTTGTGACAGCTGGGTATTTTAGTACTACTAAATCCATGACATTCTCTTTCAGTGTACTTGTTCTGTGAATGATGTGTCTTAGTCTTCTAGCATGTCTATGATGCATTTCAAATTCCATTAGTGGGTCTTCACTAGATCTGCCTAAGTTTTGATTAACCCGTTTTCAATAAATCAGCACTCTTTTTTTTTTTTAATCCTTTGGATGTCCATGGCTTCGCATGATACGCAATGTACTCCAGTCAAAGTAGAAAAGAAATATAAAAAAATCTTAGTGCTAGAGCAAAAACTAAGATTTATTCAACACCAACCATGGACCGAACAGAAACCTCCTTTGTTCTTTAGAGCAATTCTGTGCTATAGTTGCCAACAACCCCATTTTAAAGGTTAGAAAACTAAGGTTCAAAGGAACACTCACCTGGTTATTTCTAAAGAGAGAAGCAGAACTCCAATCTCTAGGTCACCATAGCACACCCTTTTCCTGAGGTGGTTTTGAACTATTTCAGAAGAGAGAAGAAAATAATAAAAGGGTCCTCGTTGGGGAAATAAAGGTCAGGAACCACAGGACCATCTGGCTGTGCTCTTCCAGACTCACAGAGTTTATTAAATAATAATTGACTACCAATGTATTATTAATCAAAAGCATACACAACCCACAAATAATAACCTTTTTGTTTACATGAGATAGCCAAAGTTATCAGGCTTAGTTCAAATAAGAGCACCCATATTAACAAAAATATGAGGAGGCTTTGGCTTGGGAAGGAATTTTCCCAATTACATCTATCATTCTGAAAATCAATTAAAAAATTTTTTTTTATTTATTTCAGAGAGGGAGGGAGAGGGAGAGATAGAAACATCAACGATCAGAGAGAATCATTGATCTGCTGCCTCCTGCACAATCCCCACTGGGGATGGAGCCTGCAACCTAGGCATGTGCCCTGACAGGGAATCGAACCCTGACCTCCTGGTTCATGGGTCAATGCTCAACCACTGAGCGACACCGGCCAGGCCTGAAATCCATTTTTTAAAATAGGGTAAAAACTTTGTTATTATCTTTATAGATAATATTTTTGTTTGTTTCTAAAGGAACTCTGGAAATTAATTTGGAACCAATGGCTGGTTGAACCTCTATTTGAGTAAATAAATCTTATTTTCACTAAATACCACAAGACAAATTAAAGCAGAGCCAGAATTAAAACCCATGTCTTCTGCTCCCCAGACAGTTTTTCTCATGATTACTTTGTCCCTTTGACTCTTCATTCATGACCCAAATACTCTCTGACATTATATCCATTTTGCTCCTTTAACCTTGCTTCTATACATCTATTCTTTCACAAAAAGTCTTAATAGAAAATCTAGGAGAGTAGGTCAGAGTGCTAGAAAAAGTTTATAACTAGCAAAGGAAAGCCTCGATTTTTACTCATTTTGCTTAAGATAGTTTAAATAAGATGTCTTTCTCTAATGAATTAAAGAGTCTACTAAATTTAGAAAGGTGTGTAGAATAAAATAGAACTAAAGAGGGGGTGGGAGACATATTGGCTTATATAACTCAACAGTTAAGGTATAGTTTGCTATCTACTCAGTTGGACCCAAGTGCTCTAATAAAGTTTTCAGGGTTCCATACCCCTTCTATATTTCGTGGGGTGTCTTTCTTCTGTGTAGAATTCATTCATGAACAGACCTTACTCATGTAGTTTGGAAGATGAGCAAAAACAGCACTGAGTTTCGGTGGTTCTTGGAACTTGCCTTCTAGATTTAGCAGAATGTATGTTTTTTTTTGTTTTTTTTTGTTTTTTAAATATATTTTATTGATTTTTTACAGAGAGGAAAGGGAGAGGATAGATAGCTAGAAACATCGATGAGAGAGATACATCGATCAGCTGCCTCCTGCACACCCCTACTGGGGATGTGCCCGCAACCAAGGTACATGCCCTTGACCGGAATCGAACCCGGGACCCTTCAGTCCGCAGGCTGACGCTCTATCCACTGAGCCAAACCGGTTCCGGCAGAATGTATGTTTTGAAGCGCTGCTCTAGTCTTGTTCACCACACCAGACCAATATTTGTGGACACAGAAGTTACCATATCTGCCAAGTCACTCATTTACACTTACAACCACAGGTGGCACTGTGATTGGCAGTCTGGAAAAAATTATGCAAATCGCCACCCCAGTAGAGTCTCTCTATTCAGTAAACCACATTTTGCTTAAACAGCCTCTAAAAACAAAGGGTACATATTTTATATCCGTAAGCAGTTGGAACTTATAATGTATCTCTTTCCCTAATGTAGTCCATGGAAGTTTGTTTGGCCTGTTCTTTCATGTAATAATGATCATATCAATGATACCTATAATATCACGATCAATGAACCTTCCCTAAGAACCACATCAGAAAATACTGCTTCTACCCTCAGATCTTTTTACATATTTCTTATTATAATGTGTAGTTTAAGACATGGGAAGGCTAAATCTGTAGGTGAAAACCCAGCCGCTACATGAGGTTTCTGAACTACTTGTTTCAGATTCTCTTGGATGAATAGGTAACAAGGAGATTATAGCCATCCTTCAATCCATGGAGAAGGGAGGAATGATTTGGATTTTAACACGTACCCCCACTTTGCATTACACCTCTTGGTTCAGAGATGGTAAAACTCAGACAAAGAAGGTGCAGGCCACCTGTCCTCTCACCTGCACTTATTCAGCTCTGTATCACAAAGCATACAAAACAGCTGCAGGCATTTGTTAGTTCAGTAAGATGTACTTACTTCTCTTAAGGAGAGACTGACAAGAAATTCAATGATCATAATGCAGAATTATCAAGTGTTTTGATGGGAGAAGCAGAACAGAAGAGGAGACCTAATCAAGCCTTATGAGGAGCCGTGGAGTATTCACAGAGAAGAGATGGGAGACAGGCCCCAGCGAACCTCGGACATTCCTCAAATCTCCCCGAGTGTGTCAAAACTGGAAGGCCCTGTGCCTGCGGGTCCTTTCACTCAGATCCCTGCTCAGGATTGACTCTGGAGCTGTACATTCTGAGAAGGCGGGAGAGCACTATGAGGGCCTTCCCTGCACCTGATCTTGCTCTGTGCAAGGAACATGCTTGCTTACTTTTGCTATAAAAGGAGAAATTTATCCTAAACATCATGCCCAATAATATGGCGATATATGCTCACAAAGTAACTCATTCCAGCAGGATTCGGAATTGCTTATAATCCTGTATAGACCCTTATGTTAAGAAGTGGTTGACATCAATACCTGCATCCTCTACCAAGCACACGCACACACGCACACACTCACACACACACACACACACACACACACACACAAAAGTGGTTGACAAAATGTTGGTACATCCACACAAGGCACTACTATGTAATGGAGATTCTATGAACCGGTATGCAGAACTTGCTAGGCTATATTGTTGAGTAAAAAAGCAAAGCATGGAAGAGTATCTTTTCAAGAAAAAAAAAATAGAAAAATATACAGGTATCTCCTTATGTGTATAAAAAATTAAACAATATGAAGAGAGACTAGTGAGGTTGCTGACCTACAGGAAGTTGGTGAGAACAAGGTGAAGATGATAGAAGAAACGCAGGGAGGGAATAAAGGCCCTTCTCTGCATAGACCGTTTGTCCAGTTGTAGCTTTTAGTGTCATGTTCATGCTTTGCACACTCAAGGATAATGCATTTTCACAGTATCAACAAGTCTGGGTGCAAACCCTAAAATCACAAGACCAGGTGAATCAAACCATAATTCAAATAAGTAACATAGCCACGCTGAAAGGGGAAAACAGAAAATAAACATAATATTTATAGAATTATAAACAAATAGGAAACCCTAGTACACAGTGATATAGGTAAATAGTTCTGACATTACTTTTTTTTAAAAAAATATTTTTATTGATTTCAGAGAGGAAGGGAGAGGGAGAAGGAGAAAGAGAGATAGAAATATCAATGCTGAGAATCACCGATTGGCTGCCTCCTGCACGCCCCCTACTGGGGATCAAGACCACAACCTGAACATGTGCCCTTGACCAGAATCAAACCTGGGGCTCTTCAGTCAGCAGGCTGACGCTCTATCCACTGAGCCAAACCAGTTAGGGCTGACACTACTTTCTATATAATCTAAGATTAAGCAAATTATTAAATATAGATAGATATCTGAAATTTACTTTCAAATGATTCAGAAAAAAAGTGTGTGTGTGTGTGCGTGTGTGTGTGTATTATAAGGGCACATTCAAATGGAAAAAAAAGAGGTTAATTCTCCTGGTTGAAAACAGCATTTACTCTAGCAAACTTTCAAAATGTCTATAAATATTCCAAAAAAACTAAATTATCAAAAGATAATTCAGCTTTATGACCGAGAAATGCCTTTCTCAAGAACGTGGGAACAATTTATTTGAAATATACTCATCAGCCCTGGTCAGACAGCTCAGTTAGTTACAGCAACCACCCAATACACCAAGGTTGCGGGTTCAATCCCCAGTGAGCGCACATACAAGAAGCAACAAATGAACGCATAAATAAGTGGAACAACAAATGGGCGCTCTCTCTCTCATCAAGTTTTTAAAAAAATTTGAAATCTAATCATCAGGGAAGATAGCCTCCTTATCTCCAGTTTCTGGGGAAGGGTAGGAGCCTGACTTTGGTGGTCCCCTCCACCCAAGTTGCAAAACTACCGCTTGCCATAAACATGGATGTAGTTTCTTTTTCCTTTGGATAAAGCCAATTAGCTAATACAGATGGTCATCCCAATTACCAGGTGAATTTAGGCAACCCTTTGTGTAATAAATGGTGGCCTCAAGTCCTCCTGAGGACTAGGTGTTGTTTCTCTTGAGAACAGGTATGTAAACTGGGTTGTATCTCCTTGGCTACACGTCTCCTTTCTGCCTATCTAAGCCAGTGGTCGGCAAACTCATTAGTCAACAGAGCCAAATATCAATAGTACAACGACTGAAATTTCTTTGGAGAGCCAAATTTTTTAAACTTAAACTTCTTCTAACACCACTTCTTCAAAATAGACTTGCCCAGGCCGTGGTATTTTGTGGAAGAGCCACACTCAAGGGGCCAAAGAGCCGCATGTGGCTCTCGAGCCGCACTTTGCCGACCACTGATCTAAGCAATCTCTTAGCATGCGTCACATCTTAGTGTAATGCTTATTCAACAGTAAAATGGTTTTCTTTGAAAGGAGCAACATCAGCAAGATGGCCAAAGAAGACATCTCTCACTTGTCTCCCCCATTTGACAACAACAACTTGTCATCCATCGGCAGACAAAAGTAAATTTGTGGGAACTGTGGGATCCAGCACCCTATGCCAGCTCCAGCCACTCCAGGCTTCAGTCCAGAACCCTAGAGGACATCTTAGACAATTAGCCACAGAGGACAGCAGCTGTGTGGTCATCCAGTCCCCTAGAGAGCATCTTAGACAATTACTCACAGAGGACAGAACCTGTATGGGGGTCCAGGTGCCCCTGAGATAATCTTAGACAATTACTCAGAGGACAGCACCTGTGTGGGCGTCCAGGCATCTCTGGGAGCATCTTAGACAATTACCCACAGAGGACGGCGCCTGTGTGGGCGTCAAGGCACCCCCCCTGCGAGCACCTTAAACAATTACTTACAGAGGACAGCACCTGTGTGGGCGTCCAGGCGCCTCTGGGAGCATATCAGACAATTACCCACAGAGGACGGCACCTGTATGGGGGTCCAGGCGCCTCTGGGAGCATCTTACACAATTACCTACAGAGGATGGCACCTGTGTGGGTGTCCAGGCGCCTCTGAGAGCATCTTAGACAGTTACCCACAGAGGACGGCACCTGTGTGGGCGTCCAGGCACCCAGTGGAGACATTTCAGCACACTGTTCAAACCAACAAAATACAAGTTGGACCCAGTGGAGAAGGTAAGAGGGGCAGCGTGGCTTACCTGCATCACGCTGCTGCTGAGAGGGAACTCCTGGGCCCACGGTGTCTGCTCCCGGGAAGTAAGAGCCTTAAGAGTGTGCACCTGGCGTCCCCAGCTGCGTGGGATACCGCCCAAGAGGCTGTTTCCCTCCTGCCCCTCCCAAGTACTGAGGCCCAAGGGACGTTGATTGGGGGCAGGATGAGGCTGGGGAGGTGGCCAGCAGGGCCCTTAGAGGGCATTAAAGGCGCATGGAACCTACAACACCGGACTTCTCGCCTACTGATCCCTCTAACTGGCCCACAGACACCCCCTGCACTCCCACCGCCTCACCTCGCCCACACACCCCACAACCTGTGGCCGGCTCCTTATGTGCTCCCGACGTCAGCGAGCACGGGATTTGGGGAGTGGTCAGTAAGCACGAGATTTAGGGAGTGGTCAGTGAGCATGCAGAAAGCTGGCCCTAATCTGTGGTCCAGGGGCAGAGCACAAACCTGTTGATTAACTTCACACTTGGAAGGCAAAAAGGACGCTAGCAGCATTCAACCTAGTGCAGTGGTCGGCAAACCGCGCCTCGCGAGCCACATGCGGCTCTTTGGCCCCTTGAGTGTGGCTCTTCCACAAAATTTCACGGCCTGGGCGAGTCCATTTTGAAGAAGTGGCGTTAGAAGAAGTTTACGTTTAAAAAACTTGGATCTCAAAAGAAATTTCAATCGTTGTACTGTTGATATTTGGCTCTGTTGACTAATGAGTTTGCCGACCACTGCTAATGCATTGCACAATACAGTCACTAGGCCCTAGTGCATCGCCTTCTACACACTAATGACAAAATAACTGAAAAAAAAAAATATATATATATATATATATATATATAAATATATTTCCCTATGCATAATAGTATTCAGCCTTGAGAAAGAAGAAAATTCTGATTTGCAACATAGACCTTGAGAACATTATCCTAAGTGAAATAGGTCAGAATCAAACTAATACTGTATGATATCTTTATATGTCAAATCTACAAAATCCAAGCTCATAGAAACAAAGTAGAATGGTGGCTGCCAGGGCTTATTTGGGGGGGTGGAGAGCGGGGGAGAGAGCGGGGGATGAAGAGATATCGGTCAAGGATACAAACTTTCAGTTCCAAGAGGGTAAGTTCTGGGACGTAATGTGATTATGGTTCACAACACTGTGTCATGTCATACACTAAAAAGTTGCTAAGAGAGTAGATGTTCTCTCCCTAAAGAAGAAATTGTAGCCTGGCCTGTGTAGCTCAGCGGTTGAGCATCCACCCAGGGACCAAGAGGCTGCCTGTTCCATTCCCGGTCAGGGCACATGCCCAGGTTGCAGGCTCCATCCCCTGTGGGGGGCGTACAGGAGGCAGCCTATCAATGGTGTTTCTCTCTCATTAATGTTTCTCTCTCTCTATCCCTCTCTGAAATCAATAAAAACATATTGAAAAAAGAAATTGTAATTATGTTAGTGAGTGGAAGGCGTTAACTACCCCTACTGTGGTGGTCATTTCACAAGATGTGTGTATCAATGCATCACATTATACACCTTCCTTGTTATGTGTCAATAATATCTCAACAACACGGAAAGTTTTCTTTCTCTTCAAAACAGAAGCTGAGGCTTTCCCATGCTAACTCTGCTACAGGTTCTCTTCCTAATGTACCCTGTGCGGAACGGGCTGCACCTGGCCCTTCATACCGACCTGCACGCTTTGACGTTGGGTAATCAGCCTGAATGGATAGCCATCGGAAGACTGCTTGAGTGGGTTCTGACATAGTCCACATCCCAGAGTGAGCTCGGACGGCCGTGAATATCAGTTATGAGACCTGCTGTCAAGAGAGCAGTGCCAGTGGGGAATGCTATCTGCGATGTTTTCATCAGGAATGTGAGTCAAGCATGCTTTGTTGGGTGGAACATGAGTCACTGAATAGCTAAGTCGTTACTAACTCTGTCAGGCAGGTCAGACAGACCTTCTTTCCAGTTTGAGCTTTAGCCCCACGCCTTAGCTCGTGCGGTCCTCACCTGGAAGTACACAGATGACATGGGGCTAACTACCGTAATGAAGAGGAACATGATAACGATTCCATGGTTATCTGTGTAAGCCACCGAGCACAGAAATAAACACAGTATCTCGAAACCGCTCCAAGTTCCCACCAGATGGTAAGAATAAAAGCACTTATGCAATAGATGGGGCAGCTGACTCAGAAATGTTAATTGACTTGCCCACGGTGACACACTAATGATTGATGAAGCTGGTATTTGAGTTCAGATCCGTCTCAACACAAAGTCGATATCTTAATGACATGTCAGATAGCTATACTGAATTTCATCATCATTCAGTGTTTTATAGGGCCAGTGCAAGGGGCCCTCCTCCTTCCCTGCTAGGAGAGCCCAGCCAATGTGGTTTCTACACATAAGTGCCCTTTCCTTACAGCAGAATGTCTGCTCTTTAAATCAGATGAACGTGCTTTCTGGCCTCACAAGGGTATCTGTGAGAGAGAGAGTATAGCTTGACATCTGTTACTAATTTGTGACTTCAGGGCTTAAAAATGCTTGCACGTGGACCAAGTTCAATCAGATGTGTTTCTATGAGGACAGAAATTATTTTCCTTACCGCCCACTTAGAACCTAATATTTCATATGTAGCTGGTAGGTATGAGTTCCTAACAAAGGCTGTGCTTATTTTATCTTACTTAACATTTGAAAAAATACCTTCTGACTTGGTTGTTTTAACATAATAACTATTTTTTTTTATTGATTTCAGAGAGGAAGGGAGATGAAGAGAGAGATAGAAACATCAATGAGAGAGAATCATTGATTGGCTGCCTCCTGCATGCCCCACACTGGGGATCGAACCTGCAACCTGGGCATGTGCCCTGACGGAGAATTGAACTGTAACCTCCTGGTTCCTAGGTTGATGCTCAACCACTGAGCCACGCCAGCCGAGTGACATAATAGCTATTTTATATGTAACACCAGTATGACACTGTTATTAATGGGAGTCAGAGTCTTACTTTCAGTAATCACATTTGTGCCCAAGCATATGCACACATTCACAAACATCAGAATGTAGAAGAATCTAGCATGCTCCTTTTTAAAATAGGTTCCCAGTATGTTGTGTGAGGGGAGAAAAGAAGTTTCCATTCTAACATTCAACCGATCCTCATGTTCTCAATAGACATGTGTTCTTTTACCAAGACTGGGTCACTCTCCCGGGCCTTTACCACCAGTTGACCAGGACAGAACCACACCTTCTTGAACCAAAGGAAATGAATCTCTCCCATTTCCTCATTCCAGTTCATATCATTATTTCCTCTCCTCTTTTCTCTATTCGGCTTTCTTCAATTAAGCAGCACGCTGGATGAATAGGTGAGAGGTGCTAATAAAGAATTAAAGAGATGCTTGTGGAGACTTCAACAAAACAAAGATGAACCTTTCCAATTAGGGGTCACACCCACAATTGTGCTTTAAAAAAAGTTTACTAATAATGCAATTCAAAGATGATGACAATCCTTTTTTACCTCCGTTTTTATGACACTAGCTTGTTACACGCTTTCCTGAAGTTGGGATGGAGGTGACAGGGGAGGGGACATGCTATCTGCCTGCACGTGTGTGAGGAAAATTAAGATCCGTATGTTTAAGTGTCATGCTCACTGTGCCGAATCGCCTCCATTTAGCCCTTCAGACCCCCTCTCTTCGCATCTTCACCTTGTTCTATGTCCCAGAAGGCTCCCTTTCTGTAGGGCATCTCCTGGTTATTTCATGCTCTAGAGCAGTGGTCGGCAAACTGCGGCTCGCGAGCCAGCTGCAATTTGCCGCTCTGTTGACTAATGAGTTTGCCAACCACTGACCTAGACTCTCGATTCCAATAATTACAGGCTGTTGCTGTTCCTTGTGATTAAGCCCCTATCCCAGTGGTCGGCAAACTCATTAGTCAACAGAGCCAAATATCCACAGGACAACGATTGAAATTTCTTTTGAGAGCCAAATTTTTTAAACTTAAACTTCTTCTAACGCCACTTCTTCAAAATAGACTCGCCCAGACCGTGGTATTTTGTGGAAGAGCCACACTCAAGGGACCAAAGAGGCGCATGTGGCTTGTGAGCCACAGTTTGCCGACCACGGAGTTAGAGCAATGGAAAAAAATAGGAAGAAAGCCAGAGGGTAATGTGAGTTTCAAATTGTGGAATGTATTTCCCAGGTGCCTTCTCTTCTGTGTTTCCTTAATCTGGCTGTTTCCTTCTCTTCGTGGCCATAGCTCACGTAGGGAGCCCTGTGTCATCAGCTTCTCTCAGCATTCTCATCGTGACTCCCCGTTCTTACTCCTTCAAGCCTAGAGGTAGTCCTATCTTCCCGCTAGCCCCGTAGAATTGTAGCACCGTGATTTCTTGTTCTAAATGCTACCTGTAACCTCTTCAAATACCTTGTTTAAACATTTTCCTAAAATTACGTTATTTGAGTGTGCCAAAGTGTGTCTTTGTTTCCTGCCAAAGACAATCACTGACAGATTCAAACTCAGCTAAACAAATCCAAAGGCCAGAGGTCCTTTTGGGGGAAATCAGAGTCTAATGACAGTATAGGTGCTAATGGATCTGTCTGATTTCCTGCTCTTTCTGAAGCAGTGAGCACAGTTCCAGCCATAATGTAAATATTAAACAAATATTTAATGAATCATCAGATTATAAATGAGTGAATGAATGCATGAATGAATTAGTGACTTGGATCATCATTTATCCATTCAACTTCTAAGAGCAAAGATACTGTTCTGTTGATTTTTCTTATAATTATGTCAGGTGTAGAACCTAGAAAATGAGTGTCTTCATCAATGCAGTTTTTCTCCCCAGTGGCTCAGTGGCACATCTTTTTCCCTGAGGCTTCTGAAGTATTTGCTTTATCATCTTCAGGTACTTACTGCTTCAGATGAAAACATTTCAAAATAATTAAAATTAGGGTGGTTTTAATTATTGCTACCAACTTCCAACTGGGTAATTGATTTTAAAGAGGAAGAGAAAGGGAGAGAGAGAGAGAGAGAAACACCAGTGATGAGAGAGAATCATTGATAGGCTGCCTCCTGCACACCGCCTACTAGGGATCGAGCCCACAACCCGGGCATGTGCCCTTGACTGGAATTGAACCTGGGACCCTTCAGTCCACAGGCCGATGTTTTATCCACTGAGCCAAACCAGCTAAGGCAATATGTATATTTTTAACAGGTAAAGTTTGGTGTTGATGTTGGATGAATCATTTTTTGTCCTTAATATTATTATTGGTTACCTAAATATGATTTTAATCTTGGCCTATAAGACATGTTGAGCTATAAAGATGTAAAAATTTCTTTGGGAAAATGTCATAACATATGGATTTATGTATACGGATAACTCAGAACGAATATTCAGAGTTATTTAACTGGAATAAACCACTAGAGTAAGAAAAAACACTGGAAAACTCTACAATCTCACAAGCAAAGTAGGGAAGGCCTGGATTTAATCCTTCTGCAGGTGGGTACAGATATTTGTGTGATTTAATACCAGATTCCCTTTGTGTAAACTAGTAAGGATCTAATGAGGTAAAGTACTTTAGTTAAAATGTGTTGAAAAGTTTTCCACCTCATTATTTTTATTAGCATTGTTTGTCATTTTAAAAAAATTAAAATGTCTACTGTCCTTTATAAATTTTTCACTTTTGTTTACCTAAAGGCATTTAGAGTCTGCACTAAATGGGTTGAGGGAAAACAGCATGTTCATCAAAAAAGTAACAAGTTCTTAATCTCAAAGGAAAGAAAAAATCTGGTATGAGCTTTACACTTAGTATCCTCAGCACCAAATGCAGTCCTCGGAACATGGAAGCTATATGATGTTCGAAGCTATATGATGTTCTAAGCCCGTGGTCGGCAAACTGCAGCTCGCGAGCCACATGTGGCTCTTTGGCCCCTTGAGTGTGGCTCTTCCACAAAATACCACGGCCTGGGCGAGTCTATTTTGAAGAAGTGGTGTTAGAAGAAGTTTAAGTTTAAAAAACTTGGCTCTCCAAAGAAATTTCAATCGTTGTACTGTTGATATTTGGCTCTGTTGACTAATGAGTTTGCTGACCACTGTTCTAAGCCATTAGAAATGTGGTTCATCCATCCATTCATTCATTACATTTTACTTGACAATTACCGATGTCTGCTACAGAGAATTCCTTTTGCAAGTTTTGTTTTGGATAGTAAACATCATCTTACAATTCTGTGATAACTAATTTAATATTTTAATGGTTGTATAAGTAAAAAGTAAATTTCCTTTCATTTACCCTTCCACACACCAGAATTAATTCTTTCAATATATATAAAAACCACATAGGGTGACCATTACGAGGGTTACATTGACATAGCTGAAATCAGATGTTCAAAGACATTGGGTAACTTGTACGTGATCACACCCTGAGTAAACAGAGCCAACATTAGACCTCAAAAGCTTAATTCAATGGACTGCCCTCTTAGACATTAGCCTGTACGAGTTTCTTTTCATGAGTTTTATGTGCATGCAATAATCTTTGTCAAAGCACATGTACTTCATTTAATATAGGCTATATTATACTGTTATTTATAAATATGTGTGTGTTTTTATTGATTTCAGAGAGAAAGGGAGAGGGAGAGAGGGATAGAAACATCACCGATGAGAATCATTGATTGGCTGCCTCCTGCACCCACCCTGGGGATTGAGCCTGAAACCTGAGCATGCACCCTGACTGGGAATCCAACCATGATCTCCTGGTTCACAGGTTGACACTCAACCATTGAGCTACACAGGGCAGACTACACTATTTTATAAAGTACCATATTTTTAGATGGAGAAAAACTTGACCACAATAGAAATGTCTATCAATATGTAACAATTACAAACAATGAGTGTTAGAACATATACTGTCAGAAATGGGCAAAGATGCTGGAGGATAACATTGTATTGAAGATTTACTCACACAAAGAAAGGCTGTGTGCACTTAAAGTTTAATGCATATTCCTCAATTACCCTCTGAAAAATTATAAAGATACATCATCAGCAATGATGTATGAAAATTTACATTTCAGCATATCTGCTTCAACACTAGATATTAAATACCAACCACCTTCCACCTATCATATTAGTTGGCTTAATTGGGAAAAGTAGAATAGTGGTAGCTTTCTTTAAAAAATCAAATTGAAGCATTGATTTAATAATTTCATCAATACATAACTCTTCATCGAAAACAAAGGAAGTGCCTTGCAATGTTTTTAAATAACAGACTTGGAAACTCTTTCCAAATCCTTGAGACCTCCCATTGACATGTTTGTCTATGGTATGTGATTTTTCTCAAAAGTAGAACAAGAAGCAAGCAAATATCACCTAAACATCCCTTTTCAAATAAAACAGCATAAAGTAGAAACAAATGAGGTTTCCTTCTAAACAGAGACAAGCTGTCCGCCCAGAATATGACCTTTCCTCTGAATTTTCTTCTTATGTCACTCCAGAGGGTGACATATAAAAGAGTAAGGATTCTTGCCGAAGCGTGGGGAGGGTTGGGGGTCATGTTCACATCTAAGCCAGAAAGACACCAGACAGTCTCTTCACAACTAAAAATCACCAGCTTCTAGCCATCCATTTAAATCGCAAGTATGAAAAAATAATGCCTGTCATCCACGTTGATATCCAACTATGTCACAAAACTCCCTTATGCCTTGTGCCAAAGAGCTTAATATAGTATACAGTATGTGCCTTATGACATACGGGGATGCTCAAGATTTAAGAGATCAGTTACCACATATTAACTGTACGTGGAGATGTCTTAACAATATTGATTCTTTAAATTTTTTTTTAAAATATATTTTATTGATATTTTACAGAGAGGAAGGGAGAGGGATAGAGAGCTAGAAACATCAATGAGAGAGAAACATCGATCAGCTGCCTCCTGCACACTCCCCACTGGGGATATGCCCACAACCAAGGTACATGCCCTTGACCGGAATCGAACCCGGGACCCTTCAGTCCGCAGGCCGACGCTCTATCCACTGAGCCAAACCGGTTTCGGCGATTCTTTAAATTTTTAAGACTACCTGCTGAATCACATTATGTACATGTTTTTGAAAAAGAGAAAATATATTCCTAATAAAGTCAATCACTATCAGTGGCAATGAATAATGATTTTGTTTCTAATTTGTTTTAAGCTTTTTCGGATTTGAAAATAAATCATGTAGATGAGCTTCAGGCGTTTCAAGCTGTGTGTGTGTGTGTGTGTGTGTGTGTGTGTGTGTGTGTGTGTAAAATAAACAATTCCTGGTTGAATGTAATATTGTGAGACATTTGTCAAAGCATGTTATGAATAAAAATAAAGACGAAGACTGACTTCTGTGCACTGGCTCTGGGGTAAGACAGAAAACTCAAAACCAGTCCCCAGGATGATACTACAGGAGCAGTAGCCAAAATGACCTTTTATCTTGGAGTGACATACACAGGTCTTCAGTCTCTATGTGCCCTTCCATGCTCTTAAGTACCAGAGTGGAATAATTTCAAGACTGAAGTGGGGTACGGAGCAGGGGCCAGAGCCAAGAACGAGAGCCAAGCTCTGTCTGGTGTGGCTTCAGTGGTTAGAGCATCAGCCCTCGGAACAAGGGGTATTGGGTTCCATTCCCAGTCAAGGGCACCTACCTGGGTTGCAGGATCCTGGTTGGAGCACATGTGGGGGCAAACTATCCGTGTCTCTCTCACATTGATGCTTCTCTCTCTCCTCCTCCCTTCCACTCTCTCTAAAAATCAATGGGAAAAATATCCTCTGTTGAGGATTAACAACAATAACAAAAGAACAAGAGGCAAAATCAAGCACAAAGGAAAAGTCCTACATTCTTATATTTCTCCACTTAATGAAATCAAATCACCAATGAGACAAAGGATCATACACCAGATTTAAAGCAACGGAACTACCTCACAGGTCTGCTATCTAGCGTGGCTTCTTCAGCTTTAACATCCCCGATACAACTGAAATGCGAATGTCAAACATTGTCACATCCCAGCCACTTGGTATATGTGCCCTGGCTGCAGCCTCTTTGATAACTTTACTAGCCTTGCTGGCTGCCTTTCTATATGGTCTGACACAACCATTACGAAAGGGAGGAGTCCGAGGAAGAAAAGACACGTTGACAGGAAAATATGATGCTATTTTTATTGTTGTTGAAGTTGCTGTGTGTTTATACTGTCAGGCACTACGCTGCGCACTTAACGCCGACAATATGTCAACTCCCAGATACCCACCCTTTGTAAAACCCAGCCCGGCCCTCATTGCTTGAGTATTCGTGGGCCAAATTCAGTTTTGTTTTGTTTTGTTTTGTTTTGTTTTGTATTTTTCCTGCAAGATGGAGCTAAGTCTGTCTCAGTGGAGATCATTGTGAGGATTTGAGAGATGATAGTACTTCAAAGAGTTGATATTTATGAAGAGCTTCCAATGTTCCAAGAAATGTGCTAACTCTGAAATGGTGTTTACAATGGAAATAATTACTCCGTGAGGTAGATGTTAACATCCTCATTTTATAAGTGAAGAAAGGAGTTTTTCAAGTGACTTAACCTGGGTCACAATGAAAAATAAGTGATTGAGACTGTATACAAGTCCAACTCAAATGTTGATTTGCTAAAACTAAAACC
Organism: Plecotus auritus; assembly: GCF_963455305.1. NCBI lineage: Eukaryota > Metazoa > Chordata > Mammalia > Chiroptera > Vespertilionidae > Plecotus > Plecotus auritus. The sequence goes on from NC_137785.1 coordinate 52,381,387, forward strand.
TTAATCCCAGGTAAATCATTTTACCAGCTCATCTTCCAAGACATTTCCTGGATTGTGCAGAAACTCATTATATATATCTGTAGGATGGTAATTCTATGTTAAAATCTTTTCATTGTCATTGGACAGGAAAAGAGGCGAAAAATACCATGTCATCTCTCAAATATAATCCTTTTTCAATGTCTTCTTTTTTAAGGTTTTGAAAATATTGAATGCTTTCCATATTATCACTAAGTTATATTAATAGATATGTGAATGCAGGGTATTAAAAATATGTGGAAATAATGTAATGGACTCATGTACTATTAATGCACTAATGGATGTGCCAAGCTATTATTGTCGTTCTAATTGATGGGGCATTTTCTCTTTAATGGCTTTGAGTGGCCATCTCCTTGAGAGGCTTAGAGTCCATGCTAATGTTTTAATATAAGCCCTTCCTGTTGACTTGATATTTCACAATTAAACGAAAAGAAAATGCTCTGCGATTAATGTGTTTAAAAAGTAGTGATCAGTATCTTATTGAAAATAATAAGGCACCATGTAGGAGCATCTGTGTTTGCTGACTTGCAGTTATAAAAGTGAATGAGTATTTAATTAGGGGGAGCATCTTGATCTGTGATTTAGAAACACCTTAGCTATGTCAAGAGGAATGGAGGAACTACAGTCATGGATAAAGTTAATAGTCAAGTTTTACTTTTTAGGTGCAACGAGTAGTTCAGAAGTGTTGGAAGAGGAGAGAGGGACAGAAACACACAAACAAAAGAAAAAAAGAGAGACATAGGCATTATTATTATATTGGTTCAATTTGTTCTCATCCAAGACTAATAGCTATAGAAGTATGAGGATGTTGTCATCCTGAAGCAACTGTCTATCAAAATATGCCAGTGGATTTATTTCTCTCATGTTGACTCTATGAGTCACAGTGCATATTGATCATTATAAACACACTTGTTAAATATAACGTGATATCAATTAAAATACTTAGACATGTTCTCTCTCTCCCTCTCTTCACTTTGTATTCAAGAAGGAATCATCTGTATTTCTAAGAAAAGATCTATATATGAACTTGTTTTATAAAACCAAACTTTCTTTAAAAAAACCCTCATAGAACAACCAACTGTAGAATCATTTCAGAATATTGATATAGAATATTTATTACAGAGCTTGAACTAATGTTTGGGTAAATACTTAGATACTTAAAGACTTTCCAAAAATGAGAATTGAATCTGATGTAAGTAAGTGTCCTTAAATCATCTATGACTTATGTATAAAGTAATTCCCTAGTTTAGTTGATTTATAATAATTTTCTTATGGGATGAACATGTTCATAAAACATTGTGGTTTAAATATTTAATAAAATACAGGGGAATAAACATTCCCTTTAATACCTAATACTTTTTATAAAAGATTAGTGAATATAACAGCATTTTCCCCAACATGCAGTAGATGTTCAAATTAATGTTATCTTGACCAAAGATGCTTAAACCATTCATGCGCATTAAAAGTGCCTACCTCTTCTTGCTTTGCTCATCCAAATCCATCTCACTATTGACCATCTCAGTAGTCTTTTCAACAAATTAAGCTTAACGAAAGTTTTCAAGATATGACACTGTGTCCAAGTAAAATTTTAGAGAAGCACTGAGAATTATCTTAGATCCAATAGGCTTACGAATTGCACCAATGGGGAATAACAGAGTTTAATATATTGAGACTGCAGCACGTAGGTTTCAAGTCTCTGGAAAGTTTATCCCAAATAGCATGGCACCAGACATTGAGTTGAGGTTGAGCAAGAGGGCTTCTGTGTTTTTGCCTACTCCAGTCAAGTACTTGGCAAGGGTTCTGTCTTCCTAGGATTGGTTTAGAAATTAGGTGACCAGATCAGACATGTGGTCTTATAATCAGGAATTCTTGAGCATTACAGGGTGAGAAGCAGCTTTTCAAGATCTGACCAGTGAGTGACACTTGGTTAGGTACTGGGAACATAGGGATAAAATAGCTGAAGCTGTGCTCTTGTAACCCTAACATCTAGTTGAGGAAAACAACACGCAAATCAGCCATCTGTAAACATCAGAGTCACCAAGCTAACAGTAAATTGAGAACAAGGGCTCTGGAAGTATGCTCCAGATAATAAGTCCTGACTGAGCCACATGCTTGGCTGTCTTGACCTTGAACAATGTACCATTTCTTTCATTTTATTTTATTTATTTTAATTTTTTTATTTTTATTTTTTTTAATTTAATAAATCTTTATTGTTCAGATTATTACAATTGTTCCTCTTTTTTCCCCCATATCTCCCCTCCACCCGGTTCCCACCCCCACCCCCGCCTTTAACCACCCCACTGTCCTCATCCATAGGTGTATGATTTTTGTCCAGTCTCTTCCTGCACCCCCCCATACCCCTTTCCCCCCGAGAATTGTCACTCCACTCACTTTCTATGCCCCTGATTCTATTATATTCACCAGTTTATTCTGTTCATCAGATTTTTTTATTCACTTGATTTTTAGATTCACTTGTTGATAGATATGTATTTGTTGTTCATAATTTTTATCTTTACCTTTTTCTTCTTCTTCCTCTTCTTAAAGAATACCTTTCAGCATTTCATATAATACTGGTTTGTTGGTGATGAACTCCTTTAGCTTTTTCTTATCTGTGAAGCTCTTTATCTGCCCTTCAATTCTGAATGATAGCTTTGCTGGGTAGAGTAATCTTGGTTGTAGGTTCTTGCTATTCATCACTTTGAATATTTCTTGCCACTCCCAACTGGCCTTGGTAGTTTCTGTTGAGAAATCAGCTGACAGTCCTATGGGTGCTCCCTTGTAGGTAACTAACTGTTTTTCTCTTGCTGCTTTTATTTTTTTTTCCATTTTTTTTCTCTTGCTGCTTTTAATATTCTCTCTTTGTCTTTTGCTCTTGGCATTTTAATTATGATGTGTCTTGGTGTGGTCCTCTTTGGATTCCTTTTGTTTGGGGTTCTCTGTGCTTCCTGGACTTGTAAGTCTATTTCTTTCACCAGATGAGGGAAGTTTTTGGTCATTATTTCTTCAAATAGGTTTTCAGTATCTTGCTCTCTCTCTTCTTCTGGCACCCCCATAATTCGCATGTTGGTACGCTTGAAGTTGTCCCAGAGGATCCTTACACTATCTTCATATTTTTGGATTCTTTTTTCTTTTTGCTTTTCCGGTTGAGTGTTTTTTGCTTCTTTGTATTTCAAATCTTTGACTTGATTCTTGCGATCCTCTAGTCTGCTGTTGGGTCTCTGTATAATATTTTTTATTTCAGTCAGTTTATGCTTAATTTCTAGTTGGTCCTTTTTCATATCCTCGAGGGTCTCGCTAAATTTATCGGCCTTTTCTAGGAAATTCTTGAAAAACCTTATAACCGTGGTTTTGAACTCTATATCCAGTCGTTTGCTTTCCTCCATTTCTTTCATTTGTGATCTGTTTCTTTGTCTCCACATTTTGGCTGCTTCCCTGAGTTGATAGAGTGGCTTTGTCTGCTAGGTGTCCTATAGGGCCCAGTGGCTCAGCCTCCCCAGTTACCTGAGGTGGACATTCTTGGTGCACCCCTTTGTGGGCTGTGTGCATAGTCTTGTAGTTAAGCCTTGACTGTTGTTGGTATCACTGGGAGGAATTGACCTCCAGGCCAATTGGCTGTGAGGATCAGCTGTGTTTACTCTGGGAGAACTTCTGTGCTGGAGACACCCTTATGGGACAAGACTTACAAATGCCTCTGTGCTCAGCTTGGATGGGGTGGAGTCTCAGGGTGCAGCAGACAGCATTGGTTTCCTGTCAGCCCTGCCCTAATAGGCCCCTGTGTCTCAGTGTCCCATGGTAATCGCTGCAAGCACCTCTGAGAGAAAGCCGCCCTCGAGTTCCGCCCGCTGCCAGACTATCCAGTTTCTCCCCGAATGAGTCTGGGTCCCCAGAGTCTCGCCCGGAACTGGAGTTCAGAGCAGTCGGGAGCTTTTGTCTCCCTCCCGCTTGAGAAAGCCAGCCGTGCACTCAGTTGCCAGTCCTCTCCGCACGTGCGTGATAGTACCTCTGCCTCCTGCAGCTCCTCTGAGTCTCAGTGTGCTTTTCTCTTTCCTTCTAGTTGTAGAATTTCCACTCAGCCAGCCTTCCCATGGTTCTGGATGATGTCCGTTTTGTCTTTTAGTTGTAGTTTTGAAATGGTTGTGCGGAGCAGCAGTTTGGGTGTTTACCTATGTTGCCATCTTGGTTTCTCCCATTTCTTTCATTTTAAAAGGAACATACTCTACTTCCATATTGGAAAATATGGTTGGTACAACAGAACACTGTTGTAAAGAATTGGGGCAGATGAATTGTGTTCTGATTACATCTCTAACTTCACAACAACAACATACTAACCTTTCTAAGATTAGTTTCTCATCTGTAGTTTCTTGGTGCTGATGTGAGGATTAACAGAGAGAAAGGCATATAAAACTGAAAAGACCCTACCACACATCACCACCACCACCAATAATAATAGTAATAATAACTTATTTTTTGTTATGATGAAAACACATAACATGATATTGAGTATCTTAAATTTTTAGTGTACAGTAGAGTGGTTTTAATTATAAGAACAATGTAATACAACAACAGATCTCTCCTTTTTTTTTTGCATGACAAACACTGTACACATTTAAAAGCAACTCTCCCTTCTCCCTTCCTCCAGCTCTTGGCAACCAGCATTCTAATTCCTGTTTCTATGAATCTGACTATTTTAGATACCTCATAACAGTGGAATCCTGCAGTATTTGTACTGCAGTGACTGGCTTATTTCACTTGACATAATGCTCTCAAGCTTTGCCCATGTTGTAATATGTGACAGGATTTCCTTATTTTTTATGTATAAATAATATCCCATTTTATGTATATGGACATTGAGGTTGTTGCCACCTGAGTTACTGTAAATAAAGCTGCAATAAACACAGTAGTGCAAATATCTCTCTAAGATTCTGATTGAAATTATTTTAGATACTCAGAAGTAGGATGCTGGATATTATGGTACTTTTATTTTTAATTTTTGAAGAATCTCCATACTGTTTCCATAGCAACGGTACCATTTTACATTCCTACCCACAGGCAACAAGGGTTCCACTATCTCCACATCCTCACCAATACTTATTATTATTATTGTTCATTATTATTATTGATAATGAACATCCTAAGAGGTATGAGGTGATACCTTATTGTGGCTGATTTGCATTTTTTCTGATGATTAATATTAGGTATCTTTTCATATACCGGTTGGCCATTTGTATGCCTTCCTTGGGGGAAAAATGTCTATTTTATTCCATTGCCCATTTTTAATTAGGTTATTATTTATATGAGTTATTGCCTGCTAGTTCTTCTCCTTGTTTCTTCTATAATCACATATCCTACGGGCCCTCCCATAATGTTCTGTATTAGCCCCATGGATCTGCTTGGTAGTCTTATTACCATCAGGCATAATCCTGACTCAGAGCATTGCAATTGCTGTTTCTCTTGTTTATACTCTCCCTCAGACATCCACATAGTGTGTTCTCTCACTTTCTTAGTTTCCTCTGAAAAAGTAACTTTATCAACTGGTGAAAGAATTTATGAGACATACCATGGCACACTACGTATTTATTTAAAATAGTGAGGAACATTTCTGTATGAGATGGGTACTAATATAGAAAGGTCTCTAACATGTACTGTTAAATTTTTAAAAATGAAGGGTAAAAAAAGAAATGCATAATGTAGTATTCTAACTTTTTTTTAATTGGGTTACTAATCTTAGTATCTTCTACATATATATTAAAAAACTATTTCAGAAACATAAAGCGACACTAATGATCTACTTATCTCTCAGAAGAAGAGTAAACATTGGGCAGAGGGGATACATGGGTAATCTGCAGGCGTCTGACTGTATTAATTAAAAAAATAATAATAAAATGTTACATTATTTAAAAGTTTTCTCTGATCAACCTAAGTAAAATAGCAAATCTCTAGCCTCCTTCCAATGTTTTAATTTTCTTCACAGAGCTTATTGCCAATAAGTAGACAACGAACAAACAAAAGTGAACATCGCTCTTCACTACTATGTGAGCTTGAGAATGAAGTGTGTGCCTATTTTGTTACCTACTCTGTGTTCATGCCCCCAATAATGCCCAGAACATATGAAAATCTTAATAAAAGATAGTAACAAATGAAGCATAGAATTGCTATCTACTTTATTGTGTTGTCATGATAGTTACATGAGTTAATATATATGAAATTCCCTGATATAAAATAGCTGTTCAATAAATGAATAGTTATTCCTATCTTCTAGGGTACAAATACTTGAATAGATTATGATGAGAAGCATAAGTCATAAGTAGTTAATAAAAAAGATCAGGCAGAGCATGATCAATCCCTTTCTGACTCACAGATATCAAGGTCAAAGAGACCAGAACATCTCAAGTCATGCGTCATCTTGCAAATCTGATGTTGGCATCTCCCTACATCTTTCTTCAGTCACACGAAATTTTGCCCTGGAGAACATGATTTCTTATTCTTTTGCCAAAAAGAAGTGTTTCTCAGAATGTGAGCTCTTTTAGACGCTCTATAATTTATCTACACCTGGGATTTAGGCAAGAATAAATACGGAAGTTGGTCTCCCAAGACAACCACCAACAGTCCTCCCATCCATGTATGGGCACACCACTGTATTCTTCAAGGAGTGGAGTCTATTTCTGGCTTTATAACTGCTGGACCAGTAGAGTGTGGCCACAGTAACTAACATTGCCCAATTCTGTCCCAGCCCATCTGAGTTCGGGAGCTTCCTATTTTGCTCTCTTGGAAGCAGTCACCATGCAGTCCACTGAATGATGAGGCCACGTGCAAAGAGAGTGAGAGAGGTCACAACAGGTACAGCTCTCCAGGTGGCTGTCAGCACCTGTGTCTCAGACATGTGAGTGGGGCCATCTTGGACATTAGAGCCCTGGCCAAGTTCACAGATGGATGAAGCCATATGAGTGATGCGCCCCCCCCCCCCCCACCACCAAGTGTAGTGCAAACAGAACAGAACAATCTATCTGGATTCAGCCAACCTACAGAATTAAGAGAAATAGGAAAGCATCGTTATTCTGATTTAGTGTAAAGCAATAAATAACAGAGACAGTGGAGCCGTTTAGACTTCCGGGTGCAGCTGGGTCAGATGCAGGATGGGAGTGAGGATGGGAACAGAGGCATTTCCCACATGGAAGCTGAGACCCTGATAGCCAATTTTCTTTATTAAAACTCTCTCTCTCTCTCTCTCTCTGGTGGGGAATAATTCTCAAACTTTGTATCATGTAGGGGATATTTACCAAAATTCGTTGTGACAGTAAAACTAATATAATTCTTGGTGTCATCTTCTCTTTTTCAAAATATACACTTTATTAAGTAGGTTTTATTTGACATCTGCATTATGAAAATTAAATGATAAAATCTTAGTGACCTTCATTATTTTGCATGGGGTTGCTCTCATTAGCTTATCTCAGTTCTTGAAAAGGTCATCATCAGTTGTACTATGGGATCAACTAATAATATACTCATATTTGCTTTGTAGGCCAAGGAATTATCCATAAATCATAATGCATAAACATTATGAAAATGGAGTTTACAGCTACATGAAGCAACTCATAGATTTTTTTGCCTGCCAGTAACTACTGGAGAATAAATATATGAGTATAAAATGCTGCCTTGTTTGGACAGCGTGGCTCAGTGGTTGAGCGTTGACCTATGAACCAGGAGGTCACAGTTCGATTCCCAGTCAGGGCACGTGCCTGGGTTTTGGGCTTGATCCCCAGTGTGGGGCGTGCAGGAAGCAGCCGATCAATGACTCTCTCATCATTGATGTTTCTATTTTTTCCCTCTCCCTTCCTCTCTGAAATCAATACAGATATATTTTTAAAAATAAATAAAATGCTGCCTCTTTTGATGCACAAGCCATGTTGAGAGATGTGATATGTTGGAAGATGTGGGAGTAAAGTTCAGGCTACCTGAATCGGAATGCAAGTTCTAACATTGAGTCCATGATTGGAAAAAAACTCCGTGCCTCCTTGAGTTTAATTTCCTTTGTCCACGTGTGGGAATAAATCTCCTTTCCATGCCTAACAATAAATATAAGGCTGTGAAAATCAATTGCAATACTGCTCAAAGTGTTTATGAACTGCAAGATTCTTTATTTCAAAACTTGCCCAAAACTTATGAATGGTTTTCGTTCAACTGGAGGTATCCCAACCTTTTTTTTTTCCCTTTTTAATCTTTTTCAAAGACAGTGTGTGTGTGTGTGTGTGTGTGTGTGTTTGTATGTGTGTGTATGTGTGTGTCTTGGGGGTGGTGGTAGGCAGGGCTGGACATGAACCTGAGCAACGCTAGTTGATCCCCAGTTGAACCCAAGTCCCACACTTGACTGCGGATTTTCTGAACTGAAACATGGGATAATCTTAAGGCTGTGGTGGGACTTAACTCAGGTAAAGCATTATTCAAGGTTTTCTCCACTTCCCCTAAATACAGTCCCTTCTCTGCCCTTCTCTTCACTGTTCCATGCCCCAGCAGGTTGACCTGTATGCATCCTGTAGCCTACCCTCCCCCGATATGTCCACTGGCTTCTTGTTATGTTAATAGAATCACTTACACAGGTTTGTAGGAGAGAAGGAAAGTGAGATCAGGTTTTTGCTTGTTGTCCTGGTGGTAATGCCTGAATTCCTCCAAGGCTGGCTCACACCAGGGGTCCTTCCCCACTGTTCCAGCTCTCACTGTCCTGAGTCTCTCCTTTGCTTCCCAGACTTCTCAGGGGTGAAGGACTTCTCACTGTCAGTCTCGTACTGACTGACCATCTCTTCTTGGTTCCTTCAACTCTTTAAATTCTTTTTATTTTGGAAATCATTTCTTTGTAAACCTTTTCCATCTCTTTCCCTAGCAAGATTCCAAATGCCGCTCCTATACTAATACCTAAAAGCTGTTAGGCTATGTTATTATAGTAATCACAATAACTTTAGTGCAAAAAAAATACTTTGACTTTTATGAACATCGCCTTATATTTCTTTTCTTTCTAATATTTATATTGCTTTTTTTGAAGTGGGGGGGCGTATATCAGATACATGAAATCATTAGAAAAACAACAAGAACAAAACAGAGGCCTCAGTGTAATACAACTGAGTAAGAAAGAAACCAAGGAAGAGCATTTGTCTTCAAGGAACCAGGCAGAGATACTGATCCCAGGGCAGCTCAAGTGATTGGTGTGACTGATATGTATGTATGACTGTCATAAACATGCACTATTGCAATAGTTTGACCCCAAGCCCACATTTCCTTTTCATCCATATCAACATTCAACTAGGGATCTGAGCAGGGACATATCATGAGCCAAGCTCTGTCTGCTCAGAGGCCAACCCAGTGAACGTGACCAGTGAGGTTTAACTACTCATGTAACTCCCTGGCTCACTATTAAAATGCTTTCCATGTCTTTGAGCCCCTTTTGAAATGCCCTAAATCATCCAAAGGCTTATTAAAAAACTAGAGGTCCAGTGCATGAAATTCATGCACAGGTAGGGTCCCTAGGCCTGGCTGGCAATCAGGGCCCATCAGGGCCTTCTGGTTGCCGGCTGGGGCCTTCCTTCCCCCAGCTGCTGGCCGCTGGCCAGGGCCTTCCTTCGTTCCACACCACCCCCAGGTGTTCAGCACATGTCATAGCGAGCAGTCTAACTCCCGGTCGGTCGAACTCCTGAGGGGGCACTTTGCATATTAGCCTTTTATTATATAGGATAGTAACTGTCTTCATAATGCCCCTTCCCCATTCTGCAGGTAAATAGAAATTTAGATAACAGATACTTAGACAAAAATATTCCATAAATATTCCATATTTAGCTACCAAGCTTATTAGATAGTGAGATAGTTAAGATTATGATAACATGGTGTATTTTTCCCTGAATATTTTAAAATTTACTTCAGTTCAAATGGCTTTCCATCACAACACTATGAAGAAAAAAATGAGCCTGCCTGGTGTTGCTCAGTGGTTGAGGGACGACCCATAAACCAGGAGGTCACAGTTCGATCCCCGGTCAGGACACATGCATGGTTTTGGCTCGATCCCCAGTGTGGGGCATGCAGGAGGTGGCCCATCAATGATTCTCTCTCATATTGATGTTTCTATCTCTTTCTCCCTTTCTCTTCCTCTCCCTGAAATCCATAAAAACATATCTTTAAAAAAGAGAGAAAGAAAGAAGAAAGGAAGGAAGGAAGGAAGGAAGGAAGGAAGGAAGGAAGGAAGGAAGGAAAGAAGGAAGGAAGGAAAGAAAGAAGGAAGGAAGGAAAAAACCTATCTCTGTCCAGACGTTTCTCCAGGCCACTATCCTGCTGTTTCCATGGGTTATTCAGTCAGTGTTTTCTGTAGGGGATATAATTGTCAGTGTCTCTACCACCAAAGCCCCAATCTTCTCCAAATGCCCATTAAATATCATCCAAAACACTTTATTTTCATCTACCCGTATCTTGACTCCTTTCTCTTTGTTTGCATCTGAAATGGGGCAGACATCTTGTTTACCAGAGAACAAGGGAAGTGAATTCACTTATTGATTGACATTATCAAGCAGTCAGACATGCACTGTAGCAGGTAAAATTGCTTTTTTGTGTGTTGTTGTCTGACAAACTTTAACAGAGAAAGTGGGGTTCTTTTGCCAGGCAGGGCTACTACACACCAGGTAATGGGTCTTCAAAATGCTGCAGACGTAAATGGTGTTAGATCAATAATATTACGAACACAGGTAGAATGCTCTTACATATATTATTAAGATCTCACTCAAAATGGAGTGACTCAAAGGACTGTGAACATAGGAGTAATTGCAATATAATTGGTACAATAAAATGCTAATGGAAATTTTTCATGCAACATGCTGTGTATTTCTTTTTCCTGCGGGATTTTATAAAGAGTGGTTTTGTTTTAATGCATGATATGGACCCCCAATTCTCCCATCACAGTCTCAGCTTTCCCCTAAATATGAGCCGCATCAGAAGGCACAAGATGCCATTATTTCTCTACTCATTCATTACTTTTTAAAAATCTTTCATGAAGTGAAAGGCAGACAATAGTATAAGCACTCATAATTATCCTCTAGTTTTCTAAATACGTACTACATGGGTTAAATACAATGGCCTGGATGCCTGTGTCTGAGCAGAGCATAACATCAAGTGTTAGCTCCAGAGAGTGTATGCAGCCTGCCACAAACATTTCTGTATTTTACTAATTGATTCCAAAAATAAGTAAATATGTTCTTTCAATGGAATTTGTAAAACATGAGCTAGACTACTTCAATGTGTTAAAAGAATGTTACCCAAAGGCTATTATTTCCGTCAAATGAGTCCGTATTTGTTTTATTTAGAGAAAATGGATACATATATGATAAGAAGTTTGGTAGATGGATGGATGGCTCCATAGATATGAGAAGATTCCAGATTCTAACTGTGCACCTCACTTTCCCCAGTTCATTTCTCTACTCATTTTTATTGCTTTTAGTATTTGCCATTAGGTATTCTTTTTTGCTATTATTGACATTTTATCTTGTTGAAGACAAAAATAAAGATAAAGAAAGGAAGGAAAGAAGAAAAAGAGGTAGGGAGGGTGGGGAGGGGGGAGAAAGAGAGAGAGAGAAAGAGAGAGAGAGAGAAAGGAAGAATAGAGAAAGTAGATAAGCAAAGGGGAAAAAATTCACTTAGTCATGAATCTAGAAACACAGGCCAGACATGGGTGAGATAGTCTTAATGGACTTTCAGGAAGAAATTTTTCCTCATAGCTTATATTTAATTCTATTTTTGCTCAAGCAACTTGTGCACAATATCCCTGGTATCCATTTTAGCTTGTACAAAATACAGCTGTCTAATTGCTAACTGAAAGGGAAAAAATAAATTCCCCCCCTCACATTTCTGATCTCCATTGGTTGTTAATCCTGTCACATCTTTATTTACAGATTGCATCCCTTTTGTCTTTCCAAATAACTGGGTGATTCTGGTATTGGGATAGATTTCTATTATCTGAGCATTCTAAATTATGGAGTTTATAATACCAAAGAGTAAACTGGTGGGCGATAGAAATGGGAAATGATTTTTCAACTTTTCAGGACTCTTATTCTGTAAAACATCAATGTAGACGAGTGTCTGTCCTGACTACACGATGGGCAGGAATAAGAAGAGACAGATAACTCCATGTGGCAGGTGGCTAGCCCCCAAGCTTGACATGGAACTCTTTCAGAATTCAACGTGCAGAAGTGATGGGTTGACCCACGTACAAGCCACCCTCATTTAAGGTAAGCCTACTTCCCATCGGTAAGCCCAGGTCAACTACAGAGATACCCAAGTCAAGAAGTGAAAACAACTAGTTTTAGGTGCAAACAGGTAAGACTGATTGAAGTCAGTTACCAAATTTTAGGAAGGACCAGTGATAACAGGTGTGTCCATCTCTAAGCAGGCTGGCAGGAGAGCTGGCCACTGAAATGACCAGGGCTTCCAGGATCTCACACATATTTATACAGACTTTGTGGCCACTGGAGTAGATTATACCCAGAGGCATTTAAAGATACAACTGAAAATTATCTCTGGAATGATATGTCTGTTTGTATTTATATTTGTTTCCATATTTATGTATGTCATGTTACTCCATATAAAAATCTTTCTGGAAATAGTAATGAAATATATTCAGAATGAGAATCAAGCTATAGACCTCATTCATTTTCAACCCTGGAAGCAGGAGGATTCCAATACTAAAGGGGAAAAGACTAAGTATGGTAGCTTGGATTTGACAGCCATGGCCTTGAAGCCACTGGCCAGCAAGACTGAAAAGGGAAACATCATGTTACCTGGAGCTTTTGTCCTGAAATAGAGGGAATAATTGGAGCCACTTTTGTTGTTATTGTTGTTACTTTTTATCCAAGGATATATTTTCCATTCTTTTTTTTTTTTTTTTTTTTTTTTTAGAGAGAGAGAGAGAGTGGAAGGGAGGGGGAGAGACAGAGAGAGAGAAATCTCAATGTGAGAAAGACACATTGATTGGTTGCCTCCCGCACGTGGGGCCGGGGATCAAGCCTGCAACCAAGGTACGTGCCCTTGACTGGCATTAAACCGGTGACCCTTCAGCCCTTCAGTCCGAGGGCCAACGCTCTAACCACTGAGCAAGCAACCAGCTAGGGCTAGATGGAGACACTTTTAAACTTTGAATTATATTAAAAAACAGATTCCAAGGTAAAAAATACTTTATCAAACAATACACTATAGAAACTTTAAAAATACCTTTCTTGCATATCAAAAAGTACTTAATACATTAATAAGTATCGATTATGAGTTTTATGGTCTAGGGCTTCCATGTAGTATTTTATTTAATTCTCAGATAAGGTCCGTGACATAGATGTGAAGGATATCACCACTTTTAAGGGCGAAGTAAAGGATTTTAGCTAAGGTCACCTTCTAGCTGAGTGTGCAGAGCTGAAATTTGAACCTAAGCATGTGTCATGCCAAAGTTCAAGGACTTTACACACTCTTCATGAGTCCAAGTTTAAAAAAATACTCATCTTCACTCATAAGGAAAAAGGTGATTTGAAAAGTTGGAGATTTTTTTTTTTAACTAATCTAGTGAGTAGATACAGTTTAAAGGTAAGTTCAAAGACCAAGAAATTACCTGTCTTTGTTTTAAAACTCTTTTACATTTTAAACATAACAAGTTTATCACCCTGGCTGGTGCGGCTCCGTAGGTTGAGTGTTGTCCCATGCACCAAAAAATCACTGGTTCAATTCTCAGTCAGGGCACATGACCAGGTCGCAGGTTCAACAGGAGGCAATTGATCAATGTAGCTCTCTCACATCTTTCTCTCTCTCTCTCCCTCTCTCTCTCTCTCTCTCTCTCTCTCTCTCTCCCCTTTCCTCTCCCTAAACTCAATTAAAAAAAAAGTTTATCTGAATGTTCCAACTTTAATATAAATTAATACACATAACTAATTTCTGGAAAGGAATTCAGATTAGTATCTGGAGAATAACTATTTCCTTTCCTCTGTACCCCACATGGGGCCATTTGGGAACCAATAATGCATTTAAGTGTTTGTAATTATTAAGTGTGTCCAGGGACAATTGCCATTTCACAGAATTACTCTCCTTATACTATCTTTTAAATGGTGTTAGTCTCATTACTTTAATTATTTTTGTAATTGATTCCTAAATTTTGTCATTAGGTAATTTAATTAATGATTCCATTGATAACTCCATGTTGTTAAAGTATTTTTAAAGCAACTTTCAGTTTTGGGAAACAAACTCTGGATTGGATTTTTTTTGTTTTGTTAATAATTATGAAATTTGTACCCAGAGCACAAGAATGACCCTTGGGGGATTTTCAGTTATTGTAAAGTAGATAGCATTCAAGGAACTCTGTGCATTGATCAAGTGGAATACTTCTCCAGTGATTAAAACATCAGTGAAGATAATTCTCTATTCCTCCTCTGATGGGTAAAAGAGAACAAAGATAATTACAGTCTAAGAGTGTTCCTAACCATTAATTAGATGCCTCTTCTAAGTAAGTTTATATCTGAGAGGAGGGGACTGACAACCCTTGTTTTCTTTCTTTTTTAAAAAAATATATTTTTATTTATTTCAGAGAAAGAAGAGGGGGGGAGAGAGAGAGAGAGAGAGAGAGAGAGAGAGAGAGAGAGAGAGAGAGAGAAACATCAATGATGCGAATCATTGGCTGCCTCCTACACAAAACCTGGGTATGTGTCTTGACCAAGAATCAAACCATGACCTACTGGTTCATAGGTCGACTTTCAACCTCTGAGCCACACCTTCCAGGCCCATTATTTTCTTTTCAAAGCATGTAACTGCTCATGTTTTCCCTTGCTTAAACCCTTTGAATGTCTTGCCATTGCACCAAAGATGAAATTGAAAATGCTTAGTTACCATCAAAGGCTCTGCCTAGTCTAGTCCCTGCCTACCTCTCTACACTAATGCTCTCTCTCTTTGCCTTCTCATTAAGGATTCTTCCAGTCTCTCATTCACAATACTACTCCTTTTGGCCATAGGGCATTTGTATTAATGTTGCCTTTGCCTGGAAATCCCTGATCTGAGTCATTTTATTTATCCTTTCAAAGTGAAATCACCTTTGACCACTTATAAAATTCAAGATTTCTGAGATCTATGTGTACCTCATTTGAGGCAATTAGAATGATAACTTTGTATGTTGTGTGACTATTTGATTAAAGTATCTCCCCCATTAGACTTCGAGTTTTATGGGAGCAAAGACTATGTCTGTTTCTACTCACTAATGTGTTCCAGCAATTATCATGAAACATAGCACTTTTGATTACTCAACAGATTCATATGAATGAATGAATGAATGAATGAATGAATGAATAGTAAGCTTTTGGATAGTCTAAGCATAGTACAAAGATGTGAGAGAGCTACATTGATCATGGTAAATAGACTATAATATAATATAGTCTAGTTGAATTGAAGGTTATAACATGCTTTAGAGATAGAAGCAACTGTTCAAATGATGCCTCTTCAACTTGACAATTATCTCATTTGTAGAGTGAGTGCATTACCAAATGGGACAATTTTGAAGATTAAATTTTGTCACTGTGCTTCAATCAAATCTAGCTAAATAATGAAATGCTGTGAAACCAGTGACTTATTAATTCATCAATCTATTTACTGAGTATGCATTACATACCTATTGGGCTCTGTGCTGTGGGTTTTAAAGCAAAGCTCTTCAGGACTTTTCCCTGCCTTCACAGAGCTTTCCTTTCTATTCCACCACAGCCATCAAAAGGCTAACAGAAATCCATGAGCCACCTTGAGATCATATAAAACGATAATACTTTATATTCATATGCATGATGGCGCATCACCTATTATGCCTTTATATTGTGATGAAATTGTATTTTAACTCTTGACATCCTAGGGTTGAGTTGAGATCCACAAACTAAAGAAATGGCGGTGGAGTAAGTGGATGCTGCATGGACATGCTCCCAGAAACAAACTAGAATTACAACTAAAATACAGAAAAACTTCCCAAATAATCAATGGAAATCTCTCAGGAGAGAACCTGACACCTGAGGACTGAGAGTGGAGACCGCATAGAGGCTGGGAGGAGGGGTGGAGGCGCGAAAGGGCTGGCCAAGTGCCCACTCACAGCAACTGAAGTTCTGGGGAGATATCTCAGCTGTGGGGGGTTGCCACTGAGAACTCTGCGGTCTAATCTTCAAGCTGGGCCGCCAGCAGAGAGCACCACAATGGAGAAGGGTACCCACAAAACATCTGGCTGTGAAAAGCAGCAGGGTTGCTGTCTGCCAAGGAGTGATGGCTGGAAATTCAGGCACCCTCTTAAAGGGCCAACGCACAACATTCCGTGTGGAGCCACCCACCTTGTGCTCCAGCAGAGGGAGGGTGAAGTGAACTGGAGCTGTGCAAGCAGAAGCCAGGATTGGGGGCTCTGGGGTTTGAGCTCAGAAGGAGACCCACAAACTCAAGTATGTCATCATGGTCCCACAGTTTCATGTCTGAAATGCTCTTATTAGAAATTTACTTAGCAAACACAATGGTTATTTTGTTTGTTTGTTTTTAGGTTCTCTTGATTAAGTCTACCTCTTGATGCAGTGAGGACTCACTAAAAAGGAGAAAGTGATGAGTAATGTGAATCATTTCCAACAGTTGAAGATGTAGGGGGTGCTTATAGTGACCATGTTTGCAAACAATCTACCACTTAGAAAAGTCAATAATAATTACACCTATTTTACGGATTTTTAAGAGTAAGCAAAATAAAGAATAAAAAGATGCTGAAGACAGGAGATGACTTGGAGTTAACATTTCTTAAACCTTTATATTTGAGCTAATGTTGCTAATGAGACATGGAAGATATTTTAGCTGGAAAAGTGAAGACAAGCAGAATAAAATAATTCCCTTCGTATCCTATCTAATAATAGAGTAATATGCAAATTAACCATCACTTCACTATACCCACAAGCCACACCCACCAGCCAATCAGGAGAAAATATGCAAATTAACCCAACCAAGATGGCTGCAGCCATGGAGTGAGCAGGAGGCTTGGGTTTCTCCAGCAATGGAGGAAGCCAAGCTTTCCGCACACCCTGGTGGGCCCAGGCCTCCACTCAAGGCTACAAAGTTTCAATTATAGAAGATAAATAAATCCCAACAAAAATAGCTGCAGCCATGGAGCAAGCAGGAGGCTTGGCTCCACTCCAGGCTACAAAGTTTCAATTATAGAAGATTAATAAATCCCAGATCCCAGGGCCTCCGCTTGGGTCGCCGGGGGGCATGGCCGGCCTGCAAACCACCACAGGCCCCTCATCCAGGCCACTCCATACCCCAAGGGAACCCCCACCCTAATCCCGGACACCCTTCAGGGCAAACCAGCTGGCCCCCACCTATGCACCAGGCCTCTATCCTATCTAATAAAAGAGTAATATGCAAATTGACCATCACTCCAACACACAAGATGGCTGCCCCTATGTGGTCAAAGATCCTGCCCCCATGTGGACCCAAGATGGCCACCACAAGATGGCCAGCAGGGGAGGGCAGTTGGGAGGGACCAGGCCTGCAAGGGAGTGCAATTGGGGGCAATCAAGCCAGCAGGGGAGGGCAGTTAGGGGTGACCAGGCTGGCAGAGGAGGGAAGTTGGGGGCGACCGGGCCTGCAGGGAAGGGCAGTTGGGGGGGACCCAGGCCTGCAGGGGAGAGCAGTTGGGGGGGGGGGACCAGGCCTGCAGGGAAGGGCAGTTGGGGGGGACCAGGCCTGCAGGGGAGGGTAATTAGGGGTGACCAGGCCTGCAGGGGAGGGCAGTTAGGGGCAATCAGGCTGGCAGGGGAGCAGTTAGGCATCAATCAGGCTGGCAGGGGAGTGGTTAGGGGATGATCAGGCTGTGGTTAGGGGATGATCAGGCTGACAGGCAGAAGTGGTTAGGGGCAATCAGGAAGGCAGGCAGGCGAGCACTTGGGAGCCAGCAGTCCTGGATTGTGAGAGCGATAGGATCAGGCCTAAATGGGCAGTCGGACATCCCTCGAGGGGTCCCATATTGGAGAGGGTGCAGGCTGGGCTGAGGGACACACCCCCGTGCACGAATTTTGTGCATTGGGCCTCTAGTACATAAATAAACACTCTTAAATGTCCAAACCTCCACATTTCCAATTTTGGCATCTGTAAGAATACAAAGGGATGATGCAAATTTTAAATCAATATCAGAAAACACATCATAAATGCTTGCTTTCACATGAGTTATCTTATATTTTAATACTGTGGTCAAGGTCCTATGCTAGAGACTGAGAATGCATTGACATAATCATAGAACTTATTTTCTACCCTTGGATATAACAGTATTATTGTATTATTTTTAGGAAAACAGCAAGAAAACTACATTCACCTGGGAGGATGGGGAGAGAACTCATGAAAGGAGGAAAACTGAGGGCAAGGTGAACCAGGTCTTTGCAAATCCCTTGTCAGTATCATTTTCATCTACCCTACTCATGCTCACATGAGAAGATGCCTGGAAGCATACAGATGGGTTGGAGGTAGAATGAGAACTAATTCCTCGGTATTACTGTCAAAGTGAGTTGGGGAAACAGGGATAATTTCCTATGGGAAGGGTAGGAAGAAATGGGATTATTTTGTAGAGACCAATATGCCTTTTATTTTCAAGTGTGGAGAAACAGAGATGGGAGGGAGGACTTATTTACCAGGTACTAAACTATTCATGAATAAAGCCAATACCTTTCCATTTTTTCATCCAGGAACTTGACAGATATGGCCAAAAGCCAACACGCAGTGCTCTTTTCTGAACACGAAGCCTCCAATTAAATGGAAGCCCCCAGCTTGTGATAGCAGAATGTTAACATCTGACTCAGACCTAACAGAACTGACCCCTTGCCATACCCAGCCTCACCGGGTAATGCAGCTCATATATTATTCATGCGTAGATTAGGCTCTGGACTTTTTATTTGGAGAATCTTACATGATCAATCCACTGGTCCTCTTTCACGTGTAACTGCTACAAACGCGTCCTCCTTTAAGTACTATTTACTAAAGATGACTTGTGGACTTTCCTTACCTTTTTTTCCCTAAGGAATTAGGTCAATAATCTTCAATATTACTGAACGAATTTTCCTTCATACTACAAAATGACTAATCAGAAAGAACTCACTTGTGATCTCTTAAATAATGAATCCATTTCATTATGCCCTTGCTTTCAAAAATGCTTTTTAAAGACACAAATATACATGGTTTCTGTCTTAAAAATAGGTTTGGGTGTAGGGACTGATGCCAAGTTACGAACTAAAATCTTAAGTTAAAATTCTTTATTAATTCCTCTATGAGGAATAACATTAGCTTTGCTATTTTGGATTCATGGGCCATGCTATGCATTATACAATGGCTAAAAAATATTTGTCTATTCAAAGTTCTATTATAATGAATGGAGAGGGGCTAGGGGGAAGTGGAGGAGGGTAAAGGGGGACTAAATGGTTATGGAAGGAGACTTGACTTAGGGTGGTGAACACATAATACAGTGTATTGTTGAACTGTGCACCTTAAACCTGTATACTTTTGTTAATCAATGTCACCCACATAAATTCAATGAAAAAGGAAAAAAATTAATGATGCAAGGAAGTGGCCTCATACAATCATGCACTCATATTCTCATAAAGAGGAGTGGAAGTTGTTATGATGTGTATTAGGTAGTTTCTGGGTACAACTTAAAATATTGTATCTGTGAGGGATTTGGTTAGTAGAGGTCTCTGTAGCCTCCCTGATACTAAAATTCTCCTTGCATTAATTTTCCTCTCCATAACAATAAGTCCCCTCTCTTTAACATGACATTCATATTCTTATAACCATCTATAATTTCATTAAATAATCACTCAAAAATATTTCAATATGTTAATGAGTATTTACCCCTTAGTCAAGAAAATAGCAGTCATAATCTTAGTGGATAACGACAGTGGCTAAGACACCTAAATATAAAACATTTTATCTCGCTGGTGTATAGGAAAATATTTCTGTCTCTAGTACTACAAGAGTTCCAGTCCAGACTCCCACCACGTTTCCAATTTGTAATGCTGGGGTTGAGGGTGGGGATAATGAAGAGATATCCATACAAATAGATTGGAATTTTGAGTTCCTGATAATGGAGTCAGTGATTGGTATATAATTAATGGAAAAGTGGTTCTCTGGAAAGATCTTTAAGGCTGCCCCAGTATAAAGTCCCAGTATGAAGGAGGAAGATAGATCAATGAAGTCATTGCTTCTGATCATGTTACTTAAGAAAACACACAATACAGCAACAACAAAAATACTGGTTCCCTACAAAGAACCCATTTAATTTATTTGATGTGATGTTAAAAGCCATTCCCATCAGATCCCCATGATTGGCTCTGATTAGAACAATTCGGGACAGCACTCTGATTTATAATCTATTATGCGCCAGACCATGTATGAATTAGTAAGGATACCAAAAAGTTTAAGAAGTACTTCTCCCCCCCCCCCCCATCAAATAACTCCCATTCTTATAGTAAGCCAGGCACAGACAATGTTCTCAAAAGCCTGTTGCAGTATTTCTCTAAACACCACATATCTTGAATTTGGTGACAATTGTAATAACTGTACCAACAGCATTTCCAAATTCTCTGCTTACTCTTTATGGATTTCAAGTGAGTCTGGAGGATAGCTAAGGAAACCACTCAGATGCAGTTACTGATCAGTTTATGAATATATCAAGATAAAGTTTTCAATCTCTCCGCTCTACATTTAGTTCATGACTAGAAACTATGATACCGTTTCATATGTTAATATTTTGTCCCTCTACCATAAAATGGAGGTAATGACTAACTCAGAGTGTTGTGTATTTGACATGTTATTAACACCCTGTATGTGCTAGTCTAGGCGGCATTTGTGTTATAACATTGATATTGTTCCTGTCTCATGAAGTATACACTCTAATGATTATACATATAGGGTGTTTCTGGCACCTACCGGTAAGGGAATAGTTCTGCAAATGGTTTTGTGAACCAAGGGCACCCCCAATCCTATATAATAAAACCCTAATATGCAAATCAACCAAATGAAGGAATGACCAGTTGCTATGACACTCACTGACCACTAGGGGGCAGACACTCAATGCAGGGGCTGCCCCTGGCGGTCAATGTGCTCACACAGGGGGAGCGCCGCTCAACCAGAAGCCGGGCTCACGGCTGGCGAGCACAGCGGCAGTGGCGGGAGCCTCTCCTGCCTCCA
Source organism: Plecotus auritus (assembly GCF_963455305.1). Classification (NCBI taxonomy): domain Eukaryota; kingdom Metazoa; phylum Chordata; class Mammalia; order Chiroptera; family Vespertilionidae; genus Plecotus; species Plecotus auritus. Next base: position 52,402,648 of record NC_137785.1, read on the forward strand.
AGGCAGCACTAAGGAGCAGTGAGCCCAGCTTCTGGCTGAGCAGTGCTCACACAGGGGGAGTGCCGCTCAGCCAGAATCCAGCCTCTCCTGCCTCACTGCAGCACTAAGAACCCCTGGGGGACATCCCCCGAGGGGTCCCAGACTGCGAGACTGCACAGGCCGGGTTGAGGGGACCCCCCTCACCCCCTCATGCATGAATGTCGTGCACTGGGCCTCTAGTAAATTCAATAAAAAATTAAAAGTTAAATAACACTATGGAATATTATGCAGCTGTGAAAAAGAGGGATCTCTTTCTCCTTGGGACAGTGTGGATGGACTTGGAAAATATTATGCTAAGTGAAATAAGCCAATCTGAGAAAGACAAATATCACATGATCTCACTTATTTGTGGAATCTAATGAACAAAATGAATTGAACAACAAAATAAGACCCGAAGCATAGAGGCATGGAACAGACTGACCTAACTCGATGTGGGGTTGTGGGGACGAGAAGAGATAAACTGAAGAACTTAAATACTATATGCATAGTCCATGGAAATGGGCAATAGGGTAGTGAAGACCTGGGGGGGGGGGTAGGGTATGCGAGGAAGGGGGTGAAAATGGGAGATATCTGTAATACTATCAACAATAAAAAATTGCCCTAACCGGTTTGGCTCAGTGGATAGAGTGTCGACCTGCGGACTGAAAGGTCCCAGGTTTGATTCCTGTCAAGGGCACAACCCCAGTAGGGGGCATGCAGGAGGCAGCTGATAGATGTTTCTCTCTCATCAATGTTTCTAACTCTCTATCCCTCTCCCTTCCTCTCTGTAAAAAAATCAATAAAATATATTAAAAAAACAATAAAAAATTTAACAGAAAGTTAAATAAAATTGTGTAGACATATGGACAAGCCAATTATCTCTCTCTCTTTCTCTCTCTCTCACACACATACAAGTAAAAATGGTGAAATCTGAACAAGTTTCCTGAACTGTACTAATATTTATTTCCTGAGTTTGATACTGTATTACAGTATTAAGATCCACTTCCCCTGGGTAAAGAGTACCTGAGACCTCTTGTACATTTTCTTATGACTTTCTATGAATCAATATTTCTTCCAAAACAAAAATACTCACTTTAGGAAGAGCAACAAATAACAAAGCAAAAAAAAAAAATTTTTTTTAAACAAAGCCTTCTTGTTATTTGTGATTCCTTTGACTAGACACCGACTGTAAGGATGATTACAGACCATGCCCCTATTGGACATAAATTAAACTATTATACATTACCCTATCCATGCTATCATTTTTGAAATTCCCCCAGTGCTGTTGACATGGCGTAGAACTCATTTATTCAAGTCACAGTCCGCTAATAACTATTCAATGCATACTAATGCTACAGAATAAAAATCTATGGAGAAAAACAGGCAATTTATGACCCCGACTCCGACAGATGGTCTGAATGATTATTCCCAAATGGTTCCGTTCCGTGACAAGATCAATTGCCATAGCAAATATATATGGTGCTTCAAACCTCACTCAGCGACACTGCGCAAAAATGGAGATGGGAACAGCAGCCAAGATCAAACCTATCCCATGGCTCGCCCCCATTAAAAATAGATCTCAACATTCAGGGACGTGCGTCTCTTTCATGAATTCAGGAGGATAAAGAGAACTTAATTAATGGCACGAGAGGTGTGAAAATATTGCTGTGTGATGGGAAGCACATGGAGTTTTCAACTGTGCCACCAAAGAATTGGCAGGGGTTGCCCATGTCCACTGCCAGCAATGCTCTCCCTCTGTTCCTGAGGATTCTGCCAGCTGGAAACCAGGGTGTGCTGTCTTACTGCTTCCCCCCGCCCCCCGAGTGATGAAACCAGCTCCACGATTGGACTCCCATACAAACTCCCACAAATGAACCTCGCCTGGGTTGCAAGAAATCAATAATGCAATGTGTTGAAAATAGTTAAAAGCAACATATTGGACTGAAGGGATATTCATTTATTTAAGCAGCTCCCACCGAGTGGTTTGCTCTCCAGGAAAACGGACCTGCTCCCCCAGCCACACACAAGTTTCACAGTAACAAGAGTTTCTCTGCTTGGCGTTGATTTTTATCAATGATTTTGCCCAGGGCAGTATCCATCTTTCTGCAGTGTTTGATGCAGTAGCTTACCTTTTCCTTCAATGTTTTCTCCTCTATACTTTCTAGAAAACGTTTTCCTAATTTTATAAACTCTCCTACACTACATCTCTCCTTTTATTTTACAATAGTTCTGAATTTAGAGAAAAATTGCTCAGTTGGTTGGGCTTTGTCCTGTGTGCCTGTTCGATTCTCAGTCAGGGCACATGCCTGGGTTACAGGCTTGATCTCTAGTAGGGGATGTGCAGGAGGCAGCAGATTGCTGATTCACTCTCACCTCTCTCTCTCTCTCTCTCTCTCTCTCTCTCTCTCTCTCTCTCTCTCAAAAGTCAATTTAAAAAATCTTTTAAAAAATTAGAGAAAATTTGAGAAGACTGTAAAGAGAGATTTCCCATACACCTAACACCCCATTTCTCTTGTTGATTAACATCTTGTATTAACATGGTACATTTGTCATAATTAAGGGATCAACATTGATACGTTATTATTATTACATAAACGTCATGCTTTTCTTTTTCAGATATTTTCATTAGGACCTAATCTGGAGACCTGTACCTCTTAAAATATATTTTATTAATTTTTTACAGAGAGGAAGAGAGAGGAGAGGGATAGAGAGCTAGAAACATCGATGAGAGAGAAACATCAATCAGCTGCCTCCTGCACACCTCCTACTGGGGATGTGCCCGCAACCAAGGTACGTGCCCTTGACCGGAATCGAACCCGGGACTTTTCAGTCCGCAGGCCGATGCTCTATCCACTGAGCCAAACCGGTTTCGGCAAGAGACCTGTACCTCTTAAATGATTTTTTAAAAATTTGCATACATCCAGGATCAACTTTAGTGCTATGAAGTTCTATGAGTTTTGATTAAAAAAAAAAACCCACAACATACCACATTGTGTTATGTTTCCACCTGAACCACAGCATAAAGTATTTCAACACCCTCACAGTCACCTGGGCATCACAAATTCAACGCGCTCCCCAAACCTACCGCACCAGCAATTTGTTTACTGTCTCCAAAGTGCCACTTTTCCTGGAATATTAAAGATAATGAGACTCCGCAGCGTGCAGCCTTTCCAGACTGACTTCTTTCGCAAGGGCAGTGTGCAATTCAGATCATTCCTGGCTTGATGCGGACCAAAGCCCTTTCCCTTTTACCCTGGGATATGGTTGCATTGTCTGGGTGCACCAAAGGTTGTGCATCCATTTACCTGTTCAAAGATTTCTTATTGCTTCCACTTTCTGGAGATGATGGGAAAATATTCACATGTAGATTTCACAGGAACGTAACTTTTCAAGTACGAGGAGGAAAGACTCCAGGGTGAGATTGCTCGACGGCACTGAAAACCGTGCGCAGTTTGGCAGGAAGCCGCCACGCTGTGTCCCAAAGTGACTGTGCCATTTTGTATTTCCACCAGCAATGAACGAGAGCTCCTGTCGCTCACACCCGCAGCAACTGGCACTGCCGTTTAAAGAAAATGTTGGAACTGATTTCAGAGAGGAGGGAGAGGCTGCCTCCTGCACGCCCACTCCCGGGGATCAAGCCCACAAACGGGGCTTATGCCCTGACGGGGAAGCGAATTGTGACCTCCTGGTTCATGGGTGGACGCTCAAACACTGAGCCACCTGGGCCGGGCTCATTTGCAAAATTCTCTGCTGAAATATGAAGCTGGGGCGTCTATTCACATGTTTATTTGCAACCTTTGTATTCTCTTGGGTAAGATGTCTTCGTATTCTCTTGGGTAAGATGTCTTTTCCGAGTTTTCCCCTTTTAAAAAAATGAGTGTTTTCTTATTTTTGAGTTTTAAGAGTTTATTGTATTCATTAGCACTCTTAACATTGTAAACAGACGTTTTCAATTCCTTCTCTGGTAACTCCCAAAATTGTATCATATGGGAGCCTGCTTATGATAATGGCTTTGTCTGTTCGGATTTTCTTTTTCTTTCATTCTTTTAGCCCGCCTTTGAATAGCTGTTCCAAACCGACACATTGTCTCAAGTAATTGGAAATGAGGCACATAGACCTTTAGCATTTCGGTGTTCTTCTGGCCAAGAAGTGGGGTGAGAATAAGAGTTCTGTAGCTGTGGGGCCAGAGGCCTCCGCGTCCTCTAATGACTTGGGGTTTCGTTGGTTGGTTTCTTCTGCTTGTTCTGGGCTTCCCCTGTGTGCCTCTCCTCGGAGAAAGCCCATGTCCTGCAGCCTTTCTTCCGCTGCTAACACGCTGGGTCTCTGCTGCTGTAGCTGGGAGGTGCTGGGAGGGGGGCATTCCGTCCTTGTCCAATTAAATCCCCATCTTTTAGCAGACCTGAGTCTCAAGGCTGTGACCTGCAGTGTTTCTATGTTAGTAAAGCTTTTTGTTTTTCTTCTGACCTTTATTCCCTTTCCTGGATGCAGCATTCCCAATCTACTTATTGGTCTGTTTGTTTATTTTACTTCCTTACTCCTATGGATTATGTTTTTATAAATACATTTTTATGGATCTCAGAGAAGGGAGAGAGAGAGAGAGAGAAACACCAATGATGAGAGAGAATCACTGATCAGCTGCCTCCACACTGAGGATAGAGGCCACAACCCGGGTATATCCTTGATGGAGAAATGAACCGCGACCTCCTGTTTCATAGGTCAATGCTCAACCACTGAGCCACGCTGCCGGGCTGATTAAGTTTTATTTTCCCTCTTACACCCTACGATGAATAGCACAGCGCTGGCTGCAGTGGAATCAGAAGCCCTTTCTTTCTAGTTTCAAAAAGGCTGTGGCCAAGTTTTGTTTTGCTTTGCTTTATTTTCCCCTGGACAGTAGAGCTTCGATGTGAAGAAGGGTCTGAACATATATCTCTAGAACTTCTTGTCCCTTCTCCCCCACCTCCGTCTCTACTCCCATCCCTCCCATCATCACCGTCACCAAGGGCTCTTCCTTGGATCTTCACTGGGAGAAGCTGGTGAGCTTCCTGAACATAAAAGCTATAAAAGTGTGGGAACTCCTAAGACTGTGGCCCCAAGGGTTTCTCGTCCTCAAGCTCCTTCACATTCAGCCTGCAGCAGTTTGTCAAAAGTCAGCATGCCACTACACCTACCGGTTTATGGCCCCGCTGGCTTCGGCTCAGGGGAAGCAGGTCTCCTGGGGTCTCTCTGGGTCCACCTGTCTCTCTAGGTTTCCACTGGGCACTTTGCCCTGCATTGTCGGGGCTCTGGTTGGTGCAGAGAGAGTTGTTGCTTTTCTATACGACCATCTTGTTCTTGCTGTAAGGACAGAAATGACAACTCTAAGCTCTTCTTTTCTTTGTTTTCTTTTTTTATCACCATTTATCCCCCTTATCTCCTCTCCGACCTCCATCCACCCTCCTCCTCCTGCCTCAAAACATTAAAAAGGGACAACTAAGATTTAAAAAACAGACAAACATATTTTTATTGATTTCAGAGAGGAAGGGAGAGGGAGAGAGAGAGAGACACATCAATGATGAGAGGATCACTGATCGGCTGCCTCCTGCACGCCCCACACTGGGGGTTGAGTCTGCAACCTGGGCACTGACCGTGAATGGAACTGTGACCTCCTGGTCCATAGGTCGATGCTCAACCACTGAGCCACACTGGCCAGGCTGTGACTAGTCTTTTTTTCTGCTAATCCCGGGAAGCTCCTTGAAAGTAAGGATTTTAGGTCTCCTATTCATATTGTAATTACACCTGTCTCATCTCTGTAGCATCCTCCGTGCACTTTGTACCCACTCAAAACATTTTTGAGAAATAAATAAGTTACAGAGTAAAATTACACGTTTATAAATTTAAAATTAAATTTGACATTATGAATAATAACAAAATATTAAGTATTCCAGCTGAAATAAAGAGACAAATATAAAAACAAGACAAAAACAAACAAAACCCAGAGGGTTTTCAGGCTGTGTGTGCCTTAGCTAAATTGCCTAAACTTAAGTTATACGTACAATCCAACCTCCAAAATGTTTAGTCATTTTTAAGCCTCTGATAGGTGATGTCAGCTATCTGAAGGTGTTCATGGTGACATTTGTCTAGAAACATAATCAAGTCTATAGAAGAAAACATATTTTTAGGCGTGGCGTTACAGAGGAGAAAAAATATATATCTATAAACTGCAAAGTAGTGTTTAAAGCCTTCAAAGAATATCTCTTGCTATGAAGAATAAATGCAATTCCAGGAATTCTTGGAGGACAGCAGCAAGCTTATTAAAAAAACATAGCGTGACTAAGACTATGGTCTGTGATTTTCTCATTAACTTGTCTGAATAACATTGACTCTAGAAGGATGTGTCAGCGAGGTGAGCAGGCTTCCTGGCCCATTCTTCAGTACAGAAGTGAGAGAGAAAACACACCTGGGTAATATTCTCAAACAACTTCTAAGAGAGGCACAGCCTTAATTTAGAATCTGTTTGAATTCTATTTATTCAAGTTGGGTTAATAACACATGAGCGTGTCTGTGAGTTTATTATCAAAGATGCCCCTGTAAGCAGTGGGAACTAGTTATTGTCGGCGAAACCAGTCCATTGCTCGGATGCTAGCACATGTCGTAAATCTATTTGTCATGGTTAAATAAAATATCATAATTAAGTACAGTTATGGAAAATTGAAATGATGTCATCTGTAGAAACCATCCTCATGGCAATGGCATTCTTCACATATAACTTAGGCCTAAATTTGTATAAAAAGGTAGTTAGTGCCCTAGCCGGTTTGGCTCAGTAGATAGAGCATCGGCCTGCAGAACAAAGGGTCCCGGGTTCAATTCCGCTCAAGGCACATAACTTTGTTGCAGGCTCTTCCCCAACCCAGGCCCTAGTCAGGGCTCGTGCAGGAGGCAACCAATAGGTGTGTTTCTCTCACATCGATGTTTCTCTCTGTCTTTCCCTCTCTCTTCCACTCTCCCTAAAAATCAATGGAAAACCATGTATATTACATGGTTGATTGCACTGCTTGCATATATTTGTTTTATTAAAATTCACCAAGTTACTGAAAAAAAAAATTAGATGGGCTCTAGATGGTTTGGCTCAGTGAATAGAGCGTCAGCTTGCAGACTGAAGGGTCCTGGGTTTGATTCCGGGCAAGGGCACATGCCCGGGTTGCGGGCTTGATCCCCAGTAGGGGGCATGCAGGAGGCAGCCGATCAATGATTCTCTCTCATCATTGATGTTTCTGTCTCTCTCTCCCTCTCCCTTCCTCTCTGAAATCAATAAATTTTTTTTTTAAATATTACATGGTATTTTATAGTATCTGAAAAATGTTATCTAAGTATTAAAAATTCAGATAAAATTACATAGAATAGAACCTTATACCAATTATATACTTAGGGCTCTCAGAGCACATCAGAAGCATCTGACGTGGAAAGTTGGGGGTACTATGGCATAAGTGGGTACACGAATAAACAAAAGCAAACATTCCTGTTCTCATGACTCAGGTAGAAAAGTTGCCTTCCAGCCCAATGCAGGGAGTGCTGGAGCCTGCCAAGGCGAATGCAGATATATGAGGCTTTGTGAAATTGCATTCATATATTTCCCCATGCCTGTGATTATTTGCTGATTTACTGTTGTCCAACTCTGGGGCTCATTCATTTAATCACAAGTCCCTTCATGACATAATTTAAGGTGCTCACTCATGAGAATCTGGGGCGTGTCGGGAGCTCGAGGAACCACGGTGAGTTAGTGTTCTATTGCGTTCCTTGAGGAGCCATGAATTTCACTCCTCAAATGGGTCCACTGTGGAAACGAGGCTAGCAGCCATGTGTGCTTGCAGATTCTCCAACAGTGAGATGCGTTTTGGCAGACGGGTTAAGGCTCTTTCTCCCAAGAGACTTTTGGAACTGGTGAGCTCCAGGGCCTGTGGCCAGAGCCTGGGCAGATGAATGAGCCTCCTACCACATTTCAAGAGGGATTGAAAATGGATCCTCATTTCCACTACTGGTGAGATTACACGAATAGGTGATTTGACATAAAAATAAAATCTATCATGCAGAGATCAGAGTTTTGTTTAGGACTTCTTAATCTGATGTTTATAGTAAAGGAATGATGGTGCTTCTAAAACCTTGGATTGCGGAGTGTGGCATTTTAGTTGTGTTTTTAAGAATCCCTGTTGCCTATAATAATACTGTATTTTTACCGGTTCCAATCATTTGCATCCAGTCATCCTCTCAACATCATCAAACTTTCTTTATAAGCCATCGATACGGGGACAGCCTATGTAATATTTGAGGCAGATGTTTTTAGGATTTCTTACAAACTCACCACTTCAGACAGAATGTTTCTCAGAGATCAACCAAAGGACTTGTATGCACGCATATAAGCATAACCCATGGACACAGACAGTAGTGGGGAGAGGGCATGTGCTGGGGGGTGGAACGGTAGGGGAGAGGCCAATGGGGGAAAAGGGAGACATATACAATACTTTAAACAATAAAGAATTTAAATTTAAAAAAAGAATAGCTATTGAAACTTTGAACAATAAAATCAATGTTAAAAGCATTAAAATAAGAATAAAACAAAGAAAGACTGTTTCTCCGAATGTCAAACCCATATTTGGGAGACATTGGACTAACAAACTTAAAGGGTTTACATGAGCTTCTCAGAAGAATTTTTAATATGGTAATATACCTTGTGAACATCCGAGAGGAAAGAGATGAGATACACATAGGAATCACTTCATATTACTCAAAGCTTTGTAGGACTAAGTGTTCAAGTCTTATACCCCAAAGATATTGTCACAATTTATTCTAGTCAGTTTAATGAGTCATCTACTCATTAAGTGAGATATATGCAAAAAACTTAAGTGCTCAACAATTATCAGTTATTATAAAATGATAGACCTCTTTGACTTTGTTTTTTCAGAAACGTTTAATTGTTCTGATTTCATTGTCCATAGCATAAAAAGTATAATCCTTACCTACGGTTTGATCGCACAGCCCTCTCTCCATCTCCTTTTGCCTCCCCTTCCTTCTTGTCTTCTTTTTATTCACAAACATTTCTTTGAATCCCTACAGAATTCCCATTTATTCTTGATTTAGGGTCTTCATGTGTGCTGCTTTTTCACCCAAGCATCCTGTAATCCCACATCCTCTCTTTGCCTGGTTAATTCTTCCAGCCTCCACTCCATGTCTGCCTTCTTAGGGAGGTCTCTAAACCTCAGCACTTGACCACATGACATTCACTATGCACTTCTTCACATCATCCTACCAGTAATTACCAAGGAAGTAATCCTGGCAGTCTTAGAAAGAATTTTTCCCTACAGACTCTGCAAGGAAAGACAAAAGTGTGTTCTGTTGATCACTACATTTTCAGAGCCAGCCTAACAACTGACACATAGTAGATGCTTTATAAACATTTGCGGATGACGGAAAATAGAGGTGGGCATACTGGTTAGCAGGAATGATCTAAAACAATTTCCGTCTTAGAGTAGAGAGACATGCATAGACCCTTAAGGCTTGAGGAATTCGGAAGCCAATTGTCAAACAAAATCTGTATTGATAAAATAAATTTCTACTGTGACAAAATTTAAGAGATTTTTGCATTGTAAGTGCCTCTTGGATGCTTTCATTTTAACTTCATTGAAGAGCATCTCGATCCCCTAACAGGTTCTTTTTCCAGTGCTTTCAATGTTTGAAACCTTAGCAGGCACCTGCCGATCTTTTTGTGGACTCTTATTGTCTGTCTGCTGGCCAATTTCTGATATATTCCATATATTTTCTTCGGTTAATATTTTTCAAGTGAAATGTCTTCTGCTTATTTGTGATGACTTTGACTCCTCATTTACTCTTTCAATTTTCTTGCACAAATGCTCAGGGAAATCTATACTTTTTCTATTTGAAATGTATTTTATCCATTTAGATAAAAATTCCTTCCCGTATCTCCCATAGAAAGCCCCACATTTCCTTTCATTCTGCTTTTGAAGAGTTTTTTCTTTGCCTTGAATCTTTTTTCAAAAAAATAAAAAAATAATAATAAAAAGTATAAAGATTCCTTTTATCTAGCTTGGGGAGCAACAAAAGACATTCTTAACCCTTCTTGGGTCTGTTCTTGCTGAAACTGACCTGGACCACTTTTGCATTTTAAGTTAAAAGGATTATGTTTGTCTTTATGAGGGGGAAATACCCTAAAGCATCAAGGTCCAATTCAGAGAGTTTTAGATGTAGTTTCCCCGGGAGCTGACGCTCGGGATGTCCATGTGATATGTACAGGCATGAAAGTGGGGAAACTATAGTAGAAAAATTACCTGGGAGCCAGATTGTGTGGCCACAGCCTCAGGCTCCTCCAGTCTGGCTGTGCTATGCAGGCTGCACCATGCATGTAATTACAGAGAACACTTGAACAGTGATTTACCTTGGCTGAAACTATACCCTTGATGATTCTGGGCTCATTGCAAGTTCTGCTGGCTGCTGACTGGTATTAAGAGCTTTGTAGACAATTAGTAAAGAAAATACTTTGTGTTTTACCAAAGGAAATATTTATGGACAAAATGAAGGCATCTTGGGTGTAGATAATGTGAAAAATAAACCTATACTTACTTATAAATATAAATAATAAGAGGAGCCCTAACCGGTTTGGCTCAGTGGATAGAGCATCAGCCTGTGGACTGAAAGGTCCCAGGTTCGATTCCAGTCAAGGGCAGGTACCTTGGTTGTGGGCATATCCCCAGTAGGGAGTGTGCAGGAGGCAGCTGAATCAGTATCTCTCTCGTCGATGTTTCTAACTCTCTATCCATCTCCCTCTCCCTTCCTCTCTGTAAAAAACAACAACAAAAAAAAAATTAAAAAATAATAAGAGGAAAACATGTTATCCATAATCTATTAATCTACTCACATTGATGAGAACAAAATAATTATTCTTTTTAAACACAAAACTGTATCCCCTTACACTCCCTTTTTCTCTCCTCCACAGGCCATGTTATAGATGTAATTTTGCATTAAAAAAAGAATTATATCTTATAAGCCTTCCTTATATCACAGAATTAAAAAACAAAAATAAGTCAAAGGGCCTCAAAAATTTTTCAAGTACAAAGTCTCTATCCTTCACCTATAGCTGCACCATTTTCTTTTAACCTAATTAATGATGAAATTTAGAATACTTCCCCCATTATCTTTTTCTCTTGTAGAATTCTATGTAAAGAGAAAAATGACACTTTTATAGCATTTTTGGGCTACAGTTATTTAAATAAATGTCATATCTAGGATAATTTGTAGACATCACAGAATGAAAAGTGAAGATGAACATTTAACATTTGTCAGGTAAAGAGGGTTTTGGTATATGGTAAGGACAAGTATTTACATCTTTTCTGTTTCTCTAGAAATGTATTTCTAAGTACATTTTTCAAATATTTAAACCAGAAGTGTCCATAAGAACTACATTTGAGTGTCTAAGATTATTAGTGCCTAGGTATCTACACTAATAAAAGAGTAACATGCTAATTGACTGTACCTCCGCACCACCCCAGCCACTCCAGGCCTCTGGGCAGCATGGGAAGGCTGAAAAGCGGCTCCGGCCAGAGCAAAGGTGGTGCCGGCAGCCAGGGGAAGGAAGGCCCATTCTTGCACGAATCTTTGGGCATCGGGCCTCCAGTAAAAAATAAAAAGTCACAGATTACATTTTTTGAATTGATTTCAGAGGAAGGGAGAGAGAAAGAGATATATAAACATTAATGATAGGAGAGAATCATTAATCTGCTGCCTCCTGCACACCCCCTACTGGGATCAAGCCTGCAACCCAGGCATGTGCCCTGACTGGAATCAGACCTTGACCTCCTGGTTCAGTGGTCCGCAAACTGCAGCTCGCGAGCCACATGCGGCTCTTTGGCCCCTTGAGTGTGGCTCTTCCACAAAATACCACGTGCGGGCGCGCACGTACAGTGCGATTGAAACTTCGTGGCCCATGCGCAGAAGTTGGTTTTTGGCTCTCAAAAGAAATTTCAATTGTTGTACTGTTGATATTTGGCTCTGTTGACTAATGACCACTGTCCTGGTTCATAGGTTGATGCTCAACCACTGAGTCAGGCACTGATTAAAATTTTAAATTAATATTTAACCACAATAAATGAAAATTCAATATTTCCACATGGAATCAATATAAACAATTAGTAATGAGATATTTTTTGAACTAAGTCCTTCAAAACTAGTGTGTATTTCACTCTCAAAACACATCTCAGTTTGAACTGGCCATGGTTTCCTTGCTCAGTGGTCATATGTGGTTCATAGTGACCATATTGGGCATTATAAATATATTCCTTCTATGTGGCCAAAACCATCTGATGGCAAAAATAAATAAATAGATAAGCTTCTGTTTCCAAAATAAAATTTAAGGTTTGAAAAATATATATATATATTTTTAAATCTCCACAGTTTTTTATCCAAGGGGTAGTCTTTTTGACTCTCTTATTTTAAGTGGCATGGGTCTCAAGTGACAGGGGCCCTTTAACCCAATTAGATAATATCTGACAAAACTAATTTATCTTTAACACATACATACCTGCTGTAAGTTTTTCTCTGCATGATACTCTTTAGTTTTTAAAAGTTGATGATTATTATTAAAAAGAGATCACTGCACCATTTAGAAAATACGTTGTATTATTAAAGCCATACAGTTATGTGAAGGAAAAGGCAAAAACATTAAGTTCAAAGACAATTTAGAATTGCCACGCATGTTTAGGTCTTTACCAAAACTAACTTGTCAAAAACAAACAACACCAGATATCACTGCCTGTGATTGTTTTAATGGAATTTACCAGAGTGAAGGCAGAAAATGAAGGAGGAAGAGAGGTTGTGCTTCCCCCCCCGCCGCCCTCTTCTTTTAATTGGGGAGAAGAAGGAATTTGAAAAGAGTTAAGATAATACTAAACCATATGAAGCATTATTTATTATATATTTTTCAAGTTCAACACTTAAGCATACACTCACTATACTGTCTACCCCTTCAGATATTCTCTGGTCCTCCTTTTCCTCACAAAAATTGTGTTTGCATTTGTCTAGCTGAGAGGGTAGCTGAGGAACAGTGGATTCGGGGGTGAGCAAAGGTAGGTTTATAGTTATAATACAAATAAATAACACAATAACTAATAAATAATAATACAAGAGTAAACTGATTTGTGTACTCACAACTGTAAACCTGCTTGTGCCTCCCTGTGTGTAATGATAGACATACTTCTACTTACTCATTATTCAAGTATCTACATTTCTCTGAGCTTCAGTTTCATTCTCTGCAAAGCCAATGATCACATTCTTGAATTAATCATTTATTTCTTGTACATAACATGAATCTTTACTGTCTATTAAAATCTTTATTAGAGATTTAAATTAAATTCAAGATGCCCCACGTCAACTCCATTTTTAATTTATTTTTTTCCTAAAATTCAGGAGACTTTCCCATTATCTACACTTGAAAAAAGATAAAAGAATTACACTTTGTCCTGACACATGGCTAGACCAGTGGTCGGCAAACTCATTAGTCAACAGAGCCAAATATCAACAGTACAAAGATTGAAATTTCTTTTGAGAGCCAAATTTTTTAAACTTAAACTTCTAACGCCACTTCTTCAAAATAGACTCGCCCAGGCTGTGGTATTTTGTGGAAGAGCCACACTCAAGGGGCCAAAGAGCCACATGTGGCTCGCGAGCCGCAGTTTGCCGACCACTGGGCTAGACGCATTTGGTGTGAGGATTTAATGAGAAGATGCCATGGAAAACTCTTTTGGACATGCACGATGCTATGCAAATGTGAGGATTATTTTTGAAAGAAATGTGTTCTACAATTTGGAGACCAAGGAAATGTGTTCACCCTTCTGTCTTTCTCCCTAGTTTGCCTTCCATCAGGCACCCCAAACTAGGAAGTCCTGTGTGTATTTCACCCAAAGGGAGCAGCGAGAAGGTGTGAGTGTTTACATTTGCCAGCAGCTGATACTATACAACTTGACTACCACATCTCCCGGAGCTGATCAGTGCTAAGGCCAGATTATTCCAAAGTTTCTTGTTGCCAAAATATCATGTCAATTTCTGTCTCCCTGTGGGGCAAATGTATGAAGGGTATTATAGCATCACCTTTTAAAGCCAGTGTGAGATTTCCTTTGCAAAGGGAAATTGTGCAGCTTGCCAGTGAGGGCTCAACCATCTTCTTTATTGAAGTTGTGTGTATTTGCAAAGCTTGCCGGTAACCCTGCAGTGTGCACAGAGAATGTGGGGAAACCTGAGCCTTCACGGGCATATGTTTACAGCATTGAGTCAATTTGCATTAATAAAGATCGAAAACTAGAAAATTAATTTGCGAGGTGACTTGTTGGAGTGAAGGCCTTTAAACGCCCTCAGGAGAGCTGTTTTGAAAATCACTGAACAGAAGGCACTATATTGAAACGGGGTGTTGTGTCTGAAATCTCAGCAGCCGGGATGGGCCAATTTCCGAAGTGAGGACTGCCTCCTAGTGGAATTCCATCAGAAAAAGAAGTGAGAAGGCCCCTGAGTAATAATGACACGTCCTCAGTGGTAAATCAAAGAGTGGTCCTAGCATGGTTTCCACAGTCAGAGTCCAAGAGTCCTCATTTATTCCTTTAATAAATACTTAGTATGTATCCTTCATGTGCTGACCCCTATGCCCAACTCTGGGAAAAGAGCAGAATCAAAATATCTCATGCCCTGCCTCCACTGAATTTGTATTCTAATAGATATTCAAATGAATACAATAATCTTTGATAGTGAGAATTGCCAAGAAGGAAATCAACAGGTAATGCAACCGAGTAATGAGAAAAGTTCTATTCCTTTTTAATTTTTACTAGAGGCCCAATGCACTAAATTTGTGCAAGGGGCTCAGCCCTCGCAGCTGCAGTGGCCCTTGCAGCCCCAGTTTCATCCGGAAGGTCGTCCGGAAGATCGTTCGGCTGTCCGGTCTAATTAGCATATTACGCTTTTATTATTATAGATGGTGCTAAGAACACTTAATATGAAATCTACCCTCAACAAAATATAAACTATATACTACAGTATTGCTAACCAAAGGCACAATATTGTACGATAGGTCTCTAGAACGTATTCATCTTACATAACTGAAAGTGTATACCATTGAACATCAATTCCCCATTTCCTCCTCCCCCGGGTCCCTGGTAACCACCAATCTGCTCTCACTTTCTATGAGTTTGACTTTTTTTTTTTTTAGGAACCTCATATAAGTGGAACCATAGACTATCTGCCCTTCGGTAACTGGCTTATTTTACTGAGGGCTTTATGTTTTGAAAGCGTTAGTCAATTCAGGTTTTGCTGAAGAAATCTCAATGTTATTAAGAAACCAGGCAATCAACTGAGAAGCCAGAGAGAGTGTTACCACAGAAGACTCACAAGTTCACTGAGGTCAGAAAGAGCTTTGTGTACTTGATAATCAGACAATCAGACAAGAGATGATCACTTCAGGCTTTGAAGTGGAAATTTAAATGAAAATCCAATAGGTGGTAATTAAATGATTTTTTTCTTTTTTTTTTTTTCTTTTTTTTTTGCTGAGAAGTTTGCTTTTAGTAGCATCCTTCCACCTACCATGTGTTGAATGGCTTGTAGTGAGAACAGTGGAAGAGACAGACCAGCAAGTTGTCTATCGTAGTGAATCAGATTGGTGACAGTGGCAGCTTGGATGAGGGTGCAGCAGACTAGATGTTTCAAAATGTGGTTGCAGCGAAGAGATAAAAATTCAGAAAGGGAGGGCAAAAGAAGAAGACATTGAAATAACGCCAGGGTATTGTGATGAGCAATTGAACAAGTGGCAACAGCGTTTGTTGGGCAAAGACTGTAGGAGGAAGAGTCTTAGAGAATAGAAATCAAATACTATTGTGGAGATATTAATTTTGAGATAACTATTCTATGTTCAGCTTCCTACTGGATATGTAAGTGTGAGGTTCAGGAAAGGAGGCAGGCCTCAGAGATTTAGGACTTGGAGATGTTTCATATTTATGAGAGAAGAACACATTTCTTGGCAGTCAGTATTACCTGACTACTGTCACCTATAGGGGTAGAATTCAGTGTGTGATGGGTACTGAGTGCTTAATAAATACTGGACTATTTATGGGCAACAGAAGTTTTTACTGCAATACTTTCCAGGGGACAGTATTGGATATGAAGTAGAATTTCCCCTTACAAGCAATATATCTATTAAAATCTATATGTGGGTGGGGACTACATCTCTCCCAGGCACTGATGCTATATGAAGGCCCGGTTCAGGACCTGGAGCCTCATAGCTGTTCAGTGTATTCATGGAGTAAGTTATATGAAGGCAGGCTATCCCAGAAGAGTAATATTTGAACCATCAAGTTTCTCCCTTTTCCTGTAGAAAAATTTAGTGTCGAAGCCTAAAGAAATTAAATTATGTATTTCTCATCCTCCTGATTTGAAGTAACATCCAAGAGTCTGTAAAATAAGTCAATAAGATGGACATTGCTGGTTATATGCTAATATCACCAGAAGCCCTTCTTCTGGACTGGGGAGGTAGAGGTTTCCTGAAAATAACTAGGAAAAGAAGCACGGAGTGGAGCCTGGCTGGCATGGCTCAGTAGCTGAGCATCGACCTATGAACCAGGAGGCCATGGGTCAATTCCCAGTCAGGGCACAGGCCTGGGTTGCAGACTGGATCCCCAGTGGGGGGTGTGCAGGAGGCAACCAATCGGTGATTCTCTCTCATCATTGATGTTTCTCTCTCTCCCTCCCTCTCCCTTCCGCTCTGAAATCCATAAATCAACAAAAATATAAAAAGAAGCATTGAGTGGACTTGGCTTCCATTAGCATGTACCTCCTCAGAAGACTCAGATATTGCTGGTTGCTGCTGAGTTTCTCCAAGATGTTTCCATTTTCTCAATGTGATTCATTGAGGAAAAGTTCTATTCCTTTTTAATTTTTACTAGAGGCCCGATGCACAAAATTCGGAGGCTCCAGGTCCTGAACCGGGCCTTTATATAGCATCAGTGCCTGGGAGAGATGCAGTCCCCACCCACATATAGATTTTAATAGATATATTGCTTGTAAGGGGAAATTCTACTTCATATCCAATACTGTCCCCTGGAAAGTATTGCAGTAAAAAGGTATTTCCCCCCTTTTGAGTATTTTCCTCCAAGAAATGTTCACTTAGTCCAATGTCACTGCTCAGACTCAGAGGATACATGGGGAAATCTCCTGTTATTCCAGTTTATGAGCTTCTTGTATGTATCTATAATCCTATTGCACATTTGATTAAAAAATCCAAATTTGATCAGCTACACTATTCACCCACATGATGGAGCTGGGTTTGTGCTGTTTCCAGAGGTTACTTCTGATCATCAGAGAGGACGTCTGTTAAGATAGGGCATGGGACTCCAAAGACATTTGCACGGATCCTTATCACACTCATTTTGCTCACCTGCGCAGGGGAGAGATTTACACCCATGGACAGTCTGAGGTCTCCCAGTTCTGATGTTCTAAGTTTCCAGAGCTCCTACGAACCTCCTGTGGGTGAGCAATTGTGTCTGCCCTTACCTAACCATCTAGAGGACACTGGGACATTTCCAAAAGTAGATTAAGCATGTTTCAGGAGAAATATTGAAATAAGTATACACCAACCAATGGGGTTACTTGAGAAAAAGGGCACAAGTTGGATATATGCATTCTGGAGTTTTATTTTCAAAGGCCTTTATTTTATTACATTATTCATTTATTTTTTATTTAAAATATTTATTGAGCTCTTACTAAGTGTGGGCACTAAGAAAGGAGAATCTTGAGAACCCCAATATTTCCTGCACCTCCCTTGTGGCAACTCTCACTCTGAATATAATAGAATGTGATCCTAATTCCCTCCCCACGCCCTTTCTTAAAAAGAACACAGCAAGTTCTGTTTCTGTTAGTATTACCAGCAGAGGCTTATATAAAGGAAGCATTAAAAAAATTACACCCAAATACAACAAGTGACAGTCTGTGACAATCTAATTGCATTTCTGTCATCCTAGAGAAGCTATTTGTTGTCCCTAGTAATGATGCCATAAATTATCCATCAACTGGAAAGAGACAGTTTTAAATGCAACCTCTTCACAGTCTTTGGTCCTAAACACATTACTGGGACAACTGAGTGTTCTTGGAAAGTAAATGTCTCTTTCCTTCCCACTTCCCACTGCACGCTAGGATCAAAGCAGGGATTGCAAGGCAGCGTGGCCCGAGCAGTGGCACTCACACTGGGAAAGTGCTGGGTGACGTTATCTGAGCTCTTTCTATGCTGGTAATAGCCCTCGCCATGTCAGAGAGCACAGGAGAAGTTACAAATGGAGCAGCTCAGAATCCACCGCCTCCCATCATTTAAGCGATGGCCCATGGGGCAGTGGTTAAGAGCGTGGGCTTTTGAAGGCATGTGAGTCAGATTCTAAGTGATCACTTTCTAGAGCTGCACTGCTCAGTGGAGAAACCACTGGCATGTATGGTTATTTAAATTTAAATTAATTAAAAGAAAATAAAAATCGGAGAGTTCCACAGTCAGACGAGTCACATTTCAAGTGCTCAGATATCGAACATTTCCATAGTCGCAGAATGTTCTACTGATCATCATTTTTTTTATGTCCCCTGCTGACATTCTAATTCAACCCTGTCTGTGGGTGGGAGGAGGACAGCAACCTTTCTTCCTCCGCTTTGCTCTGCTATAATTTCTCCTTTACTCAGAAGCCATGGACATCATTTTCAAATTTAAGTCCTACCACGCTATCCTCTCCCAGAGTTTTTATATTAGAATAAAATCCATGCTCATTACTATGGCCTATGAAACCTCACATAACATGGTTCATATACATCTTTCTTACCTCCTACCACTTCATTCAAACACTCCACACCCCCACCTCTTACTACTTGCAAGCTACAACGGCCTTGTTCTGGTCTTTGAATGCTCCAACACTAAGGGTTTTTGCCTAGACACTCCCATTACCATGAATGCTATTGCTCTCTGTGGTCTTTATAATTTACTTCTTGTGTTCATTCAAATCTTAAATTAGGGTTAATTTCTCCTGGAAGACCTCCATGACCCCTTTCTTACATTCTGGCAAGATTTTATTTATATAGGCATTACAATTACTTGTTAATTTTGATTATCCTCTTATTTTCATAATTATTGTTTGTCTTTATCCACTATAGTCTAATCCAAATAAAAGCAGAGTTCCTGTATCTTTTATTCTATGCGAAACCCTCAAGTGCCTAGTAAATTGTCATTTTAAATGATGACATTTTAAATGCAGAATACCTCTCTGAGCCACTAAAAATGGTAGATGCATTAGATTATTCTCACAATTTTTTTCTGAAGGGGTTAAAGGAGGTAAGAGATCAACTGAAGGACTTGTATGCATGCATATAAGCATAACCAATGGATGCAAGACACTGGGGGGGGGTTAGGGCATGTATGGGAGTGGGGTGGGGGGCAATAGGGAGATATGGACACATGTAATACCTTAATCAATAAAAAAATTGAAAAAAATAGCATCTTGCCCTAACTGGTTTGGCTCAGTGGATAGAGCGTCGGCCTGCAGACTGAAGGGTCCCAGGTTCGATTACGGTCAAGGGCAGGTACCTTGGTTGTGGGCACTTCCCCAGTAGGGGGTGTGCAGGAGGCAGTTGATCAATGTTTCTCTCTCATCGATGTTTCTAACTCTCTATTCCTCTTTGTAAAAAAATCAATAAAATATATTTTAAAACAATAAATAAAATAAAATAAAAATAACACCTTTGTTTTATAGATGAGGAAGGTTCTTAGACAGCATTTAGCACTCTACATGTTTAATAAGTGCCAGTGTACAGCAAGTTCTCTGGCCTCCCTACCCAACGCAGCTGTTGGAAACTTTATGAAACATTAAATCTGGCCATTGTTCAGGAAGTAGAAATAGAACAAATGTTAATATCTCCTTGATATGAATTGTTTACATGTAGCTTTATCTCATCTGTCCAGGTCATAGCTACATGGCTCCTCCTGTCACATACTTGACCCAGATGTGACCTGAGTTGAACAATTTAAGCCAGCCAAGTTGATCATGAAGCTTATTCACAAGAGTAAGTTGAACGTTGAGGTCCTAATGAGAACTATGATATGGACAACACCGTAGGGCTAACAATACAAGATGAGAAATTGGTTGACATTTTCTATAGGACTCTCTCCTCATAAAGGTTTCATTCTATATGATTATGCATAAAAACTCTAATCAGTTGGGTAAGTAACTTCACCTTTTTGAGCAACAGAAAATTTTATGTGTGTTAGTTTATAGCCACAACTATGATAACCAAGCTCAGTAGATAGACTACAAGACATACTTAAATAGTTTTAATACAAAAAATACCCATGTTTCACCATTTATACATATAAGATACAGTGAGAAGACCCAAAATGTTTTCTAAGGAGAAAACATAAACATGTTAAGGAATAATGAATGACTTATGGATCTAATTTTCACATGTGTAACACAAAGACCCACTCACCTAAGCTGCTGAATGTTCAGTTTTTACTTTCTGATGATTTTATGCATGAAAGGAGTTCATTTTTATACCATTGGCTTGATTTATTAACAAGCCATCCCTATTCACTAAACAAGCCATCCTTCTTTAGGGACTACATTCTAAAGAGAAAATGGCAATTTCATTGGTCCATCCAACTCTAACATGACATAGGACGGAATTGGCCACAGGTGGAAGAAGAAAAAGATGGTCTGACCAGGCTAGTTAGAAACAGAAATCAATTCTGCTACCTTTTCTCCTAAGGGAGATTTAGCCTTATAAGGTCACAAAGGTAATGCCTCAAACTTCGCAAAAATATGTAAGGGCCACAGGAGGCAGCCAGAGCGATGGAGAGCAAACACACGCTGGAGAAGAAATGAAGGGGCTGGTAGTAGTGTCTCTCTCTCTCTCTCTCTCTCTCTCTCTCTCTCTCTCTCTCTCTCTCTCTCTTGTTTGTTTGTTTGTTTTTGTTAGGAGATTTTTTTTCTGTCACAAACTATCCTCCCCAACCTGTATTTATCTGATGATTCTATGTTTGGACTAACTCTGCCTGATGGTCCCCACACCCTTAATTTCACAATCTACTCATCATTCCCCAAATATATTATACACGTTTCCACTTCTCTACTTTATTCAGGCAAAACCTCCTGCTTAGATTATTCGTTCCCACAGTTATAGTTAAGGTGAGCCTGGAAGGGATGTTAAATGTCAACCTTTAGAGAAATGGAAGAGAGGTGTTTTCTATCCCACACATTAAAATTAGACTTTCTCTAACTCTCTACAATAGTATGATGACAGCTCCATTCTAGTACCTCATTAAATTATTCAATAGTTATTGAATGCCTACTATGTGTAAGATTAATATGTTATTAAGCCTTGGAGTTACCAATAAGCAATGTTTTACCCATAGGAGCTTATAAGCTTCTTAAGGTCATGGAGCACATCTAACTCATTTTTTTTTATTGCCCACAGCTTCTAGTACCATTCCATAAACGTATTAGGAGCTCAATGTTTATTAAGTAAACAAAAGCATGATCCATCAACTTCAAAATGAATCTTGAGCCAGAAGCAACCCAAGAAACCTCTTGACAGAAAATAAACAGCTCAAATCCACTGTGGCCGAAACACATGCCTCACTTTCAGGAATATTGAATCTGGGTCATACATTTGGATAAATTTCACGCATCAAGGAAGTGACTCCCTGTATGCTATCTCCCCTGGAGGATTAAGCAAAAGGCAAATTGGTTTGAATCCCTGGCCAAGTGGGGGCATCCCTGCAGGGTAGGAGGAGCTTTGGGAAGACTTTTGATCAGCATGAGAGTCACCTCAGGAAGGGAAACAGGGAGGAGATGACGTTTGTTAGGCAGCTTATGGATGGATGGGCAGCCAAATGGCTTGATGAGATAAGAAGGAATAGTTCTGAGGCCACCCACCTCCTTACCTCAAATAAAATTTCCCACCCACATGACAGGGCCAGGCTGCTCTCCAGTAGCTTGGTTTACCAGACTTGATTCCTGAGTGGAAAAGGTATACATGCTAAGACTAGAATTACATTGAATATATTGATTCAGTTATAAATATAGATGTAGATTGGTATAGCTATAACTATGGTATTTACACTGAAGGTATTGTCTGGCTATCTGTAGACCCGTGATACATATACACTGGAGTTTGCTAGAATCATTTGGAGTTTTCAATACAGATATCATATGGATAATGGATATATGCATCCATAGCATTCTGAAGAGGCATCATACATAGATATTTAATACCTTTTTAGAGCATAAACATTACAATTCATGGTAACTTTTACTTTTTATCATCCTTAAGTAAGCCTTGCATGTGGCCAACTAATCTCTCTTTTTTTTATTAATTTCAGAGAGAGGAAGGGAGAGGGAGAGAGAGATAGAAACATCAATGATGACAGAATCATCAATTGGCTGCCTCTCACACACCCTCTATTGGGGATCAAACCCGCAACCTGAGCATGTGCTCTGACCGAGACTCGAACTGTGACCTCCTGGTTTATGGGTAGACACTCAACCACTGAGCCATACCGCCTGGCCTAATCTCTTCTTAAACACAAGACACACTTCCATCAATGCAGCGCGCGCACACACACACACACACACATTCACACACAGATCTCATATTTTTAGGTGTTCTATTCATTTCCTTTGAAGCCTTCAATTTATATATATTTAGCTAAAAATCTATCTATAGATAACCATGTCTATTGACCTTAGTGATTCACGTTTCAATTTTATTTAAAAGAAGTTAAGTTTTCTTCCACAAAATGACACAGTAGATGCTAACAACACCTCTTAACTCTTTACCAACTGATGTTCCTCTTGGTTTTAGACTACACCGTCCCTCCCCCTCCCCCCCCACAGTGCACAAGAAAAGAAAGGTCTCTCAAATATGGTAAATCACATGAAATTGACAATTGACCTTTTCTTTTCACTTTCAAACACAATAATTGTATATGGTTCAACTTATTATTGGTAACATGTATAGCCATCTATTACATTCAAATATTGAAAGCAGGCTAAATGCGCTGTTAATTCCAAGATGCTTATTTTTTGTATATAAGATTGTATTACAGCCATTACATTACCATTAAGTAGACTTAGAAGAACAGCAATGTAATGTTTACAAGGTGTAGAGTGAGAGGGAGGAAGGAGCTGTTTACTCTCTCAGCTTTGGGAAGGCTGTCCAGAATGCTTAACAAGAATAGCCACATATTGGTTTTGAAGAAAGAATACAAGTTTACTAGGGAGACAGCAAAGTAAACTGCATATACAAATGAATTAAAGCACAAAAGGCAGTGAGGTGAAATCAGCAAACAAAGAGTTTAGTTTTGCTGTAGCAAAATGGGCAGGGGTGTGTGCGCGTATGTGTGGTGTGTATGAGTGTGCGCGCGCAGTGTAGAACAGAGGAATATAAAGCTGGAGAAACCATCGAGGTCCTGATTTTGTAATGTTTCATATGCCATATTCTGGAGCTTAGTTTAGTTGGGACTATAAAAGTGTATTTAACTAAGGTAGAGATTTTATACAACAGAATGGTCTAATAGGCAGCTCTGTGGAGGCTGGGTTAAAGAGTAAAGGAGTTAGAGAAAGAAGGAATCATTACAGAACTTTTGCATGTAATTCACACTACCATTGCTTCTTTCCTAGGGAAGAAACAATGGGGATGGGCAGTAAAAGGCGAAGGGTTTAAGTAATCTGCAGAAAGTAACTTGAGCAGAGCTTGATGTGATTGGTTATCAGGAATAAAAATGAGAGAGTCGTCCTAGATAAAGCTTTGGCCTGGTTGGAGTGACTCAGCAAAATGGGCTGCGGTTCCTTGAAGTGAGAAATACATGGTTGGGGTGGGGTGTTTTTGGAGGGAAGAGCCAGTGTGTTGACAAGGTGATGACATTAAGGTCTTTAGCATCAACATCCTGGGACCCTCTTTTCCATACCCATAATTCTCCCACAAAGGAATCATACTGGACAGAGACATCCATCTAGATTTGGATTTCAGGATTGTAGAGTTTAATAAATACCCCTATTTTGCATGGATCAAAAGAACCTAGGAGGTGTAATGGTTAATAATGCAGATCTTGTAATCAAAGAAAACACGATAATTTCAAGAGAAACATCAAAAGGGCTTTATTTAAAATAATGGCCATCGCTAGCTACACATTTTCCCCATCTTTCAAGTAATTTGTGGATACTGTCCCAATAGAACTTTCCTTGTTTTGAGGCAAACCATTCGGAGATCCAATTTTTCACTTCTTTGTACATTTTGAAGTGCTGCTCAGAAAGTGCGTGTGCCATGGATCAGAACAAGTGGTAATCTGAAGGAGCAAGTTCTGGTGAATATAGCGGGTGGGTTAATACTTTCCAGGCAAGATCTTTTAACGTGTCTTTAACTGGTTTTGAAGTGTGTGATGGTGCGTCATCATGAAGCAAAATTACTTTGCCGTGTCTTCTGGCCATTCTGGTCATTTCATGATCAAAGCATGGTTCAAATTGATTATTTGTTGTTGGTATTAATGGTTTCACCTGGTTTTAGAAGCTCATAATACACCACACCTTCCTGATCCCACCAAACTCAGAGCATTGTCTTCTTTCCGAAGCAATTTGGCCTTGAAATCGAAGTTGATGGTTGACCTGGATCAACCCATGATTTTGTGCGTTTGGGATTCTCAGAATAAATCCACTTTTTATTGCCAGTCACAATTTGATGCAAAAAAGACTTTCTTTTGTGCCATTGAAGCAATATTTTACTGATGACTTTTCAGTTTTCCATTTGTCTTCCATTCAGTTGATGTGGCACCCATTTTCCTTCCTTTAAAATCTTTCCCATTGCTTGTAAATGACCGGAAATTGTTTGCTGAGCAACGTTTAATCTTTCTGCAAGTTGCTTTTGAGTTTGATATGCATCTTCATCCAATAATGACTATAATTGTTGGTCTTCAAACTTTTTCAGTTGACCTGGACGTTCTTTGTCTTTCACATCAAAAACATCACTTTCAAAGTGTTTAAACCAGTGTTCACAAATATCTTGAGATGGAGCATGTTCACCATAAGCTTCCCGAAGTATACGATAACCTTCAGCAGCACTTTTCTTCAAGATAATGAATAAAAAGTTCCCACATATGCTCTTTTTTGGGCAGGAAATTTGACATTTTTAAGCATAAAAATATCTATGATGTTAACACCTTCAGCAAATTTGACATATGAAGTTTTGAAGCTTGCTGTCAATACAAAATAGCATACATATAAAATCGTATATATATATATCAACATATGTGTAACTCCATTTATTGAAAAAAATCCTCATTATTAACTGGTACACCTAGTACATAGTAAGGATTTATTTATAGATTAAAATAAGAAATGTGTGTTGAAATAATCACCATTGAAATAATGCTCACTCTTTGGAACTTAAACCTGTGTATTAGGATAAAATTGAATTCTTTCTTATCATTTAAAATAAAGAAATAATTTTTTCCCTTTGGATGTCGAGAATGAGTGGGTTAGTTCAGGCTGTTGGGAAGATGGATGGAAAATCTAACAGATGCATTATAAAAATATCTCAAGACCAAGGGATATTGACATGTAAGGGGGAGAAGATGGAGGACAGCTAATATTATTCATTAGGTACCCACTGTAAATCTTCAACATCATATAGAAAACTCACCTAAATTCAACAAGAACATACTAAAAATTATTATCCTCATTTTACTTCTTTAAACAAAACTGTAGAAACCATTTTTAAGGTGCTTTCAGAGTTTAATGGACATTTGTTATGTTTTTCCCGTTAGGCACTTTATGTGCTATGGTAGGCAGTCTCTGAAATAGAACAGTAATCCCCATCCCTAGGGAATGCATGATCTGTGTGGTCTCCTCCCCATGAGTGGGACCCAGAGTCAGTGATTGTTCCAGTGAATAAATATAGAGGAAGTGATGTTATGTCACACCTGAGATTGGGTTACTACACTGAGTGGCCAGATTATTATGATCTCTGAACACAGTGTATAGCCTATATAATAAAAGGCTAATATGCAAATTGTCCCCTTGACCAGGAGTTCAATCAGCAGGCAGGCTGGCCAACCGCCCATGTCCCCTCTCCCTGGCCAGGCTAGCTGGACCCCACTCATGCAGGAATTCATGCAGATATATATATATATATATATATACACACACACACACACACACACACACACACACACACACACACACACACATACTGAGTGGCCAGATTATTATGCGTTTAGAGATCATAATCTGGCCACTCAGTGTAGTATATGAAGACGATTGCTTCTACTGAGGGCACTCCATGCATGCCCTTCCTCACTCTTTGGGCCTTTCTTTCTCCCTTGGATTATTCACTCTGGGAGAAATGAGGGGCCCTGTTGTGAGCTCCTCTATGGCAAAATCCATCTGAGGAGAAACTGGGGTTGCATTCTAACAGTCAGCAAGGGAGGAAGTCTTGCCAACAGCCACACGTGTACAGCGGACTCTCTAGTCCCACGCAAGTCCTGGATGATTGTAACCACCACCACCCATAGCTTAACTCCAACCTCATGAGTGATCAAGTCCTGGATTTCTGACACAAGGTGAAATAAATGTTTGCAGCTGTCACAGCGGCTAAGTTTTGGAATCATTTGTTAAGCAGCAGTAAATCTCTAATACACATGAATGCATTCATTTTATGCTCATAAAAGTCTGTTAGAGATATTAACATTCCCATTTTATAGAAGTGAGTAAGACCCACAGAGGCAAAACTATGATTGAGATTCATTCGAGCCCCACCCAGTCTGGCTCCTAATTCTTTCCATGACACCCAAATGCCTGCTGGGAATGTAGGGCTCTCCACAGCCAACTGCGATGGTTCTGAAGGCTGTGAACACCTATGTCCTTGGTTTTATTTCTGACCGTTTTCTGATCACACAGACAATCCAGTTAAGACGAAGTGCTAATATGCTGTACAGCTGCTTCCAGCGACCTGCTGCTTGGGCAGCAGCTGGGAGCGACTAACTTTCCCAGCAAGCCCTGATTAGCATTTTGATCTTGACAAGCACTTTTCTCTCTGAATGCCAATGCAGGAGTGATTGTTGTCACTGCCAGGCTGTAGGCTTCTACTGTGCACACACTCTGTGGACCGCCTCGGCTTACTGACCCTCCCCAACCCCCATCTGCTGCTGATTTGTGCAACTGGGAGCCCGTTCCCCTGATTTGCAGCCATGGGCACCCTTTGGTGGGAAGTAATCCCATGCAGATTGTGCACGTTGAGAATTTGGAAAGTATCTTGGGTTGGAACTGGTATTTTTTGAGTCCCTTTCTATGTGCTTGGTACTCATGATACATTAACTTATTTAATATCCGCCTGACAAAGTTTGTGAGGGTTACTTCACTACCTTGTCCTGATGAGGTGGAGAGAGTCACTTTTCCATGTAAGGACTGATCTAAGTTTAAATGACTCATGTCTAAGATGGGAAGAAATAACCCCATTTATTACTATTTTCCCAGGACCTGTGAAATGTTAACAGTGCACAGCACTGTGCCAACATATGGTGTGTACTCAAGGCAAGCTTTATTTTCCTTCTTTCCCTTTAAGAGATGATAAGAAGTGGTCAACTTATTTGTCCTAATGCAAAACTCATTGATATTTTACTTCCTTTCAAGGCCTTAGAGCCCCTTAAAAAATGCAATTTCAAAGAATGCCTATAAATTCTATTTGGGTTATGAGGAGCCCAATTTGCCTTCCTATATGTAATTTGGTTTAACTGCTAAGTGAGCCTTACCAAAATGTGTAGCATATTGAGTGTCTGCTGTTGGTGAAGGGCCTTGAGGAAAGTTAGTGGAAGGGCTGTGATCTCAAGGCTGCCCTTTAACACAGACTTCTCTTGTCTCTGAGCGATATAATAGCTATAAGTTATTGATACCTCACTAGTCCTGGAGACTTTATCTTCAGTTCTCACATCAGCTCTTCCAGATAACATATAGTTTCTCTGTCTACAAAATGAACATGAGGATTCAGATAAATGTCCCAAAGTCATAGACAATCGGGTGTTCTTAGGACATGTTTTTCTGTCCTAGCCAGTTTGGCTCAGTGGATAGAACGTCAGCCTGTGGACCAAAGGGTCCTGGTTTTGATTCCAGTCAGTTGCAGGCTCCTCCCCAGCCCAGGCTCTGGTTAGGGCATGTGCAGGAGGCAACCAAATGATGTGTTTCTCTCACATCGATATTTCTCTCTGTCTTTCCCTCTCTCTAAAAATCAATGGAAAAAAAATCCTTGGGGGAGGATTAAAAAATAATAATAATAAAATAGTTTTACTTTTCCTTATCCCCAACACAGAATCCTGCTCACTATATCTGGTTATTATTATTTATTATTATTATTAATTAGAAAGGAGAAAGTCAGAACAGAGAAAGTAATGAAAAAAAATAAAACCAAGAGGAAACTATTTCAATAAAATGAAAGGATAAATAAAAGTGTTCTGTTCATGAGTGAATTTGACAGAGGAGTTCCAGGAAAAAGAATGAACCCAGCTGCATAGGGTATAGGTAGTAAAAATCACAATCATAGTGCTCACTATGTGGTAGGTACTTTCCCATTAGGGTTGTTCCCAAGGACTGTAAGATATAATCTGTCCTAAGTAGTGTCTTTACATCTAATTTACAAATGAAGCATCTAAGGTTAAGAGAAGCTAAATAACTTGCCAAAGGCACACAATGAGAAACCAAAGGGACATAGATTTGCCAAGGAGTTTGACTTATGAGCCATTATCTTAATCACTCAACAATATTGACACCTGTGAAATGCTGATGTTTCCTATCCAGGAATGTTTTAAGAATACAATGGGTTAGGACTTGATATTAAAGTTAATGACAGATAAAGATGAGGAAGCTTTATAAAAGATGAAGCGGAAGGCTTTACTACATAATCAAAACTGTATACTATAAACAGGGCATTAAGTATTTGTGGAAAAATTTACACATTTTTTTTCACAAATGAGAAATAGTGGTGAACTATCCTATATAATAAAAGCCTAATATGCTAAGTGTCCAGTTGTCAGGTTGTTCATTTAACCAATCAAAGCATAATATGCTAATGATATGCTAAGGCCGCTCAACCGTTTGCTATGATGTGCACTGATCACCAGGGGGCACACGCTCCGACTGGTAGGTTATCTTGCTGCTGGGGTCCAGCTGATTGGGACAGGCCAGACATGCCCTAGAGCCCTTCCACACTCCCTCCCCAGCTGGCCAACCTCCTGCATTCCTCCCTGGCCACGATCACGCACCCATGGGGTCCCTTGGCCTGGCCTGTGTCCTCTCGCAACCCGGGACCCCTTGGTGGATGTGGGAGAGCCAGTTTCGGCTCAATCCTGCAGTCTAGGCTAAGGGACCCCACTAATGCACGAATTTGTGCACTGGGCCTCTAGTTTTTAATATAGCATGCCAATACAAGAGAATACTTTGGTTGAGTAATTAGGTGGAAACATGGTTCCTTAAAAATTAACGGATTATATATATCATAATAAATTAATGATCAACACATTGTGGGTTCAAGGCTATTTTTCCCCCCTAGATTGCAATATCTTTTAGTCAAATCCAGCACTAATTTAATCAACTGAATTGGAGTATTAACAATGGAGTATTATATATACTCAAGATCAAAAGAGATGAAAAATGTAATCTGATCATGGCTTGAAGCAGTATTGAAAGCAGGACTGCTCTGAATATTTATAATTATTCTTCATTGGACACAGGTAGTATTGGTTGGGTAACTGTACCAATGGCTTCTGCTTTGCTAATTATCTAAATTATAGATATTCAATTGCTATAACCTTGTGACTGGGAATGGCTTAAGGTTACCATCTTAAGCTAGTATGGTATTGTAGAAATTATTGTGGATTTGAAATTTTATAACTCTACTTTGACTATGTGCATGGTTTCCAGATACAAACAGAATCCCAATTAAATTTCAACCTTCAATAAACATTAGCTAGCATTTTTTATCTGTTTTTGTATAAGAATATTTAAAATATGGTATGGGACAGGATTCCACAAGAAATTACTTACCATTTATCTGAAATTCAATCTTAAATGGGCATCCTCTGTTTTTGTTTGCCAAATGGGAGTTTGAGAAAATTCCTGGACTAAAATGTCTTCAACTAAATAAAGTAGACAGATAATCATTGTCTACCTCATAGATTAAGTAATGGATCAACTTTCAACAGTCATGTCCATGGCATTGTCAACCACTTTGAACATATTTAAAGCAAACCATTGCATTAAATAACACCTTAAATAATGCTTGCCCTTGAGTATGACATTCTTTGTCCTGCTGATATAAACTTCCATTTAATTGGGATAAATGTTTCCACATTGTTCACTCACATATTATTCTTAGATGCATCAAAATGTATAAAAGGATAAAAATGGGGCTGGGAATATACTCTTTAGCTATAGCAAATGCCAAGGAGTCTAAAGGGGGTAATGACAGGTCCAACTATTTCTACTTTGTAACGAAGTGCTTTGTAGGAGTTTGTTCTGTGATGTGCAGTTATATCAGTGAAAAATAAATGCATCAACTAAGAGAGATCGTGGAAGATAGTTATTCCATAATGTGGCTGTTAGCAGTTACCTAGTGTATTCAAGCCTATAGACAAAGGGAAAAAATAGTGGTTCCTAAACCAGATACGCTGAATTAAGTCAGCATTTCTACTAAAGGAGAGTAATTTAGAAAACAAAATCAGTCAATTTGATGCTCCTGAATCTTCCAAACACAGAAGTGTTAGCAAAATCCAGCACATTGCTTACACATCAAGATGACAGGGAACTGACAGATTCAAATCATCTTTGTGTTCTGACCCAATTGGTCCATATTTACATTAATAGAACCAATGGACGATGCAGTTGTCAGCAAAATATTACATCATCTCTGACATGCATTTCTACTGCAGTGTCATTAGAATCCCGGGTCTGGTCATAATTAAATCCTTTAAAATTCTATCTGCCTGAACTATTTTGCATGAACTTTAGATTTAATGTTAAAGATTTTTTGGGGGGTGGAAAAATGCTGAAATCAATAAACATTTTGAATATTGAAGAGCAGTAAGAGCCAGATTGGGAATAAGACTTTAAGTTCATTTTTCCAGTGGACCTTGCAAAATTTAAATAATTGGATTTTATTGTTCTTTGATGAGTGAATTCTGTGTCTCAAACTTGCCTGTCAGCTGAAATTTATTTTTCAAGTAGGGCAAAAGCCCGAAAAAGCGTTATTCCTGGCTGTAACCATTTGAACATTTTTCAAGCCTATTTGTAAAACTACAGAGCTAATTCAATAATTTATTGAAATGATCATAAAAGTTCAGCAAATCATGCATAGCATTCGGATCCTGATATATGCTAGATTTCCTGTTTCTCCAAGTCAGCAGCTTTATGACTATAACTATTTGAATTTCAAATGATAAATGTATATCTACCCTGGCCCGCGAATGCATTACATATGATAAGAGGGCGCCCTTTAGAGAAATTGAAAAAGAATTGTGCATTTTGTAATTTGATATATGTCACATAATCCATTACACACCAGGGTTTGCATTGTACCAGGCTTTTTCTGTGCCCAGCCCAAGGCAACACAAAAGAGACCCGTTTCCTTGAGTCCAGAGCCACTGGCTCCCTGGAATGCAACGCTGTCTCTCCTGTCGGAAGGGGTGTCTCTGTAACACACTGTAGGGCTCTGTGGGCTTAATTATTCTGTTAGAGTTTGGCAGAATGAGAAAGAAGAGATGCCAAGTAAAGGGAGAAAAAGAACTCTCTTGTCCTCTCCACGGAGTTAGAGAATCCGCAGAAATATTACTCCACAGCCAAGGCAGAAGGTTCTATGCTCTGTCCTTGGGGATGTCTTCTTTCCATATGTCACTCTCACCAAGTTCATTGCCTCTTCACATATATCTCTTCTCCACCCCCCCAAAGTAAATCCTATCTTATTTAAGTGTTCCTTGAACTTTCCCTGCCCAGGTCTCATAAGAGAGGCATGTATCAACGATTGCTGTGAACAGGGTGATAAATATTACAATTCTCAGGGACAAGGACCAGTTCTCATTAGCATAGTATCCCAAGTACTTTGGCAATGGCCAGAGCAATGGCGTGGGTGAAAAATCACATGATAGTCACCTATAGGCCAGAAATATAGGGATTTGAATCCCAGTTAACTACAAACTTGAGGTGTGGTCAAGTTAATGTAAACCCCCAAGTTTCAGTATGTTTGTGTGTAAGAAACATATGAAAAGGGAGACACGCTGAGGATTAGAAAAAAAAATATGGCCCGGCTGGTGTGGCTCAGTGGCTGACCATCACCCAGAGGTCACTGGTTGGATTCCACATCAGTGCACATGCCCGGGTTGTGGGCTTGATCGCCAGTACGGGGTGTGCAGGAAGCAGCTGATTAATGTTTCTCTCTCTCTATCCCTCTCCTTTCCTCTGTCTCTAAAATCAATAAGAACATTAAAAAAAAAACAAAAAACTAATATGATGAGAGCCCATGGCACCTGAATCAGATGTTCATGCTCATAGGGTTCACCCCTCTATCTCCCATCTCCCTGTTATCACTTCCACAAATGCTGTTGCTGTGATTGTTTGCCTACACCCTAACTCCATTATCACTGCAAACCAAAACGCATGCCTTGAGAGTCTGGGGCTTTCGTTTTAGACTACCAGTTCCTGACGGGATCTCGCCTTAAGTTGCACAATTCCCACTTCTTTTACACGTGGACGTGCAACGCAGGTAGATGAAAGGTCTGTCCAAGATGATTACTAAGCCAAATGCTTGGCATCCTGAGTGGCCAAACGGCCCACAACACTTGGCCAAGCTGTATATTCATGGGCAATGTAACACTTCTAAATAGTTATGGAGGGTTATGTATTGGATATTGCATTGTGTAATCAACTACTCACAGAAAACACTTTATGTAACTCGTCTGTAGTGCAGTACCAGAAACAGGTCAAACAAATCCGACAGCGTATACAGAAAAACACCAAGCACAGTGCTTAACAGGGTAGGTCTTCAATACCTAATCGTCAGACTGAGTGTCTACTTTCCTTTCTTCCTTGTTAAAAACAAACAAACAAACAAACAAAAGACAAAACAAAACACACACACACACACAAACAGCAAAAAGAACCACAAACAGGAAATACACATTCTACAAAAATAAGAGCCGTCAAGACAGAAGAATGGCTGCTGCTGTGATCAACCTGCATTAGGAAGGAAGGGCGGACCCTGACACTTGTCTGTGGCCACGTGTCACCCAGAACCCAGGAGGCTGAGGCACCACACGTCTTCCTTGGCGTTCAGGCGTCCTGTGTGAGGAGGCATACTCCTCTCTGGTTTGTTCTGATGGCTGCTTCTTTTCCGTTTTCTTGATTTTGTAAACCCCTCCCCTCACTGGCTCAGAAAAGAAGCCCACCGAGCAGAGCATTAACACGGGGAGGAGTAACGCCCCAAAGTCGGCAGCCCCAGCGGGAGATGGAGGGAACCATGGTACCTAGAGATGCTGGAGGGAAGGGAGGGGGCGGGCCCATGCTTGCGCAAGCACGAAGGTGATGAAGAGGAATCAGTGGGGAGTAGCCTCATGCAGACAGGTTCCAAAGGCACCATTTGCTGCCTCCAGAATTTGCCAAGATTTCCATGTCCTCCTCCAGCAACGTTTTCCCCCCTTTCGAAACAGCTTAAAAAGTGAGATGATTAGTACTGGAAACTGTGAATGACATTTTAAAAGGCAACCGAAAAGGCACCAGGTTTTCTTATAAGGAGTCTGGCTTCACGATTTAGAAAAGTGTAAATAGGTCTAGTTAATTAGAATACCCGATATCCCGCCTTCTTAAAAAAACAACAAAAAACACCTCTGATAAGAATGTGCCTCTGTCCTCAGGCAGACGCACTCGGCCTATTTGGGACTATGCTGCCAGGGCGTCCCCATCTGCTCCAGCAGTGACAGGCCAGCCTGTGGTGCCCACTGCCTTCCCTGCGTCTCCTGAGGCTGTCCCACTGGACTTTCGCTCTGGAACTGTCAGCTAGTGCGACGCTCTGCGGCCACCTTTGACCCGAGTCCCTAACCCATTCTGACACCTTCCAGGCTGTCGCGCTGGATCCTTCTGTCTGACTCACTGCACACCATTCGAGCCAACAGCCAGCATGTCCCTTGTCCCATCTGCGTGCTCCCGTGTAGGCTGGGTCAGGAGAGATGTCACTGCTTCTCTCCCTCACTCCTGACAGCTCTCTGATTTCCAGCTTTACATTTTAGAAACACTAACTTGTAAAGACCTGAAGTCAGGGGACGGATATCCTGGTACATTCAGCATCGAGAGCATATTTTTGTTTGCCTGTTGGTTTAGAAGGACCCGGGAATGCCCTTTGCAATATAGGCTACTTCTCTTCCATCAAACCACCTTTCCACCTTCCTGAGCCTTACAAATTATTGTTGTTATCGTTACCCATTCTTCAAGGCTCATTTCTGATGCCACCTGCTTGGATAAGCTTTCCCCATTTGCCCCACAGCAAGTGAAGATCCATCACTACTATGTCATCTCTAAAAATTTCAACTCTATGTACTTCCTTGTTATAATCCTTCCAAATCATACAAGGTTTACTTACTGAGTGTATTATCTGCGTGGGGATCACATTAGGCATTAGGCGCATGGTGGTGAACAGTATTCTGTTAGAACCTTCAATCCAGTAGGGGACCCGCATGGTCAGACATATGAATATAAAGGAAATCAAGCAGCTCTAAGGTGAGGACTATTAATGACCCCTCAGGGGATCAGGAAAAGTCACATGTGAGGAAGGCAGACCTGAGTTTGAATTCCTATCCCAACAGTTACTACCTCCTCAGTCTTAAGCAAGGTGTTCAATGTATTTGGCCTGATGCATACTCATCATCAAATGGTGATAATAATAACTAGACAGGTGCACATTCTGATCATTAAGTGTCACAATTAAATGAGGTAATCAGTGTCAATCATTTAGCACCACAACTAAATACAGGTGGAAATGGGGACACTATCAATAATTCTGGTGTAGCATGGACAGCCTGTAAATATGTAGGCTACATCAATGTAAGTGTCATCAATAGTCCCAAAATGGATGGCAATAAGTGGGCATGTTTCTCAATGAGAGAAACTTTCCTCTCTGACCTCAGTCCTCTACCTTATACATCATTATTGTGAATAGAAGATCTTAACTTCATACCACAAGGAATCAGAGTGTGTGTATGTGTGTGTGTATGTGTTTGCGTGTGTGTGTGTGTGTGTGTGTGTGTGTGTGTAGTGTGTGTTCACCCACGCATGTGCAAGGTGATAGGGAGTGGTGGGAATGAGACCATTCTTTTGTAAAGAGTGATTAGGGAAGCCCTCATTGATACAGTAACATTTATACAGAGATATCTATACAAATAAAATGGTAATATGCTAATTAGACCAGATGTCTTCTGGACATCCTTCCGGACAAAGCCACAGTGGTAGGGGCCAAGGCAGAGGCAGTTAGGGGTGATCAGGCCAACAGGGGAGAGCAGTTAGGGGTGACCAGGCCGTCAGGGGAGGGCAGTTAGGGGCGACCAGGTAGGCAGGGGAGGGCAATTAGGGGTGACCAGGCCAGCAGGCAGAGGTGGTTAGGGGCATCAGGCAGGCAGGAAGAGTGGTTAGGGGCGATCAGGCAGGCAGGCAAGTGAGTGGTTAGGAGCCAGCAGTCCTGGATTGCGAGCCGAACATCCCCCGAGGGGTCCCGGATTGGAGAGGGTGCAGGCTGGGCTGCACAAATTCCATGCACCGGGCCTCTAATAGACATATAAGGAACAGAAGGAGAGATAAAGCAGTATGTGCAAATGCCCTGATGCTGATAATTGGTTAGAATGGTGCAGAAACAGCAAAAATACCAATGCCAGATGTAGAATGAATAAAGGGGAGAGTTGAGAAGATGAGGTCAGATGTGTAATGAATCTGAGGTCAGAATAAAGGTTAGCAGTAGACACCTCATGTAACACCATAAATATTACAGCATATACTCTATATGGTATGGGTACTCATTGGGGAATTTTGAAGAGAGGAATGGCATATGATTGACAGCAAGTTCATCATGGTTGCTTTGTGGCAGCAAAGGATATTTAGCAATGATGAAATGACAAAGCATGTACCATTCCTTGCTGTGTGATGTTGGACAAATTAACATGTCTACATGTCAGTGGCTATATCTGTAAAATGGGGATACTGACATCCTCACGTAATTGACCAGCGTGTTGATAATGCATGTGATCTAGTTCAAGTTCTAGTCTAATTTTGGAGGTAGAGGTGAGAGCAAGGTCTAATCGAGCTAAAAATAAAAAATAAATAACCATGAGAACAAAGCGTACAGATCCCCGTGTTTATTTTTTGTTCTTGGAATTGACTATACTTGTTTTAAAAAAAAAGACTCATGAGAAAATGGGTATCTGTTAGGGCCACATTGTCAGCCTAGTCTCAAGTGTTTATACATTTAATATTTATTTAACAGGCAATCTATAGCTAGTTAATTAGATAGTATGCTTAATATCTCATTTTCTTTAGTTGTATGGGTAAATGCTAATTAAATTCCTGAGCATTCCTCACAAGTGTAATGTAATAATAGGAACATCGTCACACACTTATTGGTTCTGCAGATTTGAATTAATTACACTGCAAGTAGATTTATCTTTCATATATTTGTACCTCAATAGGTGTTCTTCTCCGACAATCATGGGGGATTTAATTTCCATACCACCACCTTATTAATTCTAAATTAAATATGTTTAGTAGGAGTTTAATACTTTTGAGCTCTAGTTAGCGATACTTCTTTCACACATTTGGATTTTGAAATTTATTCTGCCTTATGCTGCTAAAAGAGAGTAGGGACAATTAACCAGGCAATAAAAGAGACTACACAATGTAATTTGGAGACAAGCCAATGAATCTGCGACTGAGCTTCATTAGCATCTTGGGGGACATCTCTTACACTTTGGTCAACCATTTTCCTTCTACTCTACCTCTGGACATGAGATAATACTTTTACTAAAATATGTATTTGTCTTTTTCACTTCTACCCTTTCTCTCCATTCTCACTGATGCTGCTGCCTTAATTCCAACTTTGTCATATCTCACCTGAGACCATTCAATAGTCTTCTCCTCATATTCTACATGTGGAATGTAGCCTCTTCCATCCATTCTGCACGCAGACACCAGAGTGATTTTTCACACATCCAAATGATGAGTTTGTCATTCCTCTCCCAGAACACTTTATCTCAGAATACAGTCCAAATTCTTTACCAATGACAGGCAACATCTTCCTGCTTCCCCTGCAATCTCATGCTTCACTTTCCCCCCCATCAGTCACCAAACCAGACTGTTAGTTGAAATTCCCAAAGTATCGAGTGCTTCCATGTGTCTGCTTACACCTTCTCGTCCCTTTTCTAGTTAACTCTAACCCATCATTTAAAACAGATGTAGCCCGGTCAATGTGGCCCAGTGGAGGCTCGACCTATGAACCAAGAGGACAAGGTTTGATTCTTGGTCAGGGCACATACCCAGGTTATGGGCTCGATCCTCAGTAGGGGGCGTGCAGGAGGCAGCCAATCCATGATTCTCTCTCATCAATGATGTTTCTATCTCTCTCTCCCTTTCCCTTCCTCTCTGAAATCAATAAAAACCAATTCAGATGTATGCTAATTGAGTGAAGGATCATATATTTGTGTTGGCTTTGAATTATTTAATATTAAGTCTCTTATTTTTCTGGGACAAACTATTAAAAGAATGGGAAATTTATGCTTTCTCCCATGATCAATTTTCCCTTCATTGTGATCCTAGAGTACTTCCCTCTATCATAGAAATCATCTCACATTTTCTGTTTCTTAATTTGTCACTCCCCTTGAACCCAGAGACTGTCATAAGCACTTAATACTTCTATTCAATATTCATTTACTGAATCCCTACTGAATATTAGGAACTAAGTCTGCTGAATTCAGGAGAAAACAAGGATCACACTATAGAAAAGAAGCAACAAACACTGACAAATAGGAGTCACAATAAAATTAATTCCATATAGACCATAGGGTAGGGGTAAGAGCTCTGGAGGCAGACAACTGAGTGAGGGGAGTGCTTGAATACTTCTAAGCCTAAACTCTTCTTCAGAAATGGGGTCAGAGGAGTGCTTAGTAGTGCTATGAGGAAGAAATAAAATAATCCAGGCAAAGCACCTGGATGATTTACTCGGCCAAGCTATTTGGAAAGTGCCTGTCTCAATCATCTGGTGAGTTTGGAGAAATGTTATATTTCAATAAATGTAAGTAAGTGCACACAGTAGGCACTCATCAATATTGGCTTTTTTATAAGAAATCATTTATTTCTACTGTAAATTAGGAAATGGAATTTCAGTGTCTTCTTTTAAGACAAATATTATGTAATAAAGTTAGCAATGCTTGCCCTTTTATTTACTTATCAATACATAATAAATGCATAGGATATTTAAATAAATAAGACAAAATAAAATAGAGCCTGCAGTTTCATCAATAAGTCATACCTTTCTTCCAGACTGATAGAGATTTTACATTTTATTTGATGATATTGATGATTGCGGTGACCTAAAATCTTTGAGTAAAATTAGATATTTCAAAGGGAACAACTGCAAAAAAAATGATAATAAGTGTGTATTTCTAAATGGCTATTATGCACTTCTGGAAAAAATTCAGAGGATCAGAGAACTGAAGAGCTAGGGGAGGGAAAAAGGCAAGATTGGTTTTAGATAGTTTTGTCAATAAAACTGTCCCTAGGCCTTTGCAATCTTAAAATAACTCTCTCCAGGGTTATTGTATTCAACACCAAGGCTTGGCAGAAAAGTATGGACCTGCATTGTAATGAAAGGAAACCGAAGCTGAAGGCGAGGAAGTCAACTCACCCAAGTCACAGACAGGGCAGACCTGGGACCACCCCTCTGTGTTTCTATTATTTGAAATGGGGCTTCTTGCACTCCACCATCCCTAGACTTTTCCTCCCTCTTTCCTCACCAGCTCTTTGGAAAATATCCACTCCAGCCATCTGCTGAGTTTGGGAGGCCTTTTGTGAATAATTTAAATATTAACACTCTATTGTCTTAAGCTTTTATTAAAGACATTATTCAGAACTGAACAACAAAACGCCCCCATTTACACTTAACAATATGATAACAGTATTTTATTGTCCATTAATAAAGGATTCATTGAGTTCTTTGCTGACAAATTTGACATAGAGAGAAAATCCTGACATCTGAGTGTGGCATTACAGTGCCTACTGTTGTTCTTCAACAACTTAAGGTCCCTTGAAGGTCAGGAAGATTCCTCCTCTCCTGGCCACTCTGTATCGATTTTTTTTTTTTATCATGATCAATTATTTTCAGCCCTTCTCTGATTCCGCTTCCATCTTCCTGGATTTGGGCTAATGTTTGCATTTGATCTCTCCAAAATCCATTTCTGTAGTTTGGTTCTTTAGCCTTTCCCCATCTCTAAATCATGTTTCCTTGCAACATGTCACCTGATCCTAATCTTGCCTCTGCTCAGCTCAGTTTCTGCTGTCC
Organism: Plecotus auritus; assembly: GCF_963455305.1. NCBI lineage: Eukaryota > Metazoa > Chordata > Mammalia > Chiroptera > Vespertilionidae > Plecotus > Plecotus auritus. The sequence goes on from NC_137785.1 coordinate 52,442,326, forward strand.
ATAGTCTAAATTCCTTGGTCCCCATTAAGCATCAATATCCCTGTCAGTCTATGAAGAGGCAAGAGTGCATCTATGTGAGAGACATTAATTGCTTCATATTGAGAATGAGGGGAGGGAAGAAATCATATCTCGTGTGTCCTGAGAGTCCTACAATTAGAATCAATTGAATGTTAGAGATTATCAATCATATCCCTGATATCATAATTCCATTTAGGCTTCTTTTTATCTTCTTATATACTCTAAACTCCAGACAATCTGAAGTAGTACCTGCTTTTTTAAGCCAACTCAAACTTAATGTGCATCAGAAACACCTGGAAGGTTTGTTAAAACAGATTACTGGGGGCTCACCCCCATGGGTTCTCATTCAGTAGATTTGGGTGGAACCTAAGAATTTGTGTTTCTAACAAGTTCCCAGATAATGTGGACACTGCTGGTGGATCACATCTCAGGACCACTATTCTGAACATAGCTTTATCTCTTTCACCTGTGACTGATGGTCCTCATCTGACACATCTTTGAACTGTATCACCACAATTTCAAACCAAGTTATCCACTAAAAACTCATTAAATTCTGTCTTCACTCATTTATTTATTGATTGATTAATTGAAGTCCTATTATGTGTCAGGCAAAGAATTTGTTCTGTGGTCACAGGAAGATGAGATTATAAAGCCATCCTCAATCTTTCCAACTAGATCAGTATCTTTTTCCTCATAGCATGACTACTGACCTTTCCTCTGTCGTGACTCAGATGGTTATCCTTACACCAGCATCATTGGTTTCACTTGGAATGTGACAGAAATGTAATCTCAGATCCTACCTCAGACCTACTATATCTGAATCTACATTTTATTAAGATCCTAGTTGATTCCTATGCAAATTCTAACTTTAGAAGAATTGCATTACTATACTATGTAACTCCTTTACATAAACATCCAGGTATTATTCAGCTGTGAATGTCCTAAAATGCCTAGCAAAGTGCCTCACCCTGGGGTGGAAGGAAAAGGAGAAGAAGCAGGTAAAAAAGTCACTGCCATGATTTGTCAAGATTTACTTAGTGCCTGACACAAGCTCATTTAATCTTTACAACAGAAAGCAACTAATGATTACTTGTTGTATCGAATCAAATTGACTTTGCTTGAGTTTATTCTGGAATAAAGGCAAACTGCAAGCATGACATCAACATTCTAGAGGAGGTAGAAGATATCTAAAATCCTATATAATAAAAGCCTAGTATGCTAAGTGCCGGTCGTCCTGTAGGCTGTTCAACCAATTAAAGCATAATATGCTAATGATATGCTAAGGCCATTCAACCACTCGCTGTGACGTTCACTGACCACCAGGGGTCAGATGCTCTGGGTCTGGCCAATTGGGACTGAGTGAGATGGGCCAGACACATCCTGAAGCCCTCCCACGGTCCCTGCCCGGCTGGCCAACCTCCCACGTCCCTCCCCGCCCCGATTGTGCACTGGTGGGGTCCCTCAGTCTGGCCTGCACCCTCTTGCAATCTGGGACCCCTTGGGGAATGTTGGAGAGCCAGTTTTGGCCAGATCCCGCAGGCCAGGCTGAGGAACCCCACTGGTGCATGAATTTGTGCACCAGGCCTCTAGTTCTTATATAAAGACATTGCTTTCACAATCATATCTTGTTCTCTTAAGAAGCATAGTAATTATTATTGACAATGGTCATCACTTATTGAGCAGTGTGTTGATCACAGAGTTAAGTGTTTTCTTTGATGGGTTTTGTCATGATGGGTAATTGAAAAAAATGTTATTATTTTCCCCACTTGTTTAGTCATGAAAGTAAAATGACAGCTCAAGCTCATGCAGCTTTGGGTGGGAAAACTAAATAATCAAATGCCCAAGATCTGAATGCAGCAAAGCAAATTCATTTTTGTGCCTAATCAATATTTAGTGTTAAGCGACCTCTGGAAAGCCATTTAATTTTTACTATTTTATGAGATAAACTTTTATCCAAAACTCTGGTTGTAGACTTCCTTCCCAAAATACTATACTAATTTTCCTAAGAGCAAGCTTCATGAGAAATATGTAAGTCAAAGTTGTGTCTTGAGTATCACCTAGCTCAATGGTTAACAGTTCTTAATGGGGATGGGAGGATGGTATTTGCCTCCTGGAGACATAAGGCAATTTCTAGAGATATTTTTGGTTGTCACAACTAAAGATGGGAGTTCTATTGGCATCGAGTAGACAGAAACCAGGGATGTTGTTAAGCATTCTACAGTGCACAAGATAGCCCCAGCCACACAATCATCTGGCCCTGAATGTCAAGAGTTCTGAGGTGGAAAACTGGTTTTTGCATTACACAGAATAGACATAAAGACAATACTTATTGAATAAAATGATTTGAGTGCTTCTGAAGGAACATGACATATGAATTAAGACTCTATTGTGAGAGTTTAAATGAGTTGATCAAAAACACAGACAAGTCCTGGAGTCATAATGTGCATCTACTTTCTAGTTTACTGGCTTATGCCTTATCCAGGATGCAACACAGCAACACACACTTCTGACTGACAGCCATGTTCTCTTTCATATGCAGTGTTGTGAGTAAGCAGGTGAGCTGTGTAGTCAGAAGGCTTGAATTTCAGTCTTGATTCCACTGCTTACTAATTTTATGGCTCATTATCCATCTTCTCCCTTTCCTCCTCCTCCTTACCTATATTTTTGCCTCAAGATTATGATCTGTTAAGTGGGAATAATAATGTTCAGTTCTCAGAACATCATTAAAACTCAGAACATAGTTTCTGGCTCATAAAAATAATGAATGCTTTTTGAGCATCAACTTGAGGTCATTTAAGATCCAATGTGTTGAACGCTTCTTATGCCTGACTCTTATCCTATCAGTGAACTTCTTCATTCCAGCCTTGGCTATGGCCAGTAGCCCAACCTAAAAGTGCAAAAAAAATTAAATAAACCTTGGAGGACGTTTGAGTAATAGAGAGTAGGAGCCATTAGGTAAAACTCCTGTATTCTGTCTCTTGGGCTGACAATTCTGAGGCATATTCTGCTCTGTTTCTCAGAGCTTACCCTTCAAAATTGAGCCCTTGTTGCAAACTGTGTAGACCAACTTATAACACATCTTTGCATTAGATTTTCTTCCTTCATTTTCAGCTCATTTTTGTCCTCCACTGTTGTTTCTTGGAATCACTTCCAAATAATAATCTACAATAAAAAAAAGCCCTTACTCAAGAATGCTTTATTGGCGGAGTGGGGGAGACTAAGAAATCAAGGCTTCACCTTTTTCTTTTCACTGTGTTAAAATTCTGACCTGATGTTTTAGCTTATTGGATGCCTTAACCAGCCAAATAACAGAAAAATGTTGCAACATGGCTGATGGCAATGGTATTAGCCCTCATGCTTATAATATAAAATAGGTTTTATTTTCCTAAAAAAAAAAAGTGGAGAAACTCTAGATATGGATATTGGTAAAAGCCCCTATATTAAGTATCACACAAAACTGTGAAAACATGCATATTTCCATTTAGTGCATGGAATATACTCATTTTTAGAGATAAAAAAGAAACTGTATAACAAAAATACCATGTATATGCAAATAATAAGCAAGTGGTAAAATCCAAATTTCCCATGCTGCAGTCTCTCCTGTGTGATTGTGTGAATATGTTTATTTTCCTCCTTGCTATGCTGACTAGAGAGCATTTATCTGTCTGTATGCTGAAAGTTTGGAACTAACAATACAAGTTTCTGCTTAGGTAAATTGAAAAGCAGCATCATTAAATCATGAAAAATCCATATTTAATTTATGTTTACTCACTTTCAGGAAGTTCTGAAGGCCACTGGGAATCAACATCTGTTCACATTCAGTCATTCATTCAATCATTCATTCAGAATATGGTAAGGCCAGACCACTGATCCCATGTCTGGCAAGAAAGCACTCAGCTGATATCAAATGAGCTAGATGCATTTCACCTCATGTTTGGAATATTGGACTGTAGAGACAAGAAGAATGGGTTTGTATCCCAGATGTAGGATGTTGATGAAAGAATAAAAAACATTAAAACCCAACAAAATCCAGACCTAGTCATTCATGTAAGGTTTTGTAAATGTGATTTAAAATATTTGGGGAAAATTATTTATTATAAAAACATATATCAGAAATCATAATAAGAATCAGAGAGCTTGGCTTGATTTAAAAACACAAAAGAAAATATACCAAAGAAGTACTCACGTTGTTCTTCACTGGTCATTAATACATATTTGGACATTGAAAATCAGCTGTGTTTAAGCCTAAGATTTTTAAAAGAATGCTGAATTTTGCAAAATTGAAGAAAGGAAATTATAAAATAAAGTCAGAGAGTTAGTGTCTGAATTTGAGGAAATTTTAGTTATCTGGCCTGTTTGTCCTGTTTCTTTTGTCAACATAAGAGATGTCTAAATCTGTAGAGAATTTTTATAAGAGTTTTTTGAGCCAAATTGATGACATATGCCAGGGAGCAAGATTTCAAGTGCTTTAGAGAATAACAGTTTTGCAGCTTCTTTTATGCATTTAAAATTAAGGAGGGAAGTACATGGAAGACTGGAGAAAGCAAAGCAGAGATTGGATTAGAGGAGAGTTAACAAGATTGTGTGTTCTCCTGAGGGTTAATCCCCATTCAAGGGGCATTTCAAAGGTCTGTTAACCTAGATGCACAAGGACAATGGACAGAGCTGGTTCAAAACCTTTCCCTAAAGAAGTTATAGGCCTGTGGCCATGACCTGCCCAGGTAAGAATTCATAATCAGATCACCCTGTGAGGTCAGAAAACAAGTCTAACAGAGTGACTTTCTCAAGGTCAACAGTAGCTAGATAGGGACTGGGACTCAGGTCTGCAGAATCCCACTTAATGTCCTTTCTATTACACCAAATAAACTGGACTGACTCCGGACACTAATAGGCTCCTCCACATCACCCTCTGCTGCCCCATCACCCCCACTCCATCCTCACCCTTTCACCTGTCCATCACGTTTACCCCAGGATGACTCATTCTGCCTCCACTGCCCTATGCAACACTAGCTTCAAGCCCAAGCAGAGACCGCTTACTGGAAATTGCAGGACTGAATATTTCCAAGATGCCTGGGGGCTGTTTGGTTATTGATGCTCAGAGGAGCATGAGCTGTATTCTTTGGAAATAGACTGATGATGACAACAAGCTTTTACTGAAGTGGCATTTCCTTCCCTGAGGGCTTAAGTGCAGGAGGTATGTGAAATATGAAAGGATTACTTCATTTTGTTTATTATTTATTTAGTCTTTTTTTACAACCCCTGACCAGTGCCTCCTCCCATCAAACTCTGACCTACACATTCAATTAGAGAGATTTACTGGAAGTTTGCTCTTTTTTATTGGAGCTTCACCTGCAGGGTGAGTAAGAATATGTGTTGGCCAGAAATCAAAGACAGAGCGAACATCCTCTGCTCAAATTACTTTGAGTCCATATTTCTATTAAATTTCCAGTAAAGTATGCTTAATAAATCACAGCATTTGAAATTAATTGTTTCAATGAGGCATTTAATTTTGCACAATCCATTGCTCTGGGTGTATATTAGCTAAATATTTATGAGTTGATTATTTCCAAAGCAGTCAGATTTGTTAAGGATGGAAGATAACTATCTTCCCGTATGATTTGCCCAAGAATTTTTTTTTCTAAGTGATTACTAAAATGTCAAAGTTGTAAAGAACATTTGTATATTTTACACAAAATGAAGTATAATGTGTGAGATTTTTAATTAATATCCCTGGATGTTTCATAAAGTGTGACAGTTGAAAGCTATCTCCTACATCTCCATCCATCAAGTTCCAGGAACTCAACTAAAAGTGCCCAACTGCAAGCAAACTATTGATTGTAGGGGCACAATCAAACAACCCAAACCTAAAGCAGCAAACCCACTCAAAACCCTGAGCAAGCAACCAGGTGTATTTACCATAAAAGAAGCAAAGGATTTGGCTAAGCCCAAATATATCATTTCCCAGCCAATGACTATTGGTGGACATATAATGGAAAACATAAGTTAGTGTTAAAGACTGATCAATCTGGTATGATCTTTTGCTGATAGCTGCTTCATGAGAGTATAGAGATCATAAGCTTTTTCTCATCCCTTCCCATTTAATTGCAAATTCCTCAACAATAATAAAAGCGCCCAGGTTGCAGGCTCAATCCCCAGTGTGGGGCATGCAGGAGGCAGCCAATCAATGATTCTCTCTCATCACTGATGTTCCTATCTCTCTCTCCCTCTTTCTTCCTCTCTGAAATGAAAAAAAACATAATTTTTAAAAAGACATATCTGGCCCTAACTGGTTTGGCTCAGTGGATAGAGCATCGGCCTGTGGACTGAAGGGTCCTGAGTTCGATTCCGGTCAAGAGCATGTGCCTTGGTTGCGGGCACATCCCCAGTAGGAGGTGTGCAGGAAGCAGCTGATCGATGTTTCTCTCTCATCAATGTTTCTAACTCTCTATCCCTCTCCTTTCCTCTCTGTAAAAAAATCAATATATTAAAAAAAAGACATATCTGTCTTTAATAATGGCAACATTTGTAAGATCCAGAACTTTCATGACCTAAGTGAGTCACATGTCCTCATCTAAACCTCATTTTTAAAATCAGATGAAAAGCTCTGTAACGACACCTAACTTGCTTAGCTTTCATTGGAATTAAATGAGGCAACCCACAGAAACCATTCATGAAGTGCAATGTCAAAATGAGCATGAAATAAATGTCAGTCCCCTTCTCCTCATTGCTTACAAGCAATACCAAGTGGAATTTATTGCAACAGAGCCATTCAAGTGTGTCCCCAAGAAGGTAACTGGAAAACACCTATTTTTCTTACTCAAATGTATCATGGGCCTTTTGCATCCCAGGTTAAACTCACATTCCAGATCTCACATTTGGTTAAGGTCTTGATAATTTCTGGTAAAGAAATTACTGGGTTATCTGAGATGTTGGTGAACCAATGTACCACCACTTTTATTTATGTTTTTGTTTTGCTAATCCTCACCCCAGGATATTTTTCCATTGATCTTTTAGAGAGAGTGGAAAAGAGAGGGAAAGACAGAGAGAAACATTGATGTGAGAGAAACACCTTGATTAGTTGCCTCCTGCACTGTCCCATCCAGGGCCCGGGCTGGGGAGGAGCCTTTCAACCACTGTATGTGCCCTTGACCATGATCAAACCTGGGACCCTTTGGTCCGCAGGCCGATGCTCCATCCACTGAGCCAAACCAGCTAGGACACCACTTAAGGACATTGAGCAGAGTAGCTGTAAAGGCAATTCCAGATGCTAATGTCTTCAGTGTTTAACAATATAAAATATGAAATTACAGGCATGTAATAAAGTTAGGTTTCTAGACAGAAATGATAGGGTAGATATCCCCAGTGAAATCTTCTGAATCGCCAGCCAGAGAAAAATTAGTTTTAATGTCCTTGTTCGATGAAGAGGCAACTTTGGCCTCACAGGATCACAACACTCCTAGGAAAGGCTGGCGGTGGTTTATCTCACAAACACACAGAGCTCACCCTGCCTTTCATCTTCCCACACTTGGGCTGTCAACAGCAGACATTTATTATCAGCAGAAAGAAAGAGATTACCTTAAGCATTGCTTTTACTATGATTAATGTGAGGCATAATCATCGAAGGGTACAGTTTCACAAAGGAAACAAATGTCGGTCTTTATGGATTATTGAAAATCATAATGTTTCATCTTCTGTAGGAAAATGAAATGATCAAATACCAGTTTGCAGTACTCAAAGGAAATCTAGATACCATTTAGATAGAGTCAGTATTCATCCATAAAGTGGGGCAAGCACTGTATGGTATTCATGCATGCATTAATGCTGTTCAACAAGATGCATTGTGCTGTGGAGGACAGAGTTGGAAGCAGAGTCAAGCAAATTTGCTTGGAGCTCTTGATATATCAATAGGCATGAAATTTCGATTTTTGAAAAGCTTTATATTTATAAAGCATTTATACACCCATTATTTCATTTGACCTTCTTAAGATTTGCTCAGATAAAAGTGAGTGCTTTTCTTTGCTCCGTGTTCATTTTATCATCAAGTCTTGACTGCTATCTCTGTCTTCAAAATACATTCTGATGGGTGTCCAGCCCCTTTGTGTTCCCTTTAATGCCACCTTAGTCAAAGCTCCATCAGGGCTCACCTGGAATACCACAATAGTCTCCTAACAGGTCTCTTTCCATCTGAATCAATGAAATCTATTCTCCACATAAAAGCCAGAGTACTCCTTCTAGAATATGACTTATACCACGTCTTTCCCCCCAGTTATTATTTAAACTAGTTAGTAGCTTCACATTGAACTTAGAGTAAAATCTGTAACCCCAATTAAGGTCTATTAATTGATCCGATCTGGAGTCCACGGGCACATGCTAGTATGCAGCTCTTGATCTAACGAATGTTCTTTGTTCCATTCCTAGGCCTTCTAGCGCACCTTGAGAAATCCACTAACAGTCTTTTCTAGGCCTTTTATATATTCCCTAGGGTTCCTTAAGGTTCCTCCAGATTCTACTTACCATCCAGTTCCCGAACCACACGTTGTAAGTTTTGTTTTGGTGACATCCTGCTGCCAGGTAACCAAATATCTACCTGTTACCTACTGTTGTGTAATGAATTACCATGAGATGTGGTGGCTTAAAATAGAAACAGTGATTATTTTGCTCAAGAATCTCTAATTGGGACCAGAGTTAGCAGAGATAGTTCATCTCTGCTCTATTAGACATCAGCCGTGGCAGCTACACGGCTGGGGTGGGGGCTAGGGGGAGGACCATCAGAAGACTTTCTCACCAACATATGTGCTGCTGGTCCAGAAAGACACAATGACTACAACTGGAATAGTTGGGATTCCCTGTGTGCTTTCCTCTTTCTCTAAGAAAAATCTCCAAATGATCTCTCCAGCGTTATCATTTCAGTATAGCTGGAGTTCTTGCTTGGTACGTCAGGAACGCCCAAGTGTATGATTTCAGCCTTAGTCTTTGAGTTGAGACAATGTCTTGTTATTTTTAGTATGTAAATTTTAGGATAATTTTCCATGTAGTAATAAATAAATAAACATGTGGTAATAAATATATCTCATTCTTTTCATAATATATGTGTTAACATATATATGTGAGCAATATAGGCTCAAAAAATGGTTTGAAAACCATTGTAATTGGAACAGGTAGGTGGCTTGTTTGGATGGTCTTTACCTACATTTCTACCCCAGCTCTTCATCCACAGGCATGCATTTTTTCCCTACAGGTTTATTAAAATATAATTGACGTAAGTTTCACATCTTCAAACTGTATCACCTGATCAGTTTTCATAGTTGAATATGTCCATGAAACCATCACCATAATGGATAATGAATAACTCGGCCACCCTCCAAAATTCCTCATTATAATTCCTGCTCCTCCCCTTCTTGCCCTACCCTATACATAGACCATTAGAATTTTATATAAGTGAAATCATACAGTATGTATTACTCTTTGTTGGCCTTCTTTCATCTAATGAAATTATTTTTAAATCCATTGATATTATTGTGTGTATCAATAGTTTACTTTTATTGCTGAGTAGCATTTCTTTGAGAGCATATAGAACAATTTCTTTATCTACTCATCTATTGATGGAAATTTATGTTGCTTCAAGTTTGGGGCTATTACAAATAGAACTGCTCCAAATGTTTGTATAGTACAAAGTCTTTATGTGAACATATACTTTTGTTAGTCTTGGGTAAATAGCTAGGATTAAAGCAGCTAAGTCATATAGTAGATAAATGGTTAACAGTTTGAGAAACTGCCAAAATAGTTGTTCCATTTGACATTCCAACCGTGTGTGAGAGTTTCCATTGTTCCCTATTCTCATCAACAGTTGGAACCGTCAGTTGTCTTAATTTCAGTCACTTCAGACAGTGCATAGTGGTTTTACCTTGCATTTCTGTAATTGCCCATTATTTTGTGCATTCATTGCATTTGCCTTCTATCCAAATATTTTGTTTTCATACCCATGTCCTTATAACTATTCAAATATTTAACCATTTTTAATTGGGTTGTTTGCCTCATTGAATTATAAGTATTGTTTATACAGTCCAGATGTACAACTCTTTTATGAATAAATATCCTTCAAATGTTCTCTTTTTTCCTAGTCATTATATCAAAACTAGAGGAAAAGTAAGAGGTGCTAGCATTTCCTAAGGTCCTGTGCTCAAGCATTGCGCTCATCACTTTATATACTTTATCTCAATCCTCATCTCTGGCGAAAAATTCCAACAACCTGGATAAAATGTCAAAAATACCAATGCTCAGTACCCACTCATTTAAATTCAGTCAGAATCTCTAAAGATGGGGCATGAGCCTATGTCTTTTTTTTTATTACTCAGGCATTATTATGTACACTCATGGTTGAGAAGGTTGAGGACCCTCCTTACATATCAAAGTCGCTGGTAGGATGACTGAAATTAGTTTTTTGTTTTTTTTTTAAAAATTTAACTTCTGTTTTAGAGATGAGGAAACTGAAATTCAGAGAGGTGATAAAAAAAATGATAGAGGTGACATAGGCAACAGAGGAGAGGCTAGGATTCAAGTCAACAACTATTTACAAATACTTTGCTTTTATTCTTTCTCAGTGTGCTTCAAGTAAGATAAAAACCCTCACTGTGAAAGTGATGTAAGAAAACATGTCTAAGTTCAGTAGTAGGGATACATAGGATGTTCAGATGCAGTGAAGAATGATGCCCCAATTTCGTACACAGTAGTTACTCAGTAAGTATTTGCTAAACACTAAATGAATGTGGGAAGTGAGAAGACCATGTCAGGCAGCCTCATACACAGCTTATCCCTCTTCTAATGACATATTTCCCTTGACAGCTTCCAGCCTGATGCCTTTCTTGAGTTTAACAAGAAAACAGGCCTCTCACTTCTCACTGTTGTCTCCTCTAATGTGCCCATCACTTGTTCAGTGTGTGGAATCCCCTTGACAGCTAGGGAAGTCCCATTGGTAGGATGGGCTGCATAATTTGGTGGAGAGAAAATCTTATTGTATATTAGGTGTAATTTACCATCTGCTTCAACTAGGTCAGTGCACAGCCCCACTTACCAAGAATGTCCCCTCTTCTCTTTCCATTCAAATCCTGCCTGTATTTTCAGACCCAGCTCCAATCTCCCCGCCCTGCTTTTTAAAGTCTTCTCTGACCCCTGCTAAGTCCTATTTTAATTATTGTCACTGCCACTCACATAGTAATCCATCAGGAGCTGTCTGGTAGTATCTATTCTACCATTTTCTTTACCAGTTATTTTATATTCTGCATTATTTTTTAACTCTCACAATGTTGATGTCTTACCATTCCCTCAATCATTACAGGGAATCTATTCCTGTTGGCTGGCAAGGGCTGAGTGACATATTGACATAAGAGTAGAAAGGTTGTACATGAAAATGGGGCTCACTTTAACATAATATCAGGTCACATATTTCAGGAAACATTTTAGGGGAGAACTAAGGAACGTTCCCCCATAAAACAGCTCATTTTAAAATTATTTTCAAGGGATGTTATGCAGGTTTGGCTTGACAAGTGCTGCTGAAGCATAAATTATATCACTGTATTTAAGGAAAGGATGGGCCAACATATGATGCATGGAGTTCCAGAGGAGTAAGTTGTGGAGTCCAGGTTGCAGACCTGTCTCCGTCGTGGAGATTTAAGGTACCATTCTGAGAGTCTGATGCAACCAACAGCCCTTGTCCTGATCACAGGCATACCAAGGAGGTTTCTGATAATGGTAGGACTTCTCTTGGAGTTGGTTTATAGGCAATGATCACACTACCTTATCACCTATGCCTTCATATGACTTCTAAAACAATTCATCATCTTTTCCAAGTCTCTGGCTTTACTCCTCACTCCCTCGGTCATCATTCCATAGTACCACAAAATCTCTTCTTGTTTCCTGAAAATGTTCTGCTATTTCGGGATCTAAGCTGTTCTCTCAGCCTGAACATACCTCTACAATTTAGCTACATTTCTTTATTTCTCTCTTTCTTTTTAAAGAGTTTTTTAAAATTATTTTTAGAGAGAGAGGTAGGGAGAAGGAGAAAAAGGAAGGGAGAGGGAGAGGAACATCTATGAGAGATAATCATAGATCATATGCCTCCTGCATGCCTCCTTATGGGAAATGAACCTTCAACCTGGGCATGTACCCAGATTGGGAATCAAACCAGTGACCTCTCGGTGCATGGAACAATACTCAATGCTCAACAAATTGAGTGACACCAGCTAGCACAGCTATATTTCGAAATGGTGAGATTACAATGTTCGCCTTGATTTTATCTTAAGCATTGATGTTCTGCTGAGCAGTAAAGGCAGTATGGGCAGTGACAGGATAAGAATTGAATAGAAGGAGGGGCAGCTGTGCAACACTCAGATTTTCCCCACTGAAAATGAAAAGCTATTGAGGGACTCTAGGCAAGGGAAGAATGCATGTTAGTTCTTTGACTTTCTGTAGGGAATGCTTGATGTGGATCAAGAGTGAAGATAAGCAGTTAGCTATAAAGTTGTTGCTATAATTAGGTGAAAAGTAATGGGAGGCTGGATGAGGAGAGAGGTAATAGAAATGAAGAGCTGATATGGAGCCAAGATATACGAGTAGTTACTAAGTGAAATCAGAGTGACTTAGTAATTGAGTACATTCAGAACAGCCTGGTTGAAGCGGATGCTGTACAGGACAAAAACAGACCCAGTCTCTGACCCTTATCTTGAAAGGGAGACAGTACTATTTGAGTGTTTGTGGGTCTTCACCACAAACAAACTCAGATGACATTTCTTGAATTGGTTTCCTCAAAGTATAATAATAATCGATCCATCTCTCTCCTTCTAGTTGGTAAATGAACAAGACGCCTCACACCATGCATCGTGCAATCACTCTCACAGATCCTCATGTTAACATCCTTGAGCTTTTTCTAAGCATTGGTTAAATGCTTTAACTGTCTAAAGCAATTGGCTTCAAGGACTTGAACACATCAATATTAATGGAGAAATTAGGCACTGACGTTCCTTTACCAAAAGAAGAATGATAGAAATGAATCCAAGGGGTAGAGTGTAATCGTGCTAACTAGAGAGAGAGTGATGGTCTGATCTCTGTGCTCACTCTCCTGTGATGCTGATTAATGCACGTGTGTGCTTCCGATTGACATGCAGACCCAGGCAGGTCCCAGAAAATGAAATTTATGGTAAAGAAAGATGAGCATGCTTTAATGACTTTGGTTTCTTCTTGATCTAAGGACCATCAGGGTCTCTCTCCAGGACTCAGTGATGGGGGAGATCAGAGCCTATCAACCACACTACAAAACGCCCAGAGATGGTTGCAAGCACATCACTTATCACTCTAAGATGTGAATATCCTAGGTTAGTGGTTGGCAAACTCATTAGTCAACAGAGCCAAATATCAACAGTACAACAATTGAAATTTCTTTTGAGAGCCAAATTTTTTAAACTTAAACTTCTTCTAATGCCACTTCTTCAAAATAGACTCGCCCAGGCCATGGTATTTTGTAGAAGAGCCACACTCAAGGGGCCAAAGAGCCGCATGTGGCTCACGAGCAGCGGTTTGCCGACCACTGTCCTAGGTCAACCATCAGAGGCCAACCACAGGATTTTGAAGGAAATTGACAAAATGCTTAAGAAAGAATGTAATCTCAGAGGTAGAAAACGTTCAGGTATTATTTGGCATATTTCACTTCTTGCCCAATAAAGGCATGTGGGTGACCAATAGTTATTAATACAAAGAGAAGTTCTTGATCACATCTGCCAGTTCCCCATTAAATCTCCCAAACCTAAAGCCTGCCAGCCCATATTTCGAATAAGATATTAATTAATATGGGAGTGATTTTAGATTGTAGTGGTCATCTTTTTTCTGCCTCAGCCTTCACTTCAGACATTATTATTCCTTCCTGATTTCTTTACACAGGAGTTTAAATAAGAAAAGTGAAAAATCAGAATATTCCAGAGACAACTGGGTATATTGGAAGGCAATTAGGCTTCTTGCATCCTTTGATTCTGATTGGCCAGCCTCTGGCTAATGTCCTTAGCATCTCCTTTTATATATACACAGAGGATTGGCAAGGTTCACATCTTCCCAATCAGAAGTGCTACATGGATCACCGACTTTAAAAGAGAAGTCAGGTGCTCAACCTCTCTTTCTGCTCTGTCAGGTGAAGAGAAACCTTTCCATTCAGTCCTGAGTTATCTGGACACTCTCCTCTGCAGCATGTTAATTGACTGTTCCAAAAGACACTGATTTGGAATAAAAATAAGAATAAATGTTCTAGCTGCTGACCAGCCACATATTATCACCTCAAGCTTAACTTAATTAGACTGCCTCACTAGTCAGAAGTTTTGACCTTCAGAGAGAACACTGTTACAGTCTTCCGTCAACCATATATATATTTGGACCAAATATTATATATCAAGAAAGAAAGGTAAATTGCTCATACACAGCATGTGGCCTGTGAATACTCTTGACCCAGTCATTGCCTATTTTGTACAATGAAAGGGTAGGGTAAATGATAGCAATCTTCATAATAGTATGTTAATATTAATAGAAGTTTTTCTGATTCTTAAATATTTGCATAGTAATTTCCCAAACTCTGAAGGCCCTGATCCTCAAATTTCTCATCTTTAAAAAAGATAAACTTGAGTTATAGAAAGAAGAAAATATACTATCTAAATGCCGCACGGCCACAGAAAAGTCAAGAAAAATCAGAAGCATGCATATAATCTGACCCCCAAAAAGAGGAATATTGAATTACTTTTGTGTCATTTTCATTTCCAAAATAAGAAATGGAGAAAAGGGCACCATATTTCCAGGGCATTGGAAACTTTATGGTTTTGGCTATTCTAACTGAAGTTGGGCAAGTCCATGACAGATTCTTGGGGAAGGAAAGTCTCAACAGGTCATGTGAACAGGGTAACTTCTAAAGACAAGGCACAGTGTGGGAAGAAAATTCCTCCTCGAAGTCCAAAAGGAGAGATACCACGCCGCTGTTAAATTGGCATCAGACCAGCCAACCCTGCTTCCTGCAACTGAACCTTGTTGACACGTACTCTTTCCCCAAGGACTCTACTATGTTTAGAAAACATTGAGTGAGAAAAAAGAGGAGGGTCAGGAGAATGGAAAACACTAGCATCTATTAAGTATCATGTCATGTTCTATGCCAAGTGCAGAGTGTAAGTGTACAGTGCCTTGCCCGCAGCACACAATGAATGAAAATCATGCTGTTATCATTCTCAAAGCATGGCCCTGCTTAGCCTGCATTAGAATGACTTAGCATGCTTGTTACAAATGTAGATTCCTGGGCTCCAATCAAGATCATTAAATCAGAATCTCACTGAGTAAGGCACAAGCATATATATTTTTAACAAATACAATGCTGATTCCAACTAACAATTGAGAAGCACTATTTCATATATGCCAGCCATTTAAAAAATGTTGTTTCATTTAATCCTTGCAAAAAAAAAATCTGATTTTACAGGAGAGAAAATGGGGACTCAAATAATTCTTATAAATCCTTACAGAACTGACATTGCAACACAGTTCTGCCTGACTTCAAACCCTGTATCCTTTCAACTATTGGAAGCAATGAATTGTGAAAAAGAAAAAACAAAACAAAAACAAAACACAAAAATGATCCAGGGAATTACTGCTCTGGGAGGGTCTTGGTTATTGTTTCAACACAACCAGAAAGACGGGAGGAAAGAAATTAGCAACATGGAGAAGGCCCACCTCATTGGTGCTGAGGAAGTCACTGATTTAGTGCTCATCGAAGAAGAAAATTATAGCTGGATCTCTCAATCCCCTACATTTACATGGTAAACCTCACTTCAAAGTCACCCTGGAAATTACATGACATTTTTATCACAGTCATTTTCAGATTGGGTCATTATCTTTAAGCAAACATTCATGGCACACTTTGAACAGACACATATATCAGGCAGGCAACAAATTATATTAGCAAATTCAGGGGAGATGTTCCCAAAATATTTTCGGGGTTGTCAATCAAGAGATGGCAGTGATAAGGGAATGAGGGATAGAAAAGTCAGAGAGAAAAGTGTAACCAACTGACAAGCTCAGTTATCTACCCCAGGAACTGAGACGGGACTGGGACTTCAGCTGCATGGCTGTTGCTCCTTGTATAAATGACGAGTGCTTAGGAGCTAATTCCCTGTTTCCTTCAGCACCCCTTAACTTCTTCATACTACCTGAATTCACCTTGGGAATACACAGCTGTACTTCCTACAAGATTGATCTATATCCTTTTGTGTGATATTGATGAACTGTTGACACCATGTTCCCATATGAGATTTAAGGGAATCTCAGGCCCACTATGCATTAGTTATTTGACCTTGGGCAATTAACTGAACCTCTTAGGACTCCCCTTGCTTAATGGGGACAAGATAGAGATTAGCTTATCTTTGAGCTGTGTATAAATTCTGCAGACTGTTTTTTGCTTGTTTGTTTTTTACAATTTGTTGATCTACCCAGTAGATGTCAAATGCTTGGCCTGGACCTTTGGCCTTCCTGAGCCGACCTCCACTTACCTCTGGGAATATCTATCACATCCTTCTAGGTTAGGTTGACACCCAGTCCAGAATCTGCTTGCAAGTTCAGTCCATGTTGGCCCATTTATCAAAAGAGTTTAAAGCAAAAGTAATGTATGTAGAGCCAGAAGGTCTAAGTTCAGAACCTGCTTTCATCCATTACTCTCTGGGTGACATTAGACAGGTTGTATACCCTATGCGAGTCTCAATTTCCTCAATGGAAAAGAGAGCTAATAATATTTCATTCCCAGGCCTTTGGTACAATAAATAAGGGCATACCATAAATCCCTTGCTGAGCATAGTGCCTAAAATATATGCTCAGATTGTCACCTGAGTATCTTTCTGGCACTTCTACTCTTTTAATATAACAATCCATAGTTACTTCCTAAAAGCGAATACATTTTACTTGTATAACTCAGGTGCAAAAAAACCTCCTCTTGCCTGCCTGGTCTCTCCTAGAAGAGATTTGCAGATACAGTAGCTTCAGCTCTTTTCAACTATTTTTTTTCCCCTCCTCTCTCTAGTGGCTATTGCTGAAACCTATTGCAGAGTGTTGACATTGTACAAATGATTCCGAGGTAGTAATTTATGGTGCGCTGGGCACAATTTATTTTTAGATGTCCAATGAAACAAGGTGTCAACAGTTTATCAATATCACACAAAAGGATATAGATCAATCTTTTAGGAAATACAGCTATGTATTTCCAAGGTGAATTCCGGTAGTATGAAGAGCTTAAGGGGTGCCAAAGAACCCCTCTCCTAGAGGAGCTTTGTGACTACACACTGGGCTCCAAGATTTTATATACAACATCTTATTTTATTCAACTGCATTTATGGATGTTTGCCTAGGTCTGAGTATAAAGCTAGTGTTGGAGGCTGGGACAGGACCCCAAATAACAAGTAATTCATATTTTGGTGAAGCAGAGAGACCTCTAAGCGGATAATTGATTTGAGTATTGAGTACTAAATAAAGGAATGTATGAGATAAAGCAGATGGAAAGCAAGACGGACAGATCTCTAGGCCCTGTTCCTGGTGCTAGAAGTCCCAGGATGGACATATGAGTCCCATTGGTTATGCATGCTGATGTCATAGAGTGCTTGCCTGGGAGTGAGGCCTGGTTCAAACAAGTAAGTACACAATTAATTAATTGACATGATTTTGAATCATAAAGCATGTAAAGAAAACACATATGGGTTGAAAAGATTGAATATATAGGGTGATCATGGAAGGGTTCTTTGAGAAGATAAAGATCATAAGAGACTAAGGCCTTCATTCAGTGAACATTCAGGCAGATCCAGAAACGACATTGCTTTTACTCGCCCATTCTGTTAAAATAGATGAATGGACATGCCCTGATTTTTTTTTCTTTTCCCAAAGATAAAGTCTGGGATAAGCAAATCTGGGTCAAGCTAGTGATGTATAACAATAAGGCAGCCCGGCTTAATTAAAATGTCCACCTACCCTCAATAGTTTATTTCACCAAGATCTATTAAAACAGATCTTTGTCATTAATCAAAAGTCAATTTATTTCCCCCAAAAAATTATCAAGACTTAACTCTGTTATCTGTGTTGTATGGTTGTTAAGGTCTCAATCTGTTTTTCCAAATCAATGTGAATTTAATTAAAATGCAAAAAAACCCACCACTTATCTGGTTTGCTTCAAATCCTTATTTATACAATTAAGAGGATACTATTAAGAAGTCAATTTAGTGACTATGGGGCAGGGAGGCTCTCATGTCCATTAAAGCAGCCAGTGAGGTAGGGAGGCTGGGAGAGAACCAAAAAGATGTCTGTTGAAATGACTGACAGATAGCAGTGGGGGTTAAACTGAAATATCACAAGGTTTTCACAGACCTTAAAATGCAATTAGTTAGGATACAGACATTCCAGTACACACAGGTCACACGAAAGGTAGACTACAGTGACCTCATTCAAACCCTTGTTTTCTTATTGGCCCGATAGCCAGAGAGGTTGTACTGGATTGAATTGTGCCCTCCCTCCCCCGAACTGGTGCTCACCTGGAACATGTGAAAGTGACCTTATTTGGTCTTTGTAGATATAATCAAGTTAAAATGAAGTCATACTGAATGAGGGTAGGTTCTAATAGAATGCCTCTTGTCCTTGTAAGATGAGGGGAATTTGGACATGGACACAGAGAGAAGGTCACATAAGAATGGAAACCCGGGAGTGATTCTTCTACAAGGACTGCTGGGAGCTATCAGAAGCTAGAAAGAGACAAGAAAGGATTCTCTCCTAGAGCCTGCAAAGAGAGCATGGTCCTGCCCGGCCAGTGTAGCTTAGTGGTTAAATGTCAACCTATGAACCAGAAGGTCAGGGTTTGATCCCTGGTCAGGGCACATGCCCAGGTTGTGGACTCGATCCCCAGTAAGGGACAGGAGGCAGCGGATCAATGATTCTCTCTCATCATTGTTGTTTCTCTCTCTCTCTTCCTCTACCTTAATCTCTGAAATCAAGAAAAATATATTTTTAAAAAAGAGAAAGAGAGTATGGTCCTGCCAATGCCTTCCTTTTAGACTTCTAGCCTCCAGGAAGATGAAAGAATAAATTGCCATCATTTCAAGCCACCTGGTTTGTAGTGCTTTTTAGCAGCAGATGGAGGACACTAATACAGGGGCAAATAGAGCTCTTGGAATGGAGCTAGCCTTTGTTATACACCTTTAATTCCAGCCTCCTGAGGGCTTCTCAAGAAATGGGTCCTCTCTGTCAATCACCTGGAAGACCTTGGCCAACAAAACTTTATCTCTACTCTTCAAACATTTACCTTTCAAAGCCAGTTCATTTTCTACCTATTCATTCCATGAAGCATTCCCTATAGATTAATCTAGAAGGGATCTCTTCCTGTGAACTTCTGACTCACACCAATTTCTTCTTCCTAAAGACAAATTCTTATTCACATCATGATTTAGTCATGCCACCACTGTCTATTTGGAAAATAGATCCTAAGGTTTGGAGACTTCATGGATTCATGCAAGAAGACTGTGTCTATATTATATGTCAGATACTGTGCTAGACATAGAAGGTACTGTGATAAATAAAATAGTCATGCAATGATTATGCTTCTATTACTCAGATTACCCATAAACCACAGTTATATGTGCATAAGAGTTAGTAAATAATCAATTGAGCACTCGTTTTTTTCTACTCCCCCCCTGGGCAGCAAGGCCTCACAAAGAGTCCTTAGACCTGGGTCAAAACCAGGCTCTGTCCGATCACACACTGTGGCTGAGAGCCTGACTCTTAATATTTCTGAGTCTCCTGTTACTGATTTCTGAAGCGGAGAGCATAAGATTTGCTTTGTGGAGCTGATGTGAAGATTCACTGATATCATAATTGGAATACAATTCAGCACATATTAGTTGCCCTCCAGGTTCTCAGGGGCAGCCACCCCTCGATCATGGAATGGCTTTTTCCTGCTTCCACCTGCTCCTGAGGATACACACACAAAGTTCCTGGGATGCCAATGAGTCCTCTGACCCCATGCCAGCAACAAAATTCTCTTTTATGAGAACATCCTAGAAAGCTGATATCAGATACTGACTTTAAAAAAGTAAGTAGATAAATCAGGTGAAAGGGAAGCATGATCTTTTGAGCAAAGCCAGCTGGAATCATTAGAGTGGGTCACAGAAGGGCATTTAACTTTCAGTTGTTCTTATGTGTATTGATTGCCCCCCACCCTGAAGCCCCTCTGCCAGGCTCAATGGGCAGCTGACCTCCAGTGCCCTGCTAGAGCAGCCTCTTCTGCAGTTTAATAACTGTCGATTCCTTACATTTTGCTCAAAATATGAGCTTTAGGGATGGAGAATGAGCACTAAAAAACTCTCCACCTCTTTCTCCTTAATAACCTTGTGGTGCCTCTGCAGATTGAGTTCATGTGCATGGACATTAATGGAAGAGGAGCAGCGGCACCATCAGTACTCCAGAGGGTCAAATAGTGGGGAGATTCCTAGCGTTGCATCTAATTAAGCTTCACAATGGAAGGAAACTGCTACCAAGACACCTCTGCCCTCTTCCACAGATAGACATCCAATTGAGGATTCTTCCCAAAGGCCGGCCTCACCTCTCTGCGGTTTACATACTAGTTTTCTGGCATCCATGCAACTTTTTAGCTTTGCCTTCACATTCAGTCCATTCCTGGGACGGACAATAGAACAATAGCACTTTGGAATCTTCCTGACTACGGTTGTAATTCTGTTTCTGGCCACTTGGAAACTCTGTAGACAGTTTGTCAAAGTGTTCTTCTTTTTTCAGTCATTCAATTACTTCTAACTGAGTGCCATCTATATTTCAGGGACTGAGCTGTATGTCAGAGGCTCAGTCATTAAGGTCCTTACCCTCAAGGACACACCAGTCTGATGGGAAAAGATGAAAGAAGTCACATTTGGGAAATGGCATAAGAATCCTCCAGTAAATATAATATTTATGGAGTTTTCATCATGTGTCGGGCACCCCCTTCCCCCACCCCCCAATAATCCTTTGAAGCAGATGATTACTATTCCATTGTATAGATAAGGCACCCGAGGCTCAGAGATATTAAATAATTCAGGTAGAGTGCTTCAATTAAGAATATAGATTTAAAGTCTTGTAATGCTGAATACATTTAAATCCTTCTCTACCTTTTATAAGCTGTAAGACACTGACCAATTAATTCCCATTTATTTTAATTAAGGAGTTAATTTTCTTCCGTTACAATGACAGGAATGGGATTAGAAGTTAATCCCTAACCTCTCCATTTCCCTTCAGACATGTTTTCTCTTCTCAGTCCCATCATCATCCACATCCCTCTCCCACTTATGAGATTCTCTGTGTAAGGAACGCAGGCCAAGAATGGTCACTTGTGCATTGGATGGTTCCCAATGCCAAGCAGGAGTCATTGTGCATAGTCTTTCAGGCTCAATCTTGGCTCTTCCTCCTGGATATGAGACAATGAAGCATCTTTAATTTACCAAAATACAGATGGAGGGTGTTTGGAGTTGAATTGTATCACCCAGAGACAGATTAAAGTCCTAACTACTGGAACCAGTGAATGTAGCTTTAATTTGGAAATGGGGTCTTTGGAGCTGCATTCAAGTGAAAATGAGGTCTTTAAGGTGGGCCCTAATCCAATATGACTTAGTGTTCTTATAAGAAGAGGAAAGGCCATAGGAAAACAGAGACACAGAGCGGGAACGCCATGTGACGTTTCCAGAAGACAAGAAATGTCAAAGGTCAGTGGCCACCTCTAGAAGCAGGGGGGAGGCAAGAAAGGATTTGCCCCAGAGTCTCAGAGGAAGCATAACCTCAACTTCTGACATGTCACCTGGGAACTGTGCGTGAATTCCTGTTGTTTTCAGCCACCCAGTGTGAGGTGCTTTGTTATCGCAGACCTAGGAAACTAACACCAGAGCTCTCAGAAATTTCTTCAGCAAACCATCAGGGGTGGGCAAACTTTTTGACTCGAGGGCCACAATGGGTTCTTAAACTGGACCGGAGGGCCAGAACAAAAGCATGGATGGAGTGTTTGTGTGAACTAATATAAATTCAAAGTAAAGGAGCGGAGGGGAGAGCAAAAGAACCGGATAGAACAGCCGGATCCGGCCCGCAGGCCGTAGTTTGCCCACGGCTGGCATAGATCCTGGTATAGTGATCACTTCAGGCAATGAACACATTTGATGTCTCCTTGAGCCCTTTTCTTCTGTATATAATTTGCCAAGAAGTATTATCAATATAGAACCATAAAATATTTTAGCAGAAGGCAACATGTTAGTCATCATCATAATTCATTCGTATTGGCTATGAAGAAATCTTGGTCCCAAGGAAAGAAGTGAATTGTTTAAGGGTCAGAACAGGAAGCGGTTTGTCTTCTTCCTCTGCCATGCCTGTGCTCTTTCTTTAGCTCTTCACCAGGCTGTTTCTTTCTTCTTTTTTTAAAAAAAATCTTTATTGTTGAAAGTATTACATATGTCTCCTGTTTCCCCCATTGACCGCCCCCGCCCCTGCCCCCACCCCAGGCCTTTACCACCCTATTGTCTGTGTCCATGGGTTATGCATATATGCATAGAAGTTCTTTGGTTGATCTCTTCCCACTCACCTACCCGCCCCCACCTTCCATCTGAGATTTGACAGTCTGGTCCCTGCTGTTTCTTTAGCTCTTCTAATCCCTCCCATTCTTAAGATAGAATTCTATGGGCAAAATTCAAGCAGAGCATTAAACTATCTCATTCTATAATTATATAAAATGATTCCTGAGTAAAATATGATAACTCCACTTAATTATACCGTATGCAAAACTAAACTAAAAATGGATTAAAGACTTAAATGTAAGTCCTGAAACCATGAAATTCCTAGAAGAAAACATAGGCAGCAAACTCTTTGACATTGGTCTTAACAATATCTTCCTGCATATGACTTTTCCAGCAAGGAAAACAGAAAAAAATAAACAAATGAGACTACATCAAACTAAAATTGTTTTTGCACAGTGAAGGAAACCATCAACAATACAAAAAAAAAAACAAAAACACAAAACAAAACAAAAAAAGAACCTACTGAATGGGAGCATATATTCACAAATAATACATCCAATAAGGGCTTAATATCCAATTTATATACATAAGTCACACAACTCGATGTCAAAAAGAC
The DNA here is from genome assembly GCF_963455305.1 of Plecotus auritus. NCBI lineage: Eukaryota > Metazoa > Chordata > Mammalia > Chiroptera > Vespertilionidae > Plecotus > Plecotus auritus. The sequence goes on from NC_137785.1 coordinate 52,465,540, forward strand.
TAACAATCCAATTTTAAAAATAGGCAGAGGGCCCGAATAGATATTTCTCCAAAGAGTACATACAGATGGCCAATGGACATAGACAAAGATGCTTAACATCACTAACTGTCAGTAAGATGCAAATTAAAACAACAATGAAACAGCACATCACATCTGTTAGAACAGTCACCATAAAAAAATCAACAAATACCAAGTGCTGGCAAGGACATGGAGAAAAGGAAACCATCAGATGCTGTTTGTGGGATTATAAATTGATACAGCCACTATGGAAAAAAGTATGGAGAATCCTCAAAATATTAAAACTAGAGCTGCCATACAATTCAGCAATCCTGCTTCTGGATTTATCTGAAAAATACAAAAATACTAACTTAAAAAAAATACATGCACCTCTACGTTCATTGCAGTGTAACTTACTTTGCACCAAGACACGGAAGCAACCTAGGTATCCACAGATAGATGCATGGATAAAGAAAATGTGATACACATATAAAATGGAATATATGTGGTGCACATATACAATGGAATGATATCTTGCCATTTGTGACAACTTGGATGGACCTAGAGGGTATTATGCTAAATGAAATGAGTCAGACAGAGAAAGACAAATACCGAATTATTTCATTTATATGTGGAATCTATAAAATATGAACAAACAAAAACAGACACAGACCCATGGGTATAGAGTACAATCTAATGGTTGCCAAACGGCAGTGGGTGGAGGGAAGGGAAAAAACTGCCCCAATTTGTGCAATACTCATGTGCCATGCACAATTGTACACAAATACATGCTGTTTTACATAGTTCTCCACAAAAAATCAACTCCTAACTGATCCGTGGGTTTAAAAACACACAACTATAATTACAGGAAGAATAAATTTGGCAATTTTATCTTTAAAATAGATCATTTTTATATGGAGAGGTCTTTAAAAATTTTAGTAGTGAAGCATTTATACAAAAACCAACAATGAAAAGAAACGTTAGTCACTAAAGATGTTAATAAATTAATAAAACTATAATTCCAGATATGCTTAACATTACTATTGTTTGTGTCAACGACTTGTATAAACAGTATAAAGAAATGTCATTTGATATGGTGATTGACATGTACAATTTAGAAAAATGTATAAAAAACCTTGTATGGAAATAAATGCAAAATAAATGCCATCCCATCATTGCTTAAAAGACTAATACAAAAATTCTAGCAAGTCTATGGCAAAACAAAAAATTTTATATACTAAGACCAATATTGTACATTATAAAATTTGTAAATATGAAATCAGAACATTAAAATATGCACATATTTTGACCCTGCAATACTGACTCAAAAACCATATGTCCTGGGAAAAAGTTTAATATTATAATCCCTTGACCCAAAAATGTTTACCTATTATTTTAAAAATGTGATTAAGTATTAAATATATTTTTAGCAACAGGGGAAATTTAAGTATACTATGTGATGGGATACTAGTGGCCATTAAAAATATTCATAAATATTTTTAATAGCTTAGAATGCTTAAGTGATGGCATCAAGTATAATGAGGAAGAGTAAAAATAAAATTGTAATAGCTAAACTATGCTTATTTAAACACATTACAAAAAGATACAAAAATTAAACTTGCTATAAATTTGGTATCATCTTCCTCCCAGACCGAGACCATTCGACATGTATATATGAATTGAAAGACAGAAATATTGTAACCCAGTTTCTTTTCCTCTCTCCATTCCAAAAATTCATTCTATTCTTAGAAAACAGAAGTTACCAAGTAGTGACAAAAAAGAAAATTATCTGTGACTAGAAGAGGAGAGATTTAAGCTTTCTTGACGGGTCTGGATGTGAGAGAGGCGTTTGTGTGGGGTGACACCTACAGAGCGTCTAGATGAATAAGAGGAATACATCTCTTCAGGGCATAAGCCCTTCTCTCGCTCTGTCACTGCTCCTTCTCTCTTGACTTCGGTCAGTAAACTGTTCCTCTCTCATTTCAACCGAAAGTTTTCAGCGGGATCTCCCAACTTTTTATAACATCTTGCCCTCCCCACTGACAATTAATCCAGTTAAGAGACCACTCTCGGGTCCAAATGGGTCAATTCGAGTACTTTATGGGTGTGTTTTTTAAAAATAGAACTTTGCAAGACAATCACCATTTCTAGTAACAGAAGCTTAAGACCGTGATGTTCTGTGTGTGTTGGCAGCTCTGCTTCTCAACAACCACAGGGGAGAAGCCAGTGTTGAGCAGAACAGCGCGATGCCAGAAGGCAGTGGGAGGCAGGGACTCATGCCAGGGGGAGATCTGGCAGGATTCTCATCTTTGTAGAAAGCAGTAATTTCACCCTTTGTATTGTGCGGCTATTCAGCCTTCAATTCAGTCCAAAACTCTACTGTATTTCTGATGAGAATCTCTGTTTCCTTCAACAGATTTGACTCTGGTTTCCTTACAATATAACTCAAAAGGCTGGTACCATGAAGATAAATAAAATGCAGACAATAACCTTATGTCTTGGAATGGGCCAAGATATACAGATTCACTGCAGAGCAGGAGATGATATTAAGAGACAAAAGTAGAGACATGGCCCAGGGCCAGAAGCCAAAGGACTTCGTTACTTTTTAAAATATGTTTTTATTGATTTTCAGAGAGAAAGGAAGGGGTAAAGATAGAAACATCAGTGAGAGAGGAACATCATCGATCAGATGCCTCCCGCACGCCCCCTATTGGGGATTGAGCTGTAATCCAGGGAATGTGCCTTGATGGAAATCGAACTTGGTTCCTGGGTCAATGATCAACCTGTGAGCCATACTGGCCAAACAGGACTTTATTCTTAACAATGAGAAATGCAACCAGCACAGGAATTCTGAGAGACTTTCAGCAGAGAACTGGCAAGATTGATCTGTGTTTTTAGAAGCACCATTCAAGCGGAGGTGTGGAGAAATTGTTCATATGTGGCAACACCCAAAGCAACAGTCCAGTTTGCAACCTATCAGAATAGCTCCTGTGGGAGATAATGAAGGCTGGAATTTGTGAAGTATCATAAGAAATATAGAAGAGGCAACTGGCAATAGCAGGTCACTTTGGCAGGCCATAAAGATCCTGCAAGGTAGATTTCTCTGAGTCTGATCTGTACATACTCAATGTCATATTCATATATATAAAATATATTGTTATTGATTTCAGAGAGGAAGGGAGAGGGAGAGAGAGATAGAAATGTCAGTGATGAAAGAGAATCATTGATTGGCTGCCTCCTGCATGCCCCCACATTGAGGATAGAGCCTGCAATCCAGGCATGTGCCCTGACGGGGAATCAAACCACAGCCTCCTGGTTCATAGGCCGGCACTCAACCATCTAGCCACAGTGGCCAGGCCTCAATGTCATATTTTAGGAGAAAAGTTTAGGGAAAATTCATTTATCTTAAGTTGAATTATTATTGCCAAGCTTTAAAACTCTGCATTTTCAGATTAGTAGGCGCAGAACACAGATTTCTCTCCCCTTACAGACTCACAGTAAGTCTGCTAAAAGCATGCTGGGATGGGTACATCTGCAATAAACAATCACTTCTTATTGTTGGACTGGTAATCAAGAAGGAATGTCACTACCCACACCAAGAACAAAATTATGAAAAACTACAAAGAGATCTTTGAAGATGGCTCTACAGCAAATTAAAAATTAATGACAAACGAAATCAAATTCCTTTTGCGGCCCATCTCCCGTCACCTGCAGACATCTCGAAACAACACCGTTGAAAGAATCCCATTAGTTTCTAATTTAAAGGGACTTCTTCTCTCAAAGTAATCACTGGGCCTCCAGTGGCTGTCTCCAACAACTTCCTAGTTTTCCTGAGTGTGCAGAAGGGACAGCACCAGCCAGTGTGCCCTGGCTCTTGGCCGACTCTTCAGAGAATTGCATGACCTCTGTGCTTGGAGAGGAAATTGCAGGTTTTAAAAGTACAACTACGGAAAGAGCTTGCTGCTCACAGCGCAATCATGGGTGCCAGGTCAGCACTGTCATCCCTCTCCAATAGCGTTGGTTTCTCGGAAGAAATGACAATAACCAAGCACAATGGTTGAGAATATATTTTGCCTAACCAAACGCACCCAGCTGCAAGCATAACCCCGCTGACTTGTTATTGGTGACTTCCTTCCTGTCCCTGTCCCTGGGTGTTCTCAAGACCATAAATGCCACACTGAGATTTATTTGGATTTCACATTTATTCAGATCTTTTTCAAACAGACAAAAAAGAGTCTGAATCTTAAATGTCCATGAATACAAACAACAACTTGTATTTTTTTTTTTTTTTTTTTTTTTTGCTTGTCCCCTGGTTTTTCTCTCTACTAAATACAGATGTCTCAAGCAAATGGCAACTGGATTTAGGAATCTGCTGACCTGCATTTGAATAGCAATAGTGAGCAGTGCAATTTGGGATGGTTTTTTAAAATGTTTTTATTGATTTCAGAGAGGAAGAATGAGGGAGAGAGAGATAGAAACATCAATGATGAGAAAGAATCACCAATCAGCTGCCCCTTGCACGCCCCCCACTGGGGATAGAGCTGCAATCCAGGCATGTGCCCTGACCAGGAATCAAACTGTGACCTCTCAGTTGATAGGCTGATGCTCGACACACTGGCCCTGCTGGGATGATTTTTGTGTGTGCCTCTGTTTTCTCATCTCTAACAGTAGAATAATAACTGTGCCCAGACCATGACATTGTTGTAGGGATGTACCATGAGGTGGTAAGTACAAACCATAAGCATTTTTTCCTGCACAGTGAGATTGAAAATGGTTACCTTGTTATGGGGTAGTCATGCTTTCTGTTAACGACAGGAGGGGCAAACAGTAGATTCTTATCACATCTTTGATAAAGGTCAGAGTGGGAAGTTAGGATTTAATCTGCTAGGCAAAGAAAAGCCATCTGACCTCCTAAATGTAGATATTTATGCCTAATGGATCATAGCAGGATCTAACTACAGTAGCAAAACCTGTCAACTGGAGGTATGAAGGCCAGTCAAGATGCCGTTGCAATAATCCAGGCAAACAGAGTTAAGGATCTTGTTAGAGTGATACAATTGGATATCAAAGGAAAGACTGGTTTAAGAGATGATTTGGTAGAGTTTGATAACTATTTCATAGAATAAGGGAGCTTGAAAATTAACTTACCATTATGTGACCCCCCTGGTGCCCAGGACACAGGCCCAGGAACTCAAATGCATGCTGAATTGTGAAAGTGTTTAACGGATGTCTGGCCAGGTAAGTATTCAGCTGGAGAAACTTCTGAGCAAGTCTATATACATGGATTTTAGCAAGATGCCATTTCTACCTGCATTTTCTACTCTTCTTGGACAGGAACTTCATAAAACCAGAAAGAAGATCTGCCTTTAGATCAGGTGACCATTATTATCCAAGTTTTAATCTAATTAGTTTTGTGGGGGTTTTTTAGACTGGAAATTTGATGTCAATCACAACAGGTCTTAGCAAAGGAAGGAGGGGAAGAGAAGTTGTACCATATGAGAAGCAATTCAGAGAGGATTTCCCGGAGATAAATATTTGTAATGTAATTATAGATCTGTCATCAACACCACTATAATTTACTGTCAATCACCACAATGATATAGTATCTCATCTCCCAAGATACAACTCCAGTTCACTGCAATTATCTCCAAGATGGATCTTCATGCTCAAAGACGCAACTTAGAATTATTTTGAAATAAGATTTAAAAATTGACACTCCCATGCCAATGCCCGACGATGGGAGTCATTCAGTGGTATCTACACCTATGTTTGTGTTGCAGAGAATTAGCTGTCAATTGTTAGAAACAGATGTTGGTATTTCCATCACACTCTGCCTTTTCCTGACATAATTTGCCTGAATGACCAATTGGGATAGAGGTTTAGAATATCAGGTAAAAGTCCAACACAAGCCAAATTGTTAAAGTTTGATTTTTTTAAAAAATAACATAAATATGCTGGATATTTGATTTAAATCTGAAGTCCTTTCAATTTTCTCAGCCCAATCTCTCTGTAAATTACCTCCTTTTCTTTTTTTAAAAAACAAAAAATTTTATTGATTTCAGAGAGGAAGGGAGAGAGAGATATATATAGAAACATAAATGATGAGAGAGAATCATTGATTGGCTGCCTCCTACACTCCCCCTACTGGGGATCCAGCTTGCAACCCAGCATGTGCCCTTGAACAGACTCGAACCCAGGACCCTTCAGTCTGCAGACCGATGCTCTATCCACTGAGCCAAACTGGCTAGGGCAATTACCTCCTTTTCTTCATCCCTATTACTGCTACTCATCATCGATCACCTGGACTACTTAGCAGCTTCTTAATTTATTTTTCTGCTTCTATATTTACCAATCTGTCTACTATTTTTTCCCCTAAAATTCAAAAAGTTTCCATGTCATTCATTTGTATAACAAGGCCACATAACACCTTATTGCCCTCATGATCATTATCCCAACTATTCCATATTTGTAATAGGGGTAAAAAACAATTGAGATACAGGGTCTATCTTTGTTACCAAGATCTAGTAATGAGACTTTACATGTTGATGTATTATTTTTCTGTTTACTTGTCTAAGATTTATTATAGACAACTGTTCACATTTCCTTCAGACTCCAGAGGAGGAAATAACAGTTTCTGTCTCTGTAAGTTAAGAAACGCATGGAATTAGGAAGAGATCTCTGAGCTAGCTTTTGAATAAGTAGGGGTTTTCAATTTTGTTAATGAGGGAAACAACAGCAAAAGCAAAGCCCAGAGATTATGATGAAGAATCAGCATGATTGAGAAAGAGTGAACATTTTATTTAAACCTTGGAGGGTGTCCTTTAGAACCTGGTGTGGTGAGAGATTAGGGAGGAGCCATGTATAAGGGTCATAGGGGAAAAGATTTTGCAAGCCTCTCTGAAGACTTTGTACCCCTAATGGGTGCAACTCAAAGAGAACAAAAAGGGGCTGACACCCTATATGCATTTTTCTAAAACTCACTCTGACTACTGCATGAAGAATTCATCGAGGAGAGAGAGGAATCAGAAGGATGCAATAGGCAGTGTGAGCAGATATTTTAGTTACTTAAGCAGTCCAGTACCCAATATTTCCCACACCCTATTTAGAAGTCTTCTATTCTATGAATATTCCAGGGATGTAGCATAGACCATTATGATCTAGAATCTGATAAGGGAGAGAAATCTTCCTCCTTTTTATCCCAAGTCAGTCAAAGTTCAACCCTTAATGCCTAGCCATTTAGATGCTCTAACCTGGACATTGAATCTGAAATGAGTCAAAGTCAACGGGACAGCTGAGATCCTCTTTCAACTAATGGAGAAGCACGAAGGCCATGATGGTGGCTACATCCCATGGGTGGTGCCTGCAGCTCTAGTGACAGAGATCATGGAACACTTCTTACCCTTGGAAGATCACTGTCCTGCCTTCTGACTTTTCCAGTCCAGGCTTTCCATCTCTTATCTGTTTTGGACCAATAAGCACCATTAGTCTAATTTCCATTTTTCCCTAATGAGACTAATAATGTTTTCTCTTGCTTGCACCTTTTAGCCAGGAGCAAATGATAGTTCACTGCAAGTGAAAATATAGAGCAGAGGTAATATTTGAGGTACAGGTTTAAATAAAATAGACCAGATTACATGGCCACATGGGTGCATTTTATGCATAACCTGTAAAGCTTTCATCATTCTAAGACCTACATGTGGCTGTATTGTCTTCGTCCTCATCCCTCTACATTTAGTAAGACCATATATAAAGGACATCATTGCCTGCAACTGTATTCGTCACTGCATTCCCTGGGTATTTCCCCAACACAAGTTCTAGCTACATACATCTGTTTTCTGGTAGTAAGAGTGGTGCTTGGCTCTCCAGGAAATGCTGAGAACTGTGTGAATGTAAACAAATAGACACTTGGCAAGCTAGGAGGTTTTACTGGAGAGCAGAGGGCAACCAAGTGGGAAAAGAATCTTGGAGACCGGTTAACTGTACAATGCAACATTTATGCTGCAGGGTAGGGAAGGGAAGGGAAATAAGTAAATAGATAGATAGAAGAGCAACCTACCACATCAGAGTGTGACTGCTGAGAGCTTCACTTGCTGGGTCACTGGAGAGCAACTCTGGATCTTGGCCTGGCCTATGCAGTTAAGCACTTTGCTTTTTCCCTACCTCCAACTACTGCAAACCAATTCAATTACTCCTTTTCATAGGCAGATTCTCAACCACCTTATCTATTCTGCAGGCAATGGTGATTTGGGGAGGGGACAAAGGAGGCTTTTAGAATAAGAGGGAAGGAAATGACTTTATTCCAAAGGGCTATGCAGAAACCTAGAAAAGTCTTGCTTAGATATTTACAACTGTACACAAAGTACACAGACCAGTAGTGAGGACTGGCCTACCTTGTACTTGGTCTCACTAGCTAGCACATTAGCACCAGCCAACAACTATAGGGAATATGCTGTGAAATGTTGCCAGCCTCCTCTCTCATCTTCAGCATCAGTCTTTTCACTTAATTTTCACTAAGTTCCAGGAATTGTGCTAAGCCTTTTATGTACAGTATCTTGTAGAATCCTCAAAATATTCCTAGGACTTGATATTATTGTCTCCATTCTATGCATGACTAAACTGAAGCCAAGTTTGACCCTATCTTTCAAAAAAACAAAAACAAAAACAAAGATTGATTTGAGAGAGAGAGAGAGAGAGAGAGAGAGATCTGTTGCTCCACTTATTTATGCATTCATTGGTTGATTCTTGCATGTGCCCTGACCGAGGATCAAACCCACAACCTTGGTGTATGGAGACAATGCTCTTAGCAACTGAGTTGCCCAACCAGGGCCTCTATAGCCTATTTTAAAAAATTATTACATTTTCATCTAAGGTGATAAATTACTCAATTGCTCTAGGAAGAGTTAACTTATTAATTCTGAGGGTATTTACTACATGGAGCCAAAAACCAAGTTTCTCATCAACTCACTTTTATGAGTGCTTGATCAATCATATACTTGCAGAGTGTTGGGAGGATGCAAAACTAATATTATCTAAAACAAGAAAAGAAACTTCTACTTTAAACTCTATAGCCTTTTTCCCAGTCACTATTTCCAGATACTGTCTCTCGTCAACATCTCATCGGATTAATTTGTGATGTCTTTAAAAGAGATTAATATAAGGAATGCTATCTTCTTTAAAAACAAGAATTTGAAATTGACCTCAAAGTTTCATTTCATCTCTCAGACACAGTGAATTTGGTTTGACATATGTTATTATCTTATTCCCAGGAAATGGCTCATGTTTTCTGTATTCTATCTGCAAGAATAAGAAGACAGTAAAACTGAAGGATAAGGGGGAGGAGAAAAAGTTAGTAGAGATGTAGAGTGGAGTTCAAAATCCTGCTACACTAATATTGTTTAAATCGTTCTTCTTCTTCAATAGAATAAATGTATTAGACGACTTGGTCATGGAAACATAATAAATGGCTCTGGAGTGCTTTGCAAAGCACATCGACAAACGTAATGTACTCTGTAATGATGATGGAACTCATCGCCATCAGTCATGTGGCGTGTTCATGAAGGACATCCAAATTTTAATTAGCTTATGCTAAACGGCTTTAGTATCAATTTAGGCGAAATGTGACACTTGGTAGAATTGTTTGGATGGCCGCTAGGAATAATAACTCACAGAGCAGACACACCAAGAGAATAATGTTTCATAAAGGACACGGATTCTGATAGGAGTCAGGAAACCATGTGGAAACAGGACAAGGGGAGGAAAAAAGAAATCGTTTATAAATACAGAGGTAACAATGTGTTACCCCTTCAGCACAGGCAAATTAAAGGCATCAATCTCCCATATGAAAGAAAATAATTATCACTCTAAATAATCACACACTCATCACATTCACATAGAAAAGCGATTGCATGCCAACATACTGCACTGTGAGTTCTGCCAGACTAAGTACTGTATTAGATGTGTACATCTATCAGTGATAATGCTTTGGACAATAAAATGCTTATCATTAAGGATATGGCATGTGCAAAAAGCCTAGGATTTTGATTCAGAGAAGATAAAAATAAAGTGATGGTTCCTGCACTCACACTAGGAATATGGCTTTGGGCAAGTCATTTCTCTGGGTATTTGTTTTAATTGAGATATAATTGACATATAACATTATAATAGCTTCAGGTATACAACATTCTGATCCATAAACCTATATACTGTGAAATGGTCACCACATTATGTCTAGTTAACATAGGTCTTCATTTGTAAAAGTCTCATAGTTGTTGGTAATAATAAGTTCTACGTCAATTAAAGCAGTACATGGAAAATAATTATGCTTAAAGATGAAAAGTTTATATATAAAGTGTCCCAAAACATGTATACACAATTTGAATGATTATAAAGTCAGTGAAAATTAAGTGAGTTATCAGCTGTGAAAATGTGTACACTTTTTTTTGGGGGGGGGGTGGGCACCCTATATATGAAGATGCAATTTACTCTGAATCAGCTTGCCTAGTCTCCATTTTTCACCAGGTATGAATTGTGTAAATAGAGCAACTTAGATTATTTCTTTAATGCCTGTTTCCTCCCATCTATAAAATGAGCATTCTAATACTAGCTATCTCATTTTATATGTGTGTGTGGAGTGACTGATGAATGCCATTTCCATTTTAAATACCCTGGAAATGCTTTAGTCACTCTGAGTTCAAACTTGCCTGTGGAGGAGTTCATGAGCGGGTAACCCCCTTCTTGGGTTGAGGAGATGTTTAATAAATCCATCAGATGCTAGAGGAAGAGGTTTACAGCGTTGGCGGCTACCTTGTAGAAGTGCAGAGCTTACTAGAAGATCCAATCGGTAACAGCACAACAATTAGAAAACTTACTCATGACCAAAGTACTCTGGGAACACACAGCAGAGGCCTTTGGATGTGGGTACACTGTAAGGTTCAGTGTGTTTTTTGTTGTTGTTGTTGTTTTGTTTTCTTCTTTGTTGTTTTTTTAAAAATATATTTTTATTGATTTCAGGGAGGAAGGGAGAGGGAGTGAGAGATAGAAATATCAATGATGAGAGAGAATAATTGATCGGCTGTCTCCTGTACGCCCCCCACTGGAGATGGAGCCCACAACCTGGGCATGTGCCCTTGACTGGAATGGAACCCGGGACCCTTCAGTCCGCAGGCCAACACTCTCTCCACTGAACCAAACCAGCTAGGGCAGATTCGGTGTTTTTAAGGCAGGCAACCGAGTTTAGAAGTAACTGGAGGAGAAAATGTATGTAAGGAGACAGCATCATGAGGTGATCAGTCTAGGGCATGTTCTGGTGCTCTGGGGCTGGAAAAACTGGATTTGATTAGATAGGTGTATGCAAATGGTTTCGAGGCTGAGATTGACATTGGGTTGTAAACATTGTTTTTTTAAGTAGTGGCAAAAACACTTAACATGAGACCTAGCCTCTTAAATCTATAGGTGGACAGTACAGTATTGTTACATGTAGGCACAGTGTTGCACTGAAGATCTCTAGACCTGATTCTGCATAAATGACACTTCATACCCATGGCACCACATTACCCCATCCCTCCCCCAACACAAACCCTGGCAACCTCCATTCTCCCCTCGGCTACTGTGAGTTTAGTTCCAATTTCTCATATAAGTGGAACCATGTTGTATTATTTCTCCTTCTGCGACTGGCTTATTTCACTGTGTAGAGTCTGCCAGATTCACCCAGGTTGTGGCCTATGGCAGAATTTCCTTCTTTTTAAAGCTGGATAATATTTTTTAAAAATATTTTCATTCATTTCAGAGATGAAGGGAGAGGGAGAGAGAGATAGAAACATCAATGATGAGAGAGAATCATTGATCGGCTGCCTCCTGCACACCCTCTACTGGGGATCGAGCCCGTAAGCTGGGCATGTGCTCTGACCAGGAATGAAACCGTGACCTCCTGGTTCATAGGTTGACACTCAACCATTGAGCCACACTAGCCGGGCAAGCTTCATAATATTTAATTATAAGTATATAACGCATCTTCCTTCTCCCTTTATCCATGTCTAAAGTCAAGGTGCTGCTGAGCTTCTTCTTCTTGTCTGCAACACTGTGCAGACAAGTCTCACATTCTCTGTGCTTTCCCTTACCAACCCCTAGTGAAGATATAACTGTTGTCCTTTTTGGATGATCATATGAGATAAAGACAGTATAATACGTCTGTGATACAATTTAGTGTTTACAAGGCCTCTTCTCATATGCTCTGATTATTCTACACCTGCTTGAGCCTATTTTGTAATGGCAGAGGCCAGCCAAAATATCTATCAGACATTTCCTTTCGCCTGCATGAGGAGTTAAAATATGATCACTGCGAGTGCCTGCTGAGACAATCCAAATAAATATTTACTCGGGCTAGTGATGATCAATGTTCTGAGTACAATGCAAATTGAGTCCCACACTCGGAATAAAGCCAAGTCTCTGAAACTAACCAAAACAGTGTTACTTAATGCACTCCCTCACATAATTGCTTGTCTTCTGTGGCCATTTTCACAATACAAGGATCACTTATGTGCATTTATACATTTCACTGTTGACTGCATGATGGTACAACACGTTGTGGGGAGGGGGGGTGGGAGGAAGCCACAGTTATAAGAGCTCATCCAACATCCACAATTGCTCCTTTAAGAAAATAAAAAGCCTCTAAGGAGGGTCTTTTTAAAAAAATCTGATTTCTCCATTTTATTTTATATATATTTAATTTTCCCCTTTATTGATTTTTTTAGAGAGAGAGGAAGAGAGAAGGATAGAGAGATAGAAACTTCAATGAGGAGACAGAATCACTGATTGGCTGTCTTCTCATGCCCGCTACTGGGGATGGAGCCTACAACCCAGGCATGTGCCCTGACCTGGAATTGAACTGGTAACTTCTTGGTTCATAGGTTGATGCTCAATCACACAGGCCAGGCATCTAAGGAGAGTCTTAACATCAAGCCTGTTTATGAGCTGTCCAAGGTCCTCAAAGACAAAACCTAGAAACGGAAAGTGGAGCTGAGTTCAGCGTTAGTCTCTGCTGCTAATATTCAGGGACCTTAAGCAAATTTATCAATTCTCAAGGGGGAAAATGAGGTCAAGGAGAAAAGTGTCATCACCTACTGTCTCACAGAGGAGTTTAAAGAACTCCTCTAATAGGTCAGGGTCTCTCAATGCAAAATGGAGACCTAGACGTTAAAAGATAGACAATGAAACCGTTTCCAAACTCCCTTTGGGGAACAGGACCCTCAGTGAGGTCTCGAGACTGAAGTCTCATGAGGATTGTGAAGACAGACTAAAATCAGGTAGCTAATGGGCCTGGTGTACTGTTGTTTAGGGTGTTTTCTTCTAATGATTCAACTGGAACCAGTTAGGCTTTATGGGATATTAGTGTTGGAAATAGTTGATGAAGGTATCAACCAGGCTGTCTCCTGCCACTGGTCTATTAAATTGTGTGTACCCCAAATTCAGTCCTGAGCCACTTTAGGACAGAAAGTCTCAAGACACAGAGAGGACAATGGGAGTCTTACTTTTGCTGATTGTTTCATAGGACAGGATTTTCACAGGCTGGACTCCAATGGATAAGTCACCCATCCTGCCTAAATACTCATCTCCAGAGAGATTCTGGGTTGTACCAGTCTATCAGCTATAACCCCTTGTGATTATACCAGAGCCGGCTCGGTGTGGAGGCAATGTGTGGGGATCAGTAGCATCCCATAATCCTCCAGTTAAATCTCAGGTCTTTACTCAGCCTGTGTCTCGAGTACCTTGATGAATGATCCCCTAGGTCAGTGGTCGGCAAACTCATTAGTCAACAGAACCAAATATCAACAGTACAACGATTGAAATTTCTTTGGAGAGCCAAATTTTTTAAACGTAAACTTCTAACACCACTTCTTCAAAATAGACTCGCCCAGGCCGTGGTATTTTGTGGAAGAGCCACACTCAAGGGGCCAAAGAGCCACATGTGGCTCGCGAGCCACAGTTTGCCGACCACAGCTCTAGGGTTATAGATTTTGGTATGTTTGTTTCCCTTGCTCCCTACCCCTGCCCCCAGCTGCAATGTTTCCAACATAATTTCTTTAAGCCCTGCCAGTAGTTAAGATTCCCTGTTAGATGGGGGAGAAAAGCTGGAGGGGTCTGGCCTGGGAGGGAATCTCTTCCCCCCACAGGGATATAGCTCAGGAAGTCTTTCTTCTGAAGAGCAACCCTTTGTTGTGGAGAAGGCTCTGAGTATTCCAACAAATAATTACTCTTCTCACTGTGGTGCCAGTTCTTCGTGGTAAGAACCTAGAGATAAAATCCACAGAAGTTCAAAGTTCCTTCTTAAACTGTGGTTCCCATAGGTTCTCACTATCAGCCTAGTCCACATTCAGGCTCCAGCAATTGGTCAAAATTATGATTTAAGTGTTCCCACCGTTGTATGGCTCCAGCACTCCAGCAACTTCTGTTCTGGTTAAATAGGTATCAATTGCTGTACTTCTCTGAACATCCCATCCCTCCATATTTCAGTGGTTTGCCCTGAACTATGCATCCAGTTCACTTATGTGTCCAGTAAAAGTCATTAAATTTCATGTGTCCAGGTTTTCTTATTATAGGATGGGGGTAAAGACTCAAAATGGTTTATTCTTGCCCAGCCGGAATGGCTCAGTTGGGTGAGCATCGTCTTGTGCCTTGAAAGGTTGCCAGTTTGATCCCACTTCAGGGCACATATGCACATATGAAAGTCAACCAATCAATGTTTCTCTCTCACATCGATGTCCCCCCCTCTCTCTCTCTCTTTCTCATTCTCTTTCTCCCTCTCTCTCTCTCAGCCTATTCTCGGAGTAGGAGAGAGAGAGAGAGAGAGAAAGAGAGAGAGAGAGAGAGAGAGAGAGAGAGAGAGAGAGAGAGAGTTATTCTTGGTATAAAGTTGTACATTGAGGGTTTTTTTTTCACACAGCTTTAAAATATACTCATAAAAATATTGATCTAAAACTTTTGATTGCTTATTTATTTCCTGAATCAATAAGTCCACTGTGCAGGGAAGACAAGGGGGGCAAGAAAATGCTTCTTCACCATTTATGACTAATTTATATACTTTTGAATCATCTATTCCTGGAATTCTGTATAGAGATATTTAATTAAATAAAATTGCTGAAATGTCATTTTCAGAGACTTAAAAAAATACAGAAAAAAACACTGTGCTGGAGCAAAATTTTCCAAAGTGTCGAGAGATTGTTAAAGACATGGCAAAACAAACAAAAAATAAACAAACAAGCAACAAGCAAGCAAACAAGCAAATAACAGGGACCAAAGGGAACTCTAAGGAGGGGGGTCTGAATGTCTCTGAGTTCCCAGGTAATTAGTGTTTTGTTTTCGGGGGCATATTTTTTGCCCTTGTTTTCTATGATTTCATTGTTAATAGACTCTATAATCACTCCCTCTTCTTGTTAATAACAAGTTACAAGGACCACTCCTGTGAAGGGATGGTGCCCAGGACTATATGGAAAGAGCATATAATAGCCAATATATCCTTTGGTAACCATTAGGGATGCTGTGGTTGAGGCAGTTGTTTTCTGTACTTTCAGGGATGCTAGGAAAACAGCTCTTGCTTCTTTTGTCCTAGGGCAGTGGTCGGCAAACTCATTAGTCAACAGAGCCAAATATCAACAGTACAACGATTGAAATTTCTTTGGAGAGCCAAATTTTTTAAACTTAAACTTCTTCTAACGCCACTTCTTCAAAATAGACTCGCCCAGGCCGTGGTATTTTGTGGAAGAGCACACTCAAGGGGCCAAAGAGCCGCATGTGGCTCGCGAGCCGCAGTTTGCCAACCACAGTCCTAGGAGATAGGACAAAACCCACGCCTTATGTCATATTCTTAATGACCTTCTTTGGTTTCTTTTGGTCAGTGGTGCATCAAGTCCTCATAAATCAAACAAGATTACATGATCACACTCCCAGTTACATCTCAAGAAAAAAAATTAAAACAATGTATGAGCATGTGTGAGTGAATGTGAGTGTGTGTTTTCGATGGTAACACATGGTAAGATGGCATTGAAAGTTTCCTAAACATGTTGCATAATTATAAGAATAGCTGGAGATATATTAATTCTTTTAAAAAAAGTACAGAATTCATAAAGAGCATGAACAAGAAATAGGAGGTGACTGAACTCTCTCTTTTCTCTCTCTCTCTCTCTCTCTCTCTCTCTCTCTCTCTCTCTCTCTCTCTCATCTCACACTTGTAACAAAGACAGAGCTGCACTAAGATATTAACATGTTGGCCCTGTCTGCTGCACCTGCACACCCCAATGCACAGCAAACATACTCAGTAAGAATGAGTTCAGCGAACTGCAGTCCTGATCACACAGATTTTGAAGCCTCTCACTTGAATCTGGCAATTTGGTTTATAAGTCTCTGCCCAGCATTGCGCTGGATTTACATAACTGACTCATTACTTCACTTCTTTTTAAAAATGTATTTTATTGCTGAGAGCATTACAGATGTCCCCCATTTTCCCCCTCCACCCAGCTCCCACCCCACCCCACCCCAGGCTTTCACCTGTCTATTATCTGTGTCCCTGGGCTATGCATATATGCAGACAAGTTCTTTGGTTCATCTCTTCCCACCCTCCGTCCCACCTTCCCTCTGAGATCTGTCAGTCTGTCCCATGCTCCATGTCTATGGTCTTATTTTGTCTGTCAGTTTATTTTCTTCATTAGATTCCACATATAAGTGAGATCACATGACATTTGTCCTCTTTTTTTGACTGATGTATTTTGCTTAGCATAACAATGCACATCAATTCTGAGGAGCATAGAATCTTGTGCCACCCTGCTCCTCATTCTGGGACATGCGTCATCCCCATGTCCAGCATGTCCACCCTGCATATGACCCCTGCCCCTTTAGTCACTGAGTACCCCTCTTGGCTATCAGATTGGAATGATATCACCGTGCATGTGTTCAAGTAAACCTTATCTACGTATATATAAAAGCCTAAGCAACCGAACGACTAGTCGACCAGTTGCCTGGTTGCTATGACGTGCACTGACCACCAGGGGGCAGACACTCAATCAGGCGCTGCCCCCTGGTGGTCAGTGCGCTCCCACAGCGGGAGTGCCGCTCAGCTGAGCAACCCATCCCAGTGGCCCACCAGCCCATCGGCAGCCACTCACTCCCTCAGTAGTCCTGCAGCTCCAATCTCTGGAGAATGGGCCAGGCACCAACAGACAGGCACTGCCAGCATGATCCTGACAGTGCCGTGAGCCTCCTAAAGGTTGGCCTCGGGCACCGCGGCCACCCTCCCTCCCTAGATGCTCCGCAAGGCAGAAACTATATAAAAGCGGCCGCCAGGTGGCTCTGGACAACCGGAACAAACTTCAGCAGGATGGATCCAGATCCAGGACTGGCAAGGGCATCCCTCTGCCCACCTAGAGGACTGATGGTGTCCCACCCATCCCCCTCCTCAGGATGGGCACCAGATGCAGGGCTCAAGGCTGGCGGGTGCCACTGTGGTGGTGGTGTGCGAGCTTCTCCCCATCAGGACTAACTGGGCACAAGTCCGCGGCAGGCGCAGCAGGGCGGGACGAGTGGGAGTGGCAGGCAGGTGCGGCAGGCAGCGTTGGACTGCCAGTTTCAGCCCAATCCCAGCAGGCCACGCTGAGGGACCCCACCCGTGCACAAATTCGTGCACCAGGCCTCTAATTTTACACAATAACACCACATTCACTAAATGTTTACCACAGCTTTCTCTAGCATCCCAACGTACTCCACAGCTCTTGTGCAGTCTATTGCATGTCTCATTCATAAGTGGTTGCCCCAGGCATTTATATGAGTTGTTGGTTCATCTTACAGCTTTTCAAGAAATGCCCACTGCTTTCCTGCAACGAGTTTTAAGATAACTGAAACAAAGGCAAGAGCCTCGCCCCATCTTTCAGGGAGCCCCTCCTCTCCCCCTCCAGAAGTTGAAAAAGTCACCACAATAATCTGTGAGGAAGGTTTGTCCTGCTTCCCCCGAACCACGAATCAGGATCCCACACTGGGAATGTGGGCTGCCATTTTCAAGACTGACACCAGGAGAGTGAGGGGAGGTTGAAGCAAGGACAAGTAAAAGTTCCACAGTGCTTTCTATGGCCCTTTATAAAAATACATTTTTATGGATTTTAGAGTGGAAGGGAGAGGGAGAGGGAGATAGAAACATCAATGATGAGAGAGAATCGTCAATCGGCACCCTAATAGGGATCGAGCCTGAAACTCAGGCATGTGGCCTGACTGGGAATCGAACCTTGACCTTCTGGTTCATGGGTCAATGCTCAACAACTGACCCACATGGCTCGGGCACTTTCTACACTTTGCATGGGGCTTCGTTTTTGGTTCAGTGTTCCCTTGACTGTTTACCAAACTTCTGACAAAGTTAGTTCTGACCGTTTTTTATTTTATTTCTTTGATGTTTCTATGGGCAGATGAAACATTGAACCTGCCTTCCCCACCATTTTCCTAAAGTCACCATCCTGTAGATATTTTTAGCCTTTTTATTTGAAATTTATATTTACAGAGGGGTTCAAAGATAGTTCAAAAGATTCTTGTATCTGCGTTTCCTAATGTTCACAGATAGATGTATTGTCACCATGCTTGTGAAAGGCAGGGTCTTATTAGAGATGAGAGGAAAATATTAAGACATTGTGTTTGCACATATGATATTAGAAGTATAGGAATCACACAGAAATAAGGGAAGAGCAGCAAAAACGAGCCAAAAGCTCACATTGTGTCAAGGTGCTCGTTATCCCTAAGAACAGTTAAGAAATTGCAAGTAAATCTTCACAATTCTGCCTTAATAATACTCAACAGCCTGCGGTTGTCTGTCTCCGTTGAAACTACAGTTGAACAATACGCCATGTAGAAGAACAAACAATTTAAAATGTAAAGATATATTTTTGTATAATTATAATTATTTTACATGCATATCTCTTTCTTATTTTATAGACATTACTTTGAAATTTTAGAAAATATGTGTGACAAACCATCTATTGTTTTTATTTATCTTTAAAAAAGTAATCCTATACATTTTAGACTTTATTGTTATAAAAGCATGACGTTCTAAAGATAAATGAAATCAGAATAACAATGATTTTCATGAATTCTAAGTGTACCAGAAATATAAATCCTTTAAAGCAAAGATCCTAACTTCATTACACATGTTTAAACATTAAGGATTTGATGTCTGTGTTTGTGTGTTTGTGTGTGTGTGTGTGTTTGTGTGTTCAGAGAAGGAAAGATATATTTTCCAACTAATATTGAATGGTTAAAAATTAGGTAATCATAGTTCCCTGAAAATTCTTCTGGGGGAAAAAGGAGACATATGTAATACTTTAAACAATAAAAAAATTCTTCTTCTATTAACTATTTAAAAGTTACCAAGAATATATAAATCATTTGAATTTAATAGTAATATCTTTTTTATAATTAAGATGTTTTTGATTATGTAATTTTATTACTGCCCTAGATTCAAAGAAATACAAAGAAATTTGTTATAGATGATGATATTGAGACATTTAATCCTACACTAATATATCTACAACATGAAATATTTAGGACGTGATGAAACATTATGGCATATTTTGATTTTATTTGGTAGTCTCTTTTGCATCCTCGTCACATTAATTTGACTGAAATGAGTGTTTTACAACAATCCACATAGTATAGTAAATTTAATCATGTTTATTACTGAATTTAAATGAAATGAATGTTGAAGTTAAATTGGCTAAGGGAAACATGCATACTCAAATTGAGACATATATTAAAAGATTATTAAAGAAAATCAATATTAATTTCCTTCTGAGTTTGAAATGCAGAGAAATTTAATAAATATCTTGTCAGATTAATTTTTATGTATTATTAGTGCAGAGGTTTGGAGTCAAATAGATTGACTTTTTTATTAAGCAGCACATCTGCCTGCTCTGAGACTCAGTTTCCTAATTTGTAAATTTAAGAAAAAACTTCTAATATCAAGTAACATAAAGAGGATCACACTTCAATATTTAATTATGTGGCGGTCTTAGTCAGTGTGCTAAAAATTGTGGAGAACTTCGAGTCACAGGGGGGAGATGATAATACATCCTAAATCATAGTAGTGGTTGGACAACTTTCAGAGTGAGAGATGAGAGCTCACCTTTCTAGTAAGAAAACAAAACAATTGCCAAGGTTGAACTTAAGACTTCAACAGAAGCATCTCTCAATGATTAGAGAATGCACATAGACAGACATCTGCATGTACAAGGCCACGATCTCAACAAATACTAAAATTCCATCAGTGTACGTGACACTCTCTAACCACAAGGCAATATACCTGGAATTTCATCCTACATAATAGAACCCTAATATGCAAATCAACTGAACAGCAGAACAACTGGTCATTATGACACACACTGACCAACAGGGGGCAGATGCTCAATGCAGGAGCTGCCCCCTGGTGGTCAGTGCAGTGGCGGTGGGAAGACTCCTGCCTCTGTGGCAGTGCTAAGGACATCCCCCAAGGGGTCCCAGACTGCGAGAGGGCACAGGCCAGGCTGAGGGACCTCCCCTCACCCCAGCGCACGAATGTCGTGCACCGGGCATCTAGTAATAATATAACAAAACACAACCTTCAAATGAACTTTAAGTGATTAGTGTGAGACTTCCATAAAACAAGTATTAAAAATGCCTAGAACAATGGAAATGATGGTCAACTTTAGGCAAGTGGAAGTGGCACTTGTTATTTTTTGTTTTGCTGGCACTTAGGCGTGGATGCCCGACCCTCCCTCCTGTTCTGCCCATCAGTTAGCAAAACCGAAGATGGCAGCACCTCTGAGTCTGAGCAAAGACCCAGACAACATGCACTGAAGCTATAAATAAATCAAAGGGGGGGAAAAAAACAAATAAAACAACTGAGTAAATTTATTATATCCCTGTATAACCCACCCTATCCTCCAATACAAATTTTCATGACACACACACACAGAGTAGGAAGGAAGGAAGGAAGGAAGGAAGGAAGGAAGGAAGGAAGGAAGGAAGGAAGGAAGGAAGGAAGGAAGGAAGGAAGGGATTGCCATAACATATTTATAAAAAATGTTTTCTATTACAAGGTAAGACACAGTGCTAGGGCTTTGCCCAATCCAAGTAATATTTACAATCAAGCCTTGATGGTGTCCACCTGTCTTGTTTCCAGCACCTAAATTTGCAGGTGGAATGAATGAATGAATGCAAATTATATGTAATGTTCCTTGTCTCTAGTCTTTTGTGTATCCATCCATTCATTCATTCACCCAACTAATATTTAGTGAATAGGGCCCATGTTTTAGATATGGAGTTATTTTTTAACTTTTTCTTTTCCCTTTTCCATTCCATAATTTGGGAATAATTTATTGGGCTAAGGATTCAGTAATATTAAATCTTCTCAGGAACTACTACAAAGGCATCTTATAAAAATCTGTGGCTGATTGTTTTAGTGGCAGTTCAATAATATGTACTGCCTCTTTGAAATGAATTTAAAATGCCATGTACATTACATTAATTCTATTGCACCGAACCACATTCTGAACACTTGAATTATAGGGGAAATGGTTTTGAATTGTTTTCACATTACAAGAGGTACCTCTGAGCCAATCAATGTAAATTTACTTCTTTATATGTTTACTTTTCCCCCAAAGCATACTACAGTGAACCATATTTATGCTAATTGCTGCATTTAGATAAACTTGCATTTGCATTTTATGTAACACCAGTCACTGAACAGTGAATACTTACACACTTCACAGATACACTGCTGTAATGTCAAAATGAGATCATTCCATGTAAAACAAAAAACAAAAAACAAATTCAGTGCAAATTTTAAATACATAGCCTCAAAAGGGTCATGGAATAAAAATACTTCAGATATTTTACTTGACTATTAAACATATTGAAATATGCTTTCGTTGGAGGAGCATTTACTTATTTATTTTTAAAAATATATTTGTATTAACTTCAGAGAGGAAGGAAGAGATAGAGAGAGATAGAAACATCAATGATGAGAAAGAATCATTGATCAGCTGCTGCCTGCACACCCCACAGTGGGGATCTAGCCCACAACTCAGGCATGTGTCCTGACTGGGAAATGAACCGTGACCTCCTGGTTCATAGGTTGACGCTCACCCACTAAGCCACGCCAGCTGGGCAGGAGCATTTATTTATAAAGGAAGACATATTCATTTCATCTTAGTGATACTGAAAATAATCACTTGGAGAGTGATTTGGGTGAGAGCAAGCCCTTTAAAAAAATGTACAAAATATAAGACTTGTACTCTTATACAGCAGTCATATCCCCAGGTGCAAAGTGCTGTGAATTCCCTAAAGATTAGAGAATGGTACGTTGGAAAAAGAGATTGTGCTGAGAGAGCATCGTGTCTCCACATGGGCAGGACTTCTGCCTCAGCACACAATAGTAGCTGAACGTGCCCTGCACACCCGTGCCTCGTTTCCCAGGGGCTTGATGGAGAAAATGCTGGAGTGGCTCACAGTGCTTCCATGGCCAATTCATTTATGGAAGGGGTTTCTTAGACTCTAATTATCAGCACTCATCTAGTGATATTTCATGCTCCTTTACCTAAGTGAGATTCTTGCAGACAGAGATGTATTACTGGTTTCTCTATGAGAAATTCTCTTGCCCTTGGATATGCTAAGGAGTTTGAACTTTCAGGATCAGGTGTGTTGGTTGTCTTGGTCTTTCTAAGGACAGTGTGCTGGCTGATAAGAAAAACATTCCTTCATTCATTCATTCGTGCATTCATCCACTCATTCATTAAATCATTCATTCACCCAACTAAAATCTAGTCAATATGGCCCACGTTTCAGACATGGTGCTAGGTGATGTGTGTATCAACCATGGCATTTGATTGATAAGCAGGAGGAATCAACTCTGCAGCATTAATAAGAACTAACGAAAAGCCATCTGAAGGACACTGAATATTGTAGACTAAAAAGGAGAAATGAATAACTGAATCTCAGAGAGAACAAAAAACTTGTCAATTATGTAGCAGAAGCTTGTGTCTTTAGGAGGATACTTTAACCTCAAATGAGTTCCAATGGTCTTTGATCCCTGGCCTTGGGGTATGTGCTCATTCCTCAGATGCTGAGGCGACGGGAGCTGAGTGGATCGGGTAGCTGACCTGGCATGTTTAGAGTATTGGGAGGAAATAGATAAACATACACAGACATGTACACACATATAATACCCATGCATATATATGTACTACATGTAACGATATGCATATGTAGTACTATATCCATGCATACATATGCAAAGATATAGTATATATATTCTATAGAGTATAATATAGGATATATTATATAGTGTACACATATATACATAGACACACTACAACAATGTATACGGTATGAATATATAGCATATATATGTTATACTATATAAGATCTATATATACTACATACATAGTATACTTCCTCCCTTCTTAACCCCTCCCACCTTCCATCTCTCTTCCTCCGTACCTTTTATATAATTTAGTTACCAAATACTAATTATACTCTTACATATGCCAGGACATAGGTTTTGTGAATGATATATAAGTTAGAATAGTTCATGTCTAGAGGGAAATGAACTCAAAACAAGCAATTAGAATCTAGTGTAACTACAGTTAATTATAGAGATGTCCAAGGAGGTCTGAGAGCTCAGTACAACAATGGTTTCAACACCAGTTCTGAATCCATGGTCGATCAATGTAACTGTACTAAACAGATAGGCCAGTATTTATTTTCAATATGATTTTTGTTTTCTTGGCAAGATTTAGTGTGAGTTTCTAATTATGAAGCAAAATTTCTTTTCTCCACTATGCTTTTTGTGATACTACTTAAAATGGGGAAAAAAAACCCTAAAAAAATAATCCTATCTAATAAAAGAGTAACATGCAAATTGACCATACCTCCACTACACCCACAAGCCATGCCTGCCAGCCAATCAGGAGCGAGTATGCAAATTAACCCAACCAAGATGGCTGCAGCCACGGAGTGAGCAGAGGGCTTAGGTTTCCCCAGTAATGGAGGAAGTCAAGATTCCTGCACACCCTGGCAGGACCAGGCCTCCACTGAAGGCTACAAAGTTTCAATTATAGAAGATAAATAATCCCAAAAAAAATGGCTGCGGCCATGGAGCAAGCAGGAGGCTTGGGTTTCCCTGGCGATGGAGGAAGCCAAGCTTCCTGCACACCCTGGCCTGCCCTGGCCTCCACTGAAGGCTACAAAGTTTCAATTATGGAAGATAAATAAATCCCAGATCCCAGGGCCTCTGCCTGGGTTGTCAGAGGGCATGGCCAGCCTGCAAACCACCACAGGCCCCTTGCCCAGGACACCCCATGCCCCAAGGGAACCCCAACCCTGATCCGGGACACCCTTCAGGGCAAACCAGCTGGCCCCCACCTGTGCACCAGGCCTCTATCCTATCTAATAAAAGAGTAATATGCAAATAGACTGTCACTCCAACACACAAGATGGCTACCCCCATGTGGTCAAAGATGGCTGCCCCCATGTGGACACAAGATGGCCACCACAAGATGGCCGGCAGGGGAGAGCAGTAGTGAGCGATCAGGCCAGTGGGGGATGGCAGTTGGGAGGGACCAGGCCTGTAGGGAAGGGCTGTTGTGGGGGACACAGGCCTGCAGGGGAGGACAGTTAGGGGTGACTAGGCCTGCAGGGGAGGGCAGTTAGGGGTGACCAGGCCCACCGGGGAGGGCAGTTAGGGGCAATCAGGCTGGTAGGGGAGCACTTAGGCATCAATCAGGCTGGCAGGGGAGTGGTTAGGCATTAATCAGGCTGGCAGGGGAGTAGTTAGGAGGTGATCAGGCTGGCAGGCAGAAGCAGTTAGGGGCAATCAGGAAGGCAGGCAGGTGAGCAGTTGGGAGCCAGCAGTCCTGGATTGTGAAAGGGATGTCCAACTGTCCGTTTAGGCCCGATCCTATCGGCATCCGGACTAAATGGGCAATTGGACATCCCTCAAGGGGTCCCAGATTGGAGAGGGTGCAGGCTGAGCTGGGGGACACACACCCCCATGCATGAATTTCGTGCACCAGGCCTCTAGTAATAAATAAAATTGATGTGGGTTATTATGTCAAAAAACGCACAGCCTGATCTATTAAAGAAGTAATTGGCCTTTCTGAGCTGATTTTCCATCCTTTGTAATTATCTTTATTACAGGATGTACTTGGACTGTCAAAAAAAATAAACAAGATAGTCCACAAATAACCTGCTTTTAATTGAAGTTATAAGTGAGAAATTCAATCAAGGAAAAGCATTGCCTGCACCAAAGTAATGGTATATTTCCTACTTACTAACAACAATGAATTCATCTAAATGTTCTTCTGTTTTCTTTTTTGCCACCTGAAACTCCAGGTTAAATATGAGGTCATAATGAATTGTGTAACTTTGTTAAATTTCCCCAAATTATGATTGTTTCTTATCTTTTAAATTAAATATTTCCTAATTTAGGCACACCTCATTTTCAAAAGTGCAAATAAAATACATGTGTATTTAATAAATATGTCCCATTATTTATGTGGTGAATATTACTTAACCAAAAATTTTTTAACTATCAAATAAAAATTGCATGCAAATTCATATTGCATAGTGCATACATTCAGTATAATATATTTTATATTACTTTACAAGTTATTTCAATTAATTTACTCCTCACTTTAAAAAATATTGGATTATTAAAAAATTGTATGGAAGAGAATTCAATATGGAGAATTCACCATAGAAATGAAAAACAACACCCTCAGTTATGGAAAAAGATTCAAATAAAGACACACACAAAAAGTACTCCACTCTGTGAATGTTCTTTCTTCTCCTTCCTTCACTTCATCAGCACCCAACTTTCACATAAAATAATCCATCCACACTAGTAAGTTTCTAGCCTGACTTGCTATGAAAAATAATTGTGTAAAAGATACATTTTGGTTTCTCATATGGGGTGGCAGGAGGTCAAAGCGAGGATAAGGTGAATTACGTGGTGGAATATACTAGGGAGTCTGCCCTTTGTTATCAGTTTAAAAAACATAAATGGAATTTAGGTATTTTAAATAAGTAGTTTACACTAATGACTGCTTGTAGAGAAGTAGTAAATGCACTGAGCCCTGGTTATTTTAATCATTAGCACTCAATTTCAGAATTTATTTGGAGGGAAAATAAGCACTAAAAATGAAGTATAAGATGAAGTTTAATAACCAGCCTAAAAGGTGATATGCTTTCCAACTACATTCATCTTTAGTGATTTTTTTTCTCTAAAAACAGTACACTAATTAACATTATTACACCACACCAGAAATAACCAAGACAATATAACAAACCCATAAAATAATCTTAATAAGTTAAAAGCAGGAATTATTTTAGTAATCAGGTGACATTTATGCAGCAAGAAGTATAATTAAAACATGGCATTAATTACTGCGGGAGATATAAAAGATAAAAGTTTGTAAACTACATTTGTTAACAAATTGTCTGATCTTTCCAAAGTTATAATCCCTCCCTGGGTCTCAAATTCTTTATATATATATATATATATATATATATATATATATATATATATATATATATATATATATATTGATTTCAGAGAGGAAGGGAGAGGGAAAGAGAGAATGATGCGAGAGAACCATTGATTGGCTGCCTCCTGCACACCCCTCACTAGGGATCAAGCCTGCAACCCAAGCATGTGCCCTGACGGGGAATTGAACCATGACCTCCTGGTTCATAGGTTGATGCTCAACCACAGTACCACACTGGCCAGGCTCACATTCTTAATATGTACAATGAGATTAATTCCCTATAGCTCACAAAATACACACACACACACACACACACACACAAAGCCCTTAAAATATGAAGATGCAGGTGACCATCAATAGGCTTGTGATCAATCCTACTGCTGAAATGGGAGACTGTGTGAGTCCCTGTTATAGGCTCTCAAGGCTAATAACCCTAACCCTAACTCTAACCCTAACCCTGATATAGAAACTACCCTCAGTTCTTTTTTTATAGACACTCCATAACCTGCATAAGTTCCCACAGAGTCAGCCGTGCTGTCACAGCAGTCTGACCCTAGACCTGCAACCTATGATCCTGGTACTTGACCACTTAGATCAACAAACTTCTGCAGGCAGAGGTCATCCTATGTTTTCGTCTTTGCCTATTTAACAGATTCTGTCACATCTGTAGACACACTGCTTCTTAATTTGTTTCCCAGGTTGAATGAGCAGAGCCGAAAAGCTCACAGTGGCCATGCCTCCATGTTCTTAAACATCTTGGGCTCTAACACGGAGCTGCTTTATGCTGTGAATCTAATTCGGTTTTTTAAAAAACAGGTTAATAAAGCTGATATTGAACCTGGATGTCTGCTGTATTGAAGTGGGACCAGACATTCAAGGATCATGGCACCACCTATTAATCACCATTGGTTCCTGTTTGCCAACTGCAGGCAGATTCCCCTCCAGCCATATTACAGCGAGATTATGCATTTAAATGCCATTCTGTTAACCTCCCTCAATTGCTGTAAGCACATAAAATTGTGTTCCTCCATTCCCAGAACTTTTAGTTCATAGACACTATTTGTTTTTTTATTCTTCCTTCAAAGACTTTTTAAAAGTTTGTTTCTAAAATTTTATATTTGATTGTATATTATTTTAAAAATACATCTCTATCAAGAGGCGGATTTTCACATATTGAAAATATATGAGTAAATATCATTTAAAAAAGCAATTATGTTTAGTCCGACCAATGTGGCTCAGTGGTTGAGCTTCAGCCCATGCACCAAGAGGTTGCTGATTTGATTCCCGATCAGAGCACATGTCCGGGTTGTGAGCTCAGTCTGAAGAAGGGCCATGCATAAGGCAGCCAATTGATGTTGATGTTTCTCTCTCACCGATGTTTCTATTTCTCTTTCCCTCTCCTTTCTTCTCTCTTTAAAATCAATAAGAACGTATTTTTAAAAAAGAAATTATGTTTAATTGTATTTAAGTTGTATTTGGAGAGTTGTTAAAAATAGCTCTGGAATAGAAACCCATAAACTTAGATTTTACTTCATTTTACAAACAGGGTATAGACATGGGTTCATATCCCAACACTGCTACTTCTTGGTTGCAGGACCTTGAGACAAGTAATTTAAAACTAATCTTCGGGTTGCCTTTCTCTTATCCACATAAAGTGGATAATATTAGAAATCTACTTGTTAGGGTTGCTGTTAAAATTAAATGACTGGGATAAATTTTTCAAAAAATATACCTGCTAATAAATAAAATCCCAATTAAAAAGGGTGTCAAGGGCCTTTATAGACAACTCACCAAAGAAGATATACAGGTAGGAAATATGCATATGAAAAGATCTACAGTATATGTCCTTAGGGAAGTGCAAATTAAAACAATGATATACCACTGGACATCTATTAGAATGGCCAAAATCTAGAACAAGACATCACCAAATGCTGAGAAGGATATGGAGCAAACAGGATCTCTCATTCATTGCTGGTGGGCATGCAAAATGGTACAGCTTCTTTGGAAGATAGTCTGGTGGTTTCTTGAAAAACTAAACATAGGCTTACCATATGAATCAGCAATTGTGCTCCTTGATATTTACCCAAAAGAGTTGCAAACATACGTCCAAACAAAAACTGCACACAAATGTTTGTAGCAATCGTTTTTCATAATTGCCAAAACTTGGAACCAACCAAGATGTTCTTCAACAGGGGAGTGGGTAAATAAACTGTGGTACATCCACACAATGGTATATTACTCAACACTAACAATAACTTAGCTATCAAGCTATGAAAAATACATGATGAAACTTAAATGTATATTGCTGAATGAAAAAAGTGAACCTGAAAAGGCTACATCAACTATATGATGTTATAAAAAAGACAAAACAAGGAATATGGTAAAAAAAAAAAAAAAAAAAAAAAAAAAGATCAGCGGTTGTCGGGGTTAGTGAGGTGGGAGGAATAAAATGGCAAAGCACAGAGGATTCTTAAGCCAGTGAAGTTGTTCTGTATGATGTCACAATGATGGATACATGTTAGTACACATTTGTCAAAACCAATAGGACGTACAACACCAACAGAGAACTATAATGTAAACTATGTGTATGTTTTTAAAATATATGTTTTTATTGATTTCAGAGAGAGGAATGGAAGGGGAGAAAGATATGAAAACACCAATGATGAGAGAGAATCATTGATTGGCTAGGGATCAAGGCTGCAACCTGCGCATGTGCCCTGACTGGGAGTCAAACCGTGTTCTCCTGGTTCCAGGGTCGCCACTCAACCACTAAGCCATTGGCCAGGCTGTCATGTAAACTATGGACGTCAGATGAAATTGGCTTTTCAATGTAGATTCATTAACAGTAGCAAATGCATCACTCTGGAAAATACCGTTAATGGGGAGGTTTTACAGGAGTGGGAGCAGAGGGTGTAAGGCAAACCTCTGTACTTTCCACTCAGTGTTGCTGTGACCCTAAAACTGCTCTAAAAATTATGTATATCACAAATACTAAATGAGATTTTTTAAATGATAGTTCACCTTTATTGAGTTAGAGTTGACATACAAAATTGTAAGATATTTAAAGTGCACAACGTGATGATGATGATTTGATACACATATTCAACATGAAAGCATTTCCTCCCAATGAGTTAATTAACACATCATTCACGGTGGTAGGTGCCAGCCTCAGCATGGCACCATGGTACTCAGTCCTCCCTCCTCCGCTTGCCAAAGCATCCTCCTGTAACTCCCTCCTGAGGGATCTGAGCAGGATGGAAGTTACTGTCCCCAGGTATCAGCCCTCGGCCACTAGGAGAAGGGAAATACCTGAATATCCTCACTTCTTGCGAGGGACTCCTCTGATGAGCATTCCCTAAGCTGTATAGGCCAGCAATGAGAAAGATACCCGATTGCCCATAAGGGTAACCTGCTCATTAACATGTTGAACATTGACTTCCTTTACTTCCTTAATTTCCTGCCTCTCTTACTGGTGCTTCTGGGATCATTTACCAAATCAACGGCTTGCGTTCAATCTGCATCTCAGCATCTACTTCTGTGGGAACCCATCCTAAGACAATGTAATAAGTGTTGCATCAAACAATGAGCTGCTCTCAGACCTTATATAAAGGGAGTCAGTAAAGGAGGCTCTCGGCCATCTAACCAACCATAAGCACCACAAAGCTACTCTTTAGGTAGCTCTATGCTTGGCACTTTCATGCATTATCTCATCTAATCACCTCAAAAAGCGTTATGGGGAAAGTATACTATTTATTCTGAACATTTTACAAACAAGTAGGCAAAGCACAAGGGGATGTTAAGTGAAACTGCCAGTATCACACAGCTCCTATATGACAGAGTCAGGATTTAAACTCAGTTTATTCCCAAATCCATGCTCTTATACTCATCTGACACTTTCTCCCATGACATCTCCTGTTGTTATAAGTCTAGTTCTGTAGAGACTAGCCAACCTATAGGTCAGATACTGACCTACTAGAGATAAGAACCAACATTATCCGTTCCTGTATCACATATCTCCTGGCAACGTTAATCCATTTCATAGAAGATTCACCGCAATGACGCAATAAGGGCTTCTGACAGGAACCTCATTGTTCTTTCACAGCTCTGGGTAAGACATGATCATTGTCCACAAGCCTTCACCTCCCTTTAAATACCACAACATGACTAAATCACTAACTAGAGTGCTGGCATGTACACGAAAGAAAATGTAAATTGAACAGCCAAGAATGGTCGGCGTATTCTCTCACACAGTGCACATTTCGGTAGAGAACCCCAATATAACCAGTTGAGGGGACAGGCAATATGGCTTTCTTTCCTTTATATTTCATGCTATTGTTGTATACAGCAAGGATTAAGACATGATGAACTAGTAAAAAATTATTTATAATAAAAAGAAACAGTATAGTATTTTCATTATGTCTATACATTTATATTTTAAGGCACCAAAAACTCAAGCATTGAGGATTATCAAAACATCATAGATGGTTTGTTACATTTCTTTTAAAGAATGCCTTTTGAAGAGAAATCACACCAAAACCAGTTATAACATCATTATGAAGCTAGCTATTTCTATTTATTTCTTATGATGGTATACGGGGCTTATCAGACCCCTAAGACATTCTGGAAGAGTTTACACATCTAAAAATCAAATAGATACAGAAAAAAACAAACCCTCCTAGAAAGCAGAGAAGAGTTAAAAAACCCTGGTGGTATTTAGAAAGACGAAAGCGAAGACACACAAGAAATTATATGACCTCCTCAAGGTCACAAAAGGATTTCGTGACCGAGCCAGGAACAGTGGCCAAATCTTTTGGACTCATTGTCCAATGCTCAATCCACCATACTTTACTCTCTCCATGGTGCGCAATTTGCTTCTTAGCTCAAGTCACTCAGATGTGCTCTTTGGCAAAGTGGGCCGTTCAAGGAGGCAGAGACGTCTTTCCTCTCAAAGTCTCCCCTGCGTGAGGTCCAGCAGGGGGGCTGCCTCCCTCGTCACTCAGCCACAGCTATCCACAGAGACAGTCCACTGGGTGCGGCTCGGAGTGCCCACCGAGCGTGCTAATCCTGAACTTCCACAGTGTTTGCGTATAGAACATCTGTGGGTTCCAAGAGGGAACAGATGGCCCTGAGCTGTGCCAGACTCAGCATCTCTCTCCTCCAAACTGCATCCCTCCCTTCACATCCACAGACCATAGCAAGAGGGACCCCATGCTTCTGCAGAGCAAGGGGCAGAACTGGGAGCGAGGACTGTCTTGAAAAGGGAAAATGACTTACCTAACTTCTTTTATCTCTTTTATTGATGTGCACGACACTCATGCCATCCTCTGTTTCCTGAAGTCACCTCGCTGTGGGAGCATCTGGCCACGGGAAGACAGACTCCTTTTATTGGCTAAATCACTTTTCTCCATAGATATTCTTTTCACTACATTCTCAAGACCAGCCTGTTGGAAACTCCCAGGTACGCGTACTGAAGAATAACTGCTGGCAGGCGACCCTTAATATGTGTTTGTAATGATTTCATGCTATTTCAGTTTGAATGAGATCCAATCTCAATCCAATATTTGTTAATGAGGTAAAAATACTTTTCCTTACTTTAGACAAAATAAAACAGAAAACTTTAAGGAATATTATAAAGTGTCTTCTATATGCATATTTGGGGAAAGGGTTAAAAGAGAGCCATTTATTCTCTATCTTTTAACAGCAGTTATTTCCTCCCTGCTTGAAGTAAAATGAAAATAAAACACTAGATGAAATATTTACATTTTATCACTCACATTGGCCTTCAAAATAACAAATATATTGCAAGTCACACTGTCCTGTTAGCAAAGAAACATCATGGGAGACTTTTATTTGGAAGCTAAAATCCAAAAATAGCAGCTAGGAAGCCAGGACTCTTCATTACGGGGCCCCGGGGACCTCTAGCCTCTGTTCACCCCCTTCCCTCAATGTCTATTAAACACTCATTCCAAAGCAGGCCGACTTGGAAAAACTCAGTTTTCCACCCATGAGTCTTTCTGTCCCGTGTGTCTCCTTTACCACTCTCACACACTGCTACACTCAAAACACTTCGCTTCTGACACTTCCAGCCATCAAAAGTGTGGGGGTGGGTCCCCATACCAAGCAATTCTCCATGACACAGCGGAGTGTCCTGCAATTTAACTCCCTGGAGATAGTGCCAGGTCCCCTGGGTCAAGGGTTCAGTCCACATGGCTCTGATTCCCTCCCACTTCAGAGCCTCTTCCAATCCCAAATTATCAGCTCAGCTTTTTTTTAAAAAAATATGTTTTTATTGATTTCATAGAGGAAGGGAGAGGGAGAGAGAGAAACATCAATCATGAGAGAGAGAGAATCATTGATCAGCTGCCTCCTGCACAACCCCCACTGGGGATGGAGCCCACAGTCCAGGCATATGCCCTGCCAGGGTATCAAACTACGACCTCCTGGTTCACAGGTTGATGCTCAACCACTGGACCACATGGGCCAGGCATCTGCTCAGCTTTTGACTAAATGGCTAAACCAGGTAGATGAGTGGTTTCAATGATGCCCTCCTTGGGTTTGATCAATTTGCTAGAATAGCTCACAGAACTCAGGAGAATAACTCACTTACATTTATTTGGGTTTATTCTAAAAAGGTGATAAAATATACAGATGAACATCCAGATGCAAAGGACAAGGTATGGAGAAAGGTGGCGGAGAGTCCATGCACCATACATTTGCATGTCCTGGAACAGGGCAGTTCTTCCTGCCCCACCCTCTTTGGGGTTTTTATGGAGGCCATTGACTATTGAGCCAACCTCTGGGGAGGCTGGGGGTGGGCTGAAAGTGAGATAGTCACAGCTTAAAAAATAATGTGTGTGCCTCAGAGAGCTCATCTGGGAAATCGGTATTTGAAAATGTTTCTATTTGGTAGGATTTTGTTACTGAAAACTCTGTTTCCTTTTCCATTAAAAACCCCAGAAATAGAATTTTCTAACCACCTTACAACTCTTCCAGGAGCTTGCCCACATGGAATTGGTGTGTCAAAAACTTGCAGAGGCACCACCTTTTGATTAGATTGCAAGGATAAGTGATTTCATAGGGAAGTTGACATGCACTGCCCTAATTTCAGCAATAAGCTCACAAGTCATAGATAAACTTGACAAATATAAAGAATGTGATGAAGAAAACTCAGTCAAATGCACTTGCACAATTTGAATCTTGTTAAAAATTAATTTTTGGAGTTATGGAAGCCACTAAAAATAGTACCAAAATAAGCTGTGGTACGAGGACTAATTCTAAACTCAAATTACTAAACCAAGATTTTCAAAAACAATGAAGTCACTTTAGTGAAATGACTGCCACTAAAATATTAATAATTTTCTTGTTGGGAGCCAGAATACCTTCTAGACTACTTTATTATTATTTTGTGTGGTTATTTTCATACTTTAATGATGTTTGTACTTTGTGACTATATTACTCATTATTCTATATTATTTTAATAAAACAAATTAAAAAATAGTTAAAAATCCTGTTCATTCCATTGTCGATATAATAATAAAGTAATTATAGATAATCACATATATGTATGTATATGCGTCTATAATGCTTTCATCTTTATTTTTATTGAGGCATATATGATAAACATGTTGATATTAGTATGACTAAGTTGGTTATAGAGAAGATGATGATAAATTATTAAATTCACAGCACTATTAATGGATACCAGTTAGGATGTAAAGGAAAAAGGATTCAAGCTGACTCCTAGGGATCTGACTTGATCCAGCATCATTTACTAAAATTGTTTTAACCACAGCAGGAACTCGGTTTCATTGGTGTGTGCATGTATGTATTCATGCTCACATTCATGTGCACACAGTGTCCTTTTAGACAGGACAATGTTGGCATGCTTATTAGATATCCTAATCAAGATCTGTCATAGGTACTTAAATGGACAACCCTGGGCTGGGTGTGGGGTTAGGAACTGATGGGTCAGTATATGACTCATCAGGATCTAAAACAGAGTGAGCCTGTCTGGCATGGCTCAGTGGTTGAGTGTTGACTTGTGAACCAGAAGGTCATGGGCCAATTCCTGGTCAAGGCACATGCCCAAGTTTCGGGCTCAATCCCCAGTATTGGGGCATGGAGGAGGCAGTCTATCAATGATTTTCTCTCATCACTGATGTTTCTATCTTTCTCGCCCTCTCCCTTCCTCTCTGAAGTCAATATATAGATTCAGAGATCTCCTAGGCAATGAGTGTGGACAGAGTAGAGCACCAAGGACTAGCTCTGGGAATTCCAACGTTTGGAGGTCAGGAAGTCCTGGGGAACGAGCCAAAAAGATAGAGATGGAGAGGCCCGAGATGAAGGAGGAACATTTGGAGTGCATGGGCGCCCTGAAAGCCAAGTGAAAATTGCTTTAAAGAGGAAGAGTTTTGGTCAAATGCTGGTCAGAGGTTGGGTGAGAGCTAACAACTGGATGTGACAATGGTGAGATCATTGGTATTCTTCGCAGAGGTAACTCATTGTAGGGGTTTGAGTGGAAGCCTGACTGGAGTGGTCGAAAGGAACGAGGAAATAGAGCAGACAGTATAGACAGCTTTTTGTGAAAGTTTCTTTTAAGGGATTCATATAAATGCTTTATCACCACTCTCCATCCACCAACTGTTTTAGCCTTCCTGCAAGCTACCTAATACTTTCCCACTGGGTTTCTTCGGCTCTGTACATACTGTGCATATTTTACACAAAAATGGCATTCCTTTCCCTTTCTATACTATGCAGCCTCTACTCTACACCAGATAGATTTCCTAGCCAATCTCTAGCTATCCTCAAAGACTCAGAAGAGGCTGTGGTAGAGCGTCGACCTCTGCACTAGGAGGTCACGGTTCGGTTCTCTCTCATCACTGATGTTTCTATCTCTTTCTCTCCCTTCCTCTCTGAAATCAATAAAAACATATTTTTAAAAAAGACTCAGAAGAGATGGGAGGTATCAGATTCACTGATTTAACCCCCCTCCCCCCAATAGTAACTTTTGTCTTTAAGATTTCATAGTTAACGGCATGGAGACATTCATTATAACAAATCCCCTTGCTTCTTTAAGAGTTGTTATTCTAGTCTCCCAGTGAGCCTGTGATTTTCCCAAATGCATAGACTGTGTTCTTTATCTCTCCAATGCCTGATACTAAGTAAATCCTCACTATGATCACATACTCACCAACCACATTTTCCTGAGATTCAAATCAATTCAACTATCTAAAAAAAATAAGTGAATAAAAAGCAAATAAAAACCAAAACACTTGCTATATCAGAACTATAGCAAATAAAAAGTAAAGTATTCAATTTTAACTTACCTTTAAAATCTATCAGAAAACTAGAGGGGAAAGGGAGGAAAGAGAGAGAGAGAGAAGGAGAGAGAGAATGTCTTTAGAAAGAAGAGAAAACAAACTATATTTTGTGATATGATCAAAGTTTTCTGAAGACCCTCAAAGCAATTACAGAATTAAATGAGCTATGTCCTAGTTTTCCTATGGTGTTAAATCTGCGCTAGATTCTCCCAGCATGTGAGTTGCTCTGAAGACATTCCTTAGGTGCTTTTTAAATCTGTATGAAAATCACATACCAGTTTGCCTCACTCGGGCATTTCTGTTTTAGGAAACCCTGATGACACACCAGTGGCCAAAGAAGTCAATGCAACTGCCTGAAACCATTGACACTTCCTCCGAGGAACAGAGAAAGGGGCTGGGCATTCAGATTTTTTAATTCTGCTCTTATACCCCTAGATCTGACCTTGTCCTTTGGCCTTGTAGTATCTCCTTTCACCTATCTCAGCTCCAATTAAAAACAGAGGCTGGGAGGAACAGAGAATACTTTATTTAGATAAAATGTTAGATGGATAAGTATTTCAAAATGATCTCTGGTTTACACAAACAGACCAGATAGGGAGCTAGAAATATGTTATATGCTAAGTGCTTTACATATGTTCGGCTTATCACATCAGAATTTTTGAAGTGGATATTGTGACTATTTTTTAAAAACACACTAAGTCTTAGAGAGAGCAAACCACTAAAAATGTCACAGTTCTCCAAAAACAGAGACAACAGATTCAAATTCAGTTCCGCCTGCATTGAAACTCATACTCTCTGCATTAAATCATGGTGTTGCTATTGCTGGTAATGCAATCTATTTTTTTTTTTTTTAGTTCATTTTAAGGGGTAGGGATAGGGTGGCAGAAGAGATTATGTCATTTCTTCACTTTGAGATCCTCCCCAGTAATATAGAAAATCTTGAAAACAGAGTATTTAAATTTGAATTCTAACTTATTTAGGAATTTCCACAAATCATTCATTCATAGGTCTATGTATGAACAGTCACATTAAAGAAAGATCAAAATCTTTCTTCACTTACTTCAAATTTCAGCACCTTTCCAAACCAATGTGTGGTTGTGAGTATAAGCAAGTGTCTGTCTTTAAACCTACTCCTGACCACTAATGAACTAAAAACTAAGCAAAATTGTCTAACAATAAATTGATTATCACTTACATTAAATAACTAGCACAGCAAATTCAAAATAGACTCAGATGAAACTAAAAGCAAGAGAAGGGACAATGTCACTTCTTTGCCAAAATACATCTGTAAAATAGGCTAAATATCCTATATAACAAAAGGCTAATATGCAAATTGTCCCCTCAACCAGGAGTTGAACCACAGGGTGGGGCTGGCCAGCCAACTGTCCACAGCCCCTCCCCCAGGCCAGCCCAGCCCGATCGGGACAGGCAGGCCAGACCCCACCCATGCACGAATTTGTGCACCAAGCCTCTGGTAAATTATATTAAATAATGACATTTAAAAATGCCTTGAGGTCCTCAAAGCAAGCATCATTGGAAGACATTTTGTAATGAGAGTAACAATAGAGTGATTTGTCAATGACATAATTAAATCATGTACAAAGACAAAAACAACACAATGACGTAATTACAATTCCAAACTACTGGAGTCATTACCCTCATATCTGAACGCACCTCTGAGATGTTATGTTAGGCAATTTCTGATAAACTACTCTTAACAGGAAACTCAAAAGAAGAAATATCACAGGAACATTGGACTTGAATCTCTCTTCTCTTCTGTGCATCCCCATGACACTTGGCTAACCTTATATGTTCTTTTAGCTTGCTAAGTAATAATGTATGACATTTGCTTGTATGAGTTCACGCACTATGGAGAAATACCTCTTGCATTTTCCATTTTTTGCATCTTTCCTTTCTACCATGCAATAAATGCTCAATAAATATCTGTTAAATATTTATTAAAATGCATTACAGGAATAGATCTGAATGGACATAACACAATGCAAGTTGTTAGGAATCATTCTTGAGAGAAACTGTGAATTACATGCTAATGGGTTTAAAAAGTTTTGATAATTCCCAGTTGCCTGCCAAGTCAAGTCCATGAAAGGGCATCTCAGGCACGTGGGTGTGTTTTAAGAGAAGAGCACTGGTTATAACGTGCAAAATGGATGGCAGCCGTGAGAGTCTGGGATCCAGCAGACCACTTAGAAGTCTATTAAGACACTCCAAAGGAGATGCACTGCAGACCTGAATTAGGATAGTGGTGGTGAAGCATGAGTGATAATCTCAAGGTAGCATAGGTAGGACTGGGCTGGTAATTGGATATAGTAATGCCATAGATGGTGAATATGGTTCTGAGCTTGAGTGATCCTGAGGCTAGTGGGCCTTGGCAAAACAATGGATGAGGAAGGAAGGAAAGAATAGTTCTGGGGAGATAAGATTCTTTCCATTCTGGATAATTATTCTTTCTTTTAAATATATTTTTATTGATTTCAGAGAGGAAGGGAGAGGGAGAGATAAAAACATCAATGATGAGAGAGAATCATTCATCGGCTGCCTCCTGCACACCCCCTACTGGGGATTGAGGCCACAACTCAGTCATGTGCCCTGACCAGGAGTTGAACCGTGACCTCCTGATTCATAGTTCAATGCTCAACCACTGAGCCACGCCTGCAAGGAAGGATACATATTCTTAATGACTTTTCTAGGCACTGTGTATGTGCCCTGGTGATGCATGCTGCTATCTTATTTAAATAAAAGTGATGCAATTTAGACTCATTTCCTTTTAGGTTATCTGCAACCAAGGCTGAGAATAATTGCTCAGCTTTCATTTTGTCATCTCAAAATGTGTTTGCAGGTTGGCCTTTAATAGTCCCTGCGCTGTTCTAAATTCTAGTTGAACTAGCCATCAGGTTTCACTTATCTGACTCAATCACCATGATCTTCATACTTTAGCCTTATGTAGCTTTAGATATTGAAAAAAAAATCTGTTTGGGAAAGGTAGACACAAATGTAGGCTGCATTCCATGAGAGTGAAAAAAATCCTTCTGAAGTATGATGCTCAGATTTGGGGGCATGGATGCGATGCACACAGATCGCTACTGTCACAGTTAATTCATAAACATGGATGAAAGAAATTCATGCCACTCTTTAGGGGAAGAAGTTCTT
The DNA here is from genome assembly GCF_963455305.1 of Plecotus auritus. Lineage (NCBI taxonomy): Eukaryota > Metazoa > Chordata > Mammalia > Chiroptera > Vespertilionidae > Plecotus > Plecotus auritus. Next base: position 52,504,571 of record NC_137785.1, read on the forward strand.
CAGGGGTAGAAACCCATGCCACTCTTCTTGAGAATTCTCACTTTAATTATTTGGGGGGAAGGGGTGCAGTGCAACACCCTCTAGTGGATAGCTTCCTACACACACAATCTCTTCCTAACTTTCCTGCCTAAGGCAAACACACCTATTATATCCTCATAGTATTTGCCACAACTGAGAATTTATTTCCACGTGCATAACTATTTGATTAAAGTCTGCTTTCCCCACCAGAGTATACCTTTATGAGATTATATCTGTTTTTACTCAATATTATATTTATAATGCTCAGTATAAGCTCTGGCAAATCAAAAATGTCCAATAAATATGCAATGAATGAGAGAAAGAGGCTGGAAAATTAATGTCAATATGGAAGATATTTCTGAATCTAAAATACATGATTCCACTGCTCCATTTACCTCTAGGAAACTGATTTGTTACCCTATTAGAAAGTTTGGGGATATTCAGAATCTGCTTTATAAATGAAGAAAACATATATTACAGGAATCTCAGATTTATGTGTTATTTCAGTAATGACCTTAGCCCAAATACCAAATCAGACAAACAGAGATTAAGTCTTAGAGAGTAAATCTTATCTGTGTATTAGATCTGCCAGCAAACTTCAAAGGAATATGGAATGAATTGTTGATCTACTTTTATGCATGGCATACTTTGTTACAAACATTTATTTTTAGAGATTGTTATTTTCTGACTGCACAATAAATGACTGTTATTTGCATAATAGAATTGTTTGCCTCTTTAATTTTCTATACAGATTGGGGATTATTAATATTTAGTCATACTCGAGATGGATGTTTTGACACTGAGTCTAAATACAAAGTATATATCCCCATCATATGTTTTTATTTTCACTATTCCTGGACTATAGGTAACACCTGTCCTCCCTGTGCCACACCCTGTCTTTCAGAAAGTTTTGAGACTGGAGCTCAAATGCAAAAAATCAGTGACAAAATCTTGGATATCCAGGTTGAAAAAATGCATGGGCGCTTCATAGCTTTAATGTGTCTAGTCAGCCTTGGGCAAACTACAGCCCGCGGGCCGGATCCGGCTGTTCTATCCGGTTCTCTTGCTCTCCCCTCCGCTCCTTTACTTTGAATTTATATTAGTTCACACAAACACTCCATCCATGCTTTTGTTCCGGCCCTCCGGTCCAGTTTAAGAACCCATTGTGGCCCTCGAGTCAAAAAGTTTGCCCACCCCTGGCTAGTGCAATGCCTGACAGAGCCAACAAATGCTTAAAGGACAGATGTTCAATGAAGGACCACAGAGTAACAGTTCCTTTCAATGCAAGTATTTTTATAAGATCAATACCATAATTTCTTCACTCAACTTTTTTACTAATACATTTACATGACAATTTTATGCTTGGTAAAAGGACATTTTCTAATGAATCCCATTTAAATAAAATTAAGCGATTATCAACTACTTAAAATTTTCTAGGCATTGTGTTGAGCATGAAAGTTGTTTTTTTTTAAATTTCAGAATTATATAGTGTATCACATTTAAGTAGATGAATATGCTAATCTCTTACTTTGGGTTCTGTGATTTTCACATGATTTTTCTTTCTTTATAGATTTCAAAATCAGTAAAATAACACCACCCCCCCTTCCCAAAAATGCGGGAAAGGACTTGCGGATACAATGACACACTGACAATTCCTTTCAAGAGACATGGAGACTAGAAGATGGACACATTCTTTTGTGTTCTTGCTTACGGAATATGCTGATGGGTAGGTCTGTGATCCTGAAAAGCAGAGAGCATTTGGGATGGATTAGAAATGTGGAGAGGACCCGCGGCAAGGTTTCAGAAAGTAATATTGGCAAGGCCATCTCAGAAGGCTAATAGCTATCCCTAGAGGGTGCCCTGGTGGTCAGGCAGATTGAACCTGACTAGACCACCTTACGGTTTAGCAGACAATGGTAGGTCCCAGATATTAAATCTTCGAGTTTCCATCCCCTGAAAGGTTTCTCCTTTGATTCTAGGAACTCTCCCAAACTTCTCTTTTGAGAGTCGTCCATTATAAAACTTGGTTGATATAGTTCTAGGTATAATAATAAAAAAAAAATCAACCCAGCCGGCGTGGCTCAGTGGTTGAGTGTTGACCTATGAACCAGGAAGTCACAGTTCAATTCCAGGTCAGGGCACATGCAGGCTTGATCTCATCACTGATGTTTCTATCTCTCTCTCTTTCTCTCCCTTCCTCTCTGAAACCAATCCTATATAATAAAAGGCTAATATAAAAATTGTCCCCTCAACCAGGAGTTCAACCCAAGGGCAGGGCCAGCTGGCCAACTGCCCACGGTCTCTCCCGCCAGCTGGCCTCAGCCCCAATCGGCCCCCAACCCCGATCAGGGGCAGGGTTGGCCGGCCAACCTCCTGTGTCCCCTCCCCCCGGCCAGCAGGATCAGCCCCGATCGGGGCAGGCCTGCAGGACCCCACCCGTGCATGAATTCATGCACCAGGCCTCTAGTAAAAATATATTTTTAAAAAAATCACTGACCATTCACATTACTGACATGAATCAAGGACAGTGTGTATGTGCTATTCATCCTAATACCCTAAATGATGTCTAGAACTTTGAAGATGCTCAGTAATGACAGTTGAATGACTAAAACTATATTATTAATAGTTCCCTTTGACTGAGCATTAAAGTGTATCAATATGCCACACTAGCATATTATCTAGTGCATGGCACCTCATTTTTATTTTCCCAGAAAGGTTCTATATGCTATTTCCCCCTTACATATATGAAATAAGTGACTCTTAGAAAAATTACACTACATAATACAACCTTGGACATGGAACAGATTGGTAGGATAGCTAGGTGTGGCAGTATTTTGAGTTCAAACAATAGATTTCTCTACTCTGTTATCATAAAAACAAATAATATGCATCTTATGTAGTACTATTTTAAAAGGCACTCTGGGAAAAATTGGGGTTTAAAGTCAGTAATCAGAGTTTAAAGCACTTTTGTCCCTTGGCATTTGGATACTCTAGGAGAAAGACATTTAATTTATTTTGGTATCAGGTTTTTATCTATAAAATGGAGATAATTTCTACCAAACAGAGTTTTGTGATGATTATGTAAGTCAATGTGCTTAAAATGCCCAGCACAATGTTTAATACAAAGAAGGGCCCAACTAAATGGCATTATACATATTTTTTACTTCTTCTACTGATATATTTTAAAAGTTTAAGATAGTATTAGAAAACAAATCAAAATGAGAATAAGAATGACAAACTTCTGCACTGTACTTTAAAGTGCATATGAGACTGAAGAAAACTACCATTCTTTTTTTTAAAAAAAAAATGCTTTTAAAGTCAAGTTGGCATTTACTTTGGAGGTTTGAAGCATTATAAATAAATTACATCCAATAATTTTAAAGTAGGTAGTTCAGTTTATGCACAGATATAGTTTGACCTTTTTAAAGAAAATTTAATTGGATGTGTGTATCATATGCCTACCACACTTTCTTAACCAAAGCTGGCGAAAGGGCAGTTCACACAGTGCTGGGCATGATGTGATTAAATGAAACCCTTGTGAGTTGTCGCAGTCCAGTGGGAGGGACTGCTTAATGAAATTACCCCGAAAATGGCACGACTCACAGGAAATGGCCAGAGTCACACAGGAAGTGGCATCATTCCCAGATTTCTGCCCAAAAGGTCAAGATGAAAAGTCAACCAGGAACCTTCCTGGTTTTTGCTCGTGACCAAAAGACTAGAATTAAGTTGTCACAGTAAAAAAATAGAAGAACAAAGGACATTCAAAATACAGTAGGGTGGCCATTCAGGAACTGTGTAAATCAGACGAAAACCTTTCTCTGCAAAATATAATCACCAGCCATCATTTTAGAACTACATAGTTAAGGAAGGCAAAGCCTCCTTAGGAATAGCATGGTTGAAAGATGAAAGATAGCATATATTTCGAGCAATATTAGTGAGGCTGGCCTTTCCTTCACAAAGGTCCTGAGAGGAATATGGAATCCTAATGTGAACAATCAGGGGTACGGGTAGCTCAGGGCAAAGAGAGTGAAAACCTGGACACTGCAGGAAAAGGAAGGAGGCAGAACAGCTCATTCTGTAAATCAAAATGAGTTAGGGCCCTGCCTGGGTAGCATAGTTGATTAGAGCATCCTCCTGATACACCGTTTGCAGATTCCATCCCTGGTCAGGCACGTGCAAGAATCAAACAGATCCAGAGACAGGGAAGCATCGATCAGACCGTCAAACCTCAGAGGAAAGGTAGGGGAGGGTGGGGGTAAGGGGGAGAGATCAACCAAAGGGCTTGTATGCATGCATCTAAGCCTAACTGGTGGACACAGACAACAGGGGTGTGAGGGCAGGAGTGGGCGGGGGGGCGGGGGCAGGTAAAGGGGAATGAGGACAAATATGTAATACCTTAACCAATAAAGAAATTAAAATGCAAAAAAAGGATCAACCAATGAAAGCATAAATAGGTGTAATAACAAATTGATGTTTTTAATAAAAAATACATGTTTTTATTGATTTTAGAGCGAGAGGAAGGGAGAGGGAGAGATGGAAACATCAATGCATCATCAATCAAGCCTGCAGTCTGGGCATGTGCCCTGACCAGAAATAGGACCAGTGCCCTCTTGGTGCATGGGTCAATGCTCAACCACTGAGCCCCACCAGCCGGGCAACGGGCAACCCTTCCTCTCTCTCTCTCTCTCTCTCTCTCTCTCAAAATCAATAAATAAAATAAAAAGAAACACATAGTTAAAGTTTTTGACCATTTTTTATTGACAAAAGAATTACAAAACATTACCAGAATCAACTTACATAACTTGAAACTTCTAAGACAATTATATGTGTAAGATAACTGTAAAGTATGAAGCATAGAGTTCTATATACAGGTATCCTCTGCGTTTCCAAAGTTCACTTACAGCCACTTCATTCTTACAGAAGACACACATTAGCCCCCCTCGTCCTGCCCCTCCCCCCCCCGTTTTCTCTAACCAAAGGAAATCCTAAGAGAATGTTCACTTTTGCAAAAAAAAAAAAAAGGCGAAAAGTTAAAATAGCGTTCAGTGTTTGCTCTTCAGAAGCCACTACAGAGGCAGTGGCACCCCACGCAGCAAAGGGGATACCACCAAGACCCTTCCCCGGGACCCACACTCAGGGTCTCAGCATCGAGCCCCATAGCGTTGAGCTTGTCTGTAAGCATCTGGGTTTCACCTTGACTTACTCTGTGCATCCGTAACAAGTTGTGTCCTAAGATAGCAGAAAAGCCTAGAAGAGCTCATAAGGGTGCTTTGCTTAACATGAAACTGGACATAATTAAGTGTTTCCATTCTGGTGAATGAAATAAAGACCTTGTGTGAGCATTGATCTTACCTGCGTTCACTATTCCTACTATTTACACACAGTGAGAATGAATTTTCAAAGCTGCCAAAGTGACAGAGCAAAGGTATTGGTTCTGCTAGTAGCAAAGTGGGTCTCTTTTCGTCAGCATCCAGTAATGGCTAAAAAATGGAAAGTCTATGGCGTGAGTAGATTGATGGGTGTACAATGCATGATGTGTATTTATCATATGGTTCCTACTTTTACTATATGTTAGTGTTTTTTTTTTTTAAGTTTTATGTTTATTTGGTATGATTCGTTAGGTTTATTTGGAGGGTCTGGGAATGCTCAAAATGTTTCCCATATAAATTAACGTTAATTTCTTCTTTGCTTTATACCATTTCAGCTCAGGAAAGCTTCATAGGACCATTCTACTTTCAGCTAGCCAGGGAAACCTGTATGTTATTTGGGTAGTTGTTAGCAAACTTTTTAGCATTAATATTCTGACTTGAAGAACCATTTTTAAAATTTATTGTTGACACTATTACAGATGTCCCCCACTTTCTCCCTTCCATCCAGCACCCACCCCCGTCCCTCCAGCCATCACTACACTGCTGTCTATCTATGGGTTATGCCTATAACTCATCTGGGAAAACTACACAGACAATCTATCAAACAGATTAAGTCTGAAAAGTTTTATACAATACACTCTCATCGTCACAGGATAATGTTGTACTGGCCTTATTTAATATGACATGCTTATGCCCCAGAAGATATTTATCTAAAGGAGACATTTTCCTTGGAAATGTAATTTAAGCATAATTAAATTGTCTCTGGAAAATCTCCAAAATCAGACTTTTCAAAATTATTTGCCCAAACCCAATGTTTATCTTCTGAGTATACTGAAGTAGCAAGGTCTTTTTTTTTTTTTTTTCAAAATAGAAAAATTCTTCTCTGTGATCGCCTTCCTTCGCACTAAATTTAGAATTTAGCTTCAACTAAGAAATGTGGCCATAAGGCTATGCACTATTAGCTCAATACCCTGAAGTTTTTCTTTAATAGAAAATATTGTGGAGATACATAAAAACAAACAAACAAGAAAAGACTGAAGTAATATTCCTGATAGCATAACAAGGTGTTAGCTTGGTATGTTATGAACTTCCTGGGGTGAAGTTCATTACTTGCTATTCATTTGTGCTGAGAGGAAGCATGGCTCTCTCCTGAGCTCCTTGGCACAAATCCACAGAGGAAATCAAAATTCAACCACACAGACTGTTAGTCAAATACTCATGCCATTTGCTGTTCAATAGACATCAGAGCACGAAAGAGCCTGTAAATCCACCGCGCCAGTCCATTCAGTGATCTAACTGAAGGTTTATTCCTCCCTTAATGACTTCTCTTACTACTAGACTATGTATTGAGTAATTTATATGGCAGGACTTATCTCAGCCTCTTAACATCATGAGTCCCTGTGCATGATGAGCTTCCAGTCTAGTGGGAAAGAAAATAAAGCCAGAAAAATGAATAAATAAGGCAATTGCAGTGCATTATAAAATGCATGATAACAAAAGAAATTAGAGGATGGACATGAAATTTAGGTGTTGTAGAGGTAAAGAAGATGTCCTGGGAACTTCAAGAAAAATTAGGGTGCCTCTAGGATTTAAGGACAGACAACAAGCACATATGTTGAACACTCCATCCAGAAAAAAAAAAAAATCAGGACTGAGAATTGAAGGGATTTTAGTGCAATCTAAGTGTGAGAAAAAGATGTTGGGGGCTGAGATCGAATTGGGGAGGGGCATATTTTTGGCAAAGCCCCTCTATGATCAGATCCCTAATTTCTATTCCATCTCTCCCTGGGAAATGGAAAGTCAGGAAGGGATTTTTAAGTCACTTAAGCTTTTGCAAACACAAATATGATCACTTTGTTGCGGGGGTGGGGGCAAGGCTGACTGGCTATAAAACCATTTCAGTGGGTATAGAAGTGTGTGGAGTCAACACAGTGATTTCAAATCGTGCAGTGATGGTGAGATAGAAACTATTCAAATTACTTGAGAGAGGGGTGTAGAACTGATTGATAAACTTCAGTGATTTTTTTTCTCTATGTGCAAAGTTTAGGTTGATGTTCTAGTGTAGGGTGAGGACAAGAGCATGTGTAGCGATGTCATCCAATGTCATATCTAATAGACTTGACAGGACGTATCCATCCATCTTACCATGACTTTAGGGACCTCACTCCTCTGTTGGGCTTGACAAGGCCCAGGAGCATGGAGGTGGTTTCTTAACCACAGTGCACCAGTGATTCAGCCAGGGATGGAGACTCCTGCTGGAGGCACAGGAAACTCTGCAAGGCTCTGATCAGAATCAGCATGGGGGTGGCATCAGGATTATTCAGGGCTCTTGTAATTGAACTCATCCCTCATCCCCTATCTTTCTAATTCTGTTGCCTGACACTCTCCCACTCCTTCATTTTGCCTACTTCTAGTATCTTGCAATTCCTGGAAAAAATTTGCACACTTAGCAATTACCATTTAATTTTGGTTTCTGCAACCATTTTTTCTCCCTTGTCCTGTTTTATTTTCATTAATAGCATTTCTTACCAATTGAGATAGTGGTAAGAGAGTTTATGTTTATTTGTCCATTTATTTTGTATCTTTTAATTTTTTTTAAATTTTTATTGATCTTAGAGATGAAGGGAGAGGGAGAAAGAGAAACATCAATGATGAGGAAGAATCATTGATTGGCCACTTTCTGCATGCCTCACACTGGGGATTGAGCCCACAACCTGGGCATGTGCCCTGCCTGGGAATCAAACTGTGACCTTCTGGTTCATGGATCGACACTCAACCACTGAGCCATGATGGCCAGGGTATTTCATGTCTCTTTCACCAACAGTCTCCTCCTTTCCAGGCAATGTAAGCTGAATAAGACCAGGGAATGTAACTTTTCCCCTTCTATATATTTGCATAATGAGAAAACGAAGGAAAGGATAGAAGAACAAAGGAAGAAAAGAGGACAGGAAGAAAGGAAGGGGGGGAAGGAAAAATAGGAAGAAGATAAAAAGGGGTAATACAACAGGAAAACTTTTTTTTTAAGTTTAGGTGTTTTGTATAATGTATTTAGTTTGGCAATGATCTAGATATGTTGTTTTCACTGTTAAATATACTCATCCTATCTAATAAAAGAGTAATATGCAAATTGACTGTACATTTGCTACACCCACAAGCCATGCCCACCAGCCACGCCCACCAGCCAATCAGGAGCAAATATGCAAATAAACCCAACCAAGATGGCTACCGCCACAGAGAGCAGGAGGGAGGCTTGGGTTTCCCTGGCAATGGAGGAAGCCAAGCTTTCCGCCTGCCCTTGCCAGCCTAGGCCTCCACTCAAGGCTACAAAGTTTCAATGATAGAAGATACATAAACCCAAACAGAAATGGCGGCAGCCACAGAGCTGGAAAGAGCAGGAGGCTAGGGTTGCCCGGGGCGATGGAGGAAGCCAAGCTTTCTGCACACCCTGGCAGGCCCAGGCCTCTGCTTAAGGCTACAAAGTTTCAATTATAGAAGATACATAAATCCCAACAGAAATGGCTGCTGCCTCGGAGCAAGCAGAAGGCTTGGCTCCGCTCCAGGCTACAAAGTTTCAATTGTAGAAGATAAATAAACCCCAGATACCAGGGCCTCCACTTGGATCACCAGGGGGCATGGCTGGCCAGCCTGCAAACCACCACAGGCCCCTCGCCCAGGCTGCCCCACACCCCAAGGGAACCCCCACCCTGATCCGGGACACACTTCAGGGCAAACCAGCTGGGCCCCACCCGTGCACCAGGCCTCTATCCTATCTAATAAAAGAGTAATATGCAGATTGACCATCATTCCAACACACAAGATGGCTGCCCCCTTGTGGTCAAAGATCCTGCCCCCATGTGGACACAAGATGGCCACCACAAGATGGCCAGCAGGGGAAGGCAGTTGGGAGGGACCAGGCCTGCAGGGGAGGGCAGTGGGGGTGACCAGGCCTTCAGGGGAGGGCAGTTAGGGGCAAACTGGCTGGCAGGGGAGCAGTTAGGCATCAATCAGGCTGGCAGGAGAGTGGTTAGGGGGTGATCAGGCTGGCAGGCAGAAGCGGTTAGGGGCAATCAGGAAGGCAGGCAGGCGAGCAGTTGGGAGCCAGCAGTCCTGGATTGTGAGAGGGATGTCCGACTTCCCGTTTAGGCCCGTTCCCACTGGGATCATGCCTAAACGGGCAGTCGGACATCCCTCGAGGGGTCCCAGATTGGAGAGGGTGCAGGCTGGGCTGAGGGACACACCCCCCCCGTGCATGAATTTCATGCACCAGGCCTCTAGTTTCTAATATAAAAGAATCAGAGGTAATCACATGCCATTATAGTCTTTATCTTCTGCCATTAATAGAATAAATAATCTGTGAAATCTCTCTTATTTGTATCAAGTTCCCCTTATTGAAAATGCAAGTTTCTATTAATCAGGGATAATTTTTCCATTACCTTTCCAGATTGTTAAATAAATAGTGATCATTTGTTTAATTAAATTACAATTGTGACATTCTTCAAAAAACAGAAAGTAATTTTAGGTACAACATTTTGCTCAATGTTTATACTATAGAAAACAAATTGACTATGGTAATAACAAGAGGTAAGTAGCTACCATTTATTAATTAACTAATAGTTCTCAAGTGTATTAGCTGCCATATGCAGCTCAATACATTCTTTTCTCAACATAAAACTTTTAATTAGATAATATCCTCATTTCACAGATAAAAGAATGATAGAGAAAAAAATGATAATTTAATATGGTTCATTAGTAGTAAAACTGAAATTTGAACCTAGGTCCATTTATTTCCAGTGTCTGTATTTTGCTAAAGGTGGAAATACTTGGTCTTGCTCTGGTTTATCATTGTAGATGTGAGGAAACAATCATTTCCTGATTAATTCAATAAACATTTATCAAGTGTGGTTACATATGCCTGCCTGCTTGCATATTGAGCTGTCAACTTATTTATTTTGCTCCTTTTTAAAGCTGCCTTATTTCCTTTTCTCAGAACAAAGATGTATTCTAAGTAAGATAAAGTTAATTTTACAATAAGTGAAAAGAAATGAAGTGGAGGAAGATTAAATTGTGACTAACAGAGATGGAGATGGAGTAAGGTTATGATGCTACTGTAGCAGGCGTCCTCAAACTACGGCCCGCGGGCCACATGCGGCCCGCCGAGGACATTTATCCAGCCCGCCGGGTGCCGCTGCCTGTCCTGCTTAGCAGCCGACTCGTCCCGGGCCCGCAGTGCGCATAGGAATTTGTTCATAGTTTTTTTTTAAAACTATAGTCCGGCCCTCCAACGGTCTGGGGGACAGTGAACTGGCCCCCTGTTTAAAAAGTTTGAGGACCCCTGGTAGATAGTCTAGTAAACTTACTCAAGGCTAGCCAACAATTAATCTCTAAATCATTTCCAATAGTCACAGAGGTCATACGAATTTGCTGCAACATTTACTGGGAGGAAAATCCTCAAATAAAATAAAACTACATTTGTAGTTTTATCCTTACTCCCAATGATGAGAACTGAAATTCTCCATGATTAGCATCCTACCTGGCCATCAGTCACCACTCAACAAAGACTCAGTGAATGAATAACTGAAACTGTAATAGCAGCTACTAGTACACACAAGGATTTCTTGGTGCTCCTTCATATGAAGGCCTTCAACATAGCTAACAGCCTTATGCCAAAATTTGATTTACTCAGTGCAGTTATGTGGTGATTGAAATCAGTGTTGACGATCAATATGGTCCTTGAAGTTTTAATTTGCAGATACATTTCAGGGCACATTGGATAACATTTCTATTATGTGTCGGTCAGTGTGCAAAGAACTAAGCAAGCAGCTCTGATGTTACCTTGTGTAGTTCACAACCAAAGGGAAGAAAAAGACATATGATGAAAGAAATATGGAGGAGTGTAAAGTGCATTAATGAAGTGTATGAGATACAAGGGTAACCAGTGAAAATTACACTGTCAGAACCAGATTAAATGAATCATAGATATTACATTAATACCATATCCTCAGGATAAACTGTGTTTTGCTTCAAACACCCTCCCACTCCCATCTCCAGTTTAATGTACTAAAACTTTATTTCTCACTTAAGTTCCATGTCCAACAGAGTTTAATAGGTGGCACTGATTTTTTTTTGGATTTTCTCATGAATGGTCTCTAGACTCTTGTGTGGCCCCCTAGGCTCCCTGCCTCCTGATGTTCACACCTATGTGACCCTCTTCACGTGGGTAGGTGAGAAAACGGTGATTTTCACCTTATCAATCCAATGTGGAAAAGGTGATAGTATATCACTTCCACTATTAGGTTGTATTATCAAAAGACTCCATTTTGCTAACAGATTGCTTTCTAGAGCCTCTCTTTGCTGTCTTGATGACGTCAGTACCAATGGTGGGGAAGCTCATAGGACAAGAACCGTGGGCAGCCTTGAGGAACTGCCGGTGGCTCCGAGGAGCTGAAGATGGCCTCTATCAACCAGAAGAAACCTGGATTTTCAGTTTTACAGCTGCAAGGGAAATAAATCCTGCCAACAACCTGAACGACCTTGAACATGCATTCTTCCCCAACTCAAGGCTCCACATGAGAATGCGGGGCAGCTGAAACCTTGCTTGAAGACCACTGCCATCCTAAGCAGGCCACTCAGTTCAGCCTAATTCTGACCCCTGACCCGCAGAAACTGTACCAGGGGTCCTCAAACTTTTTAAACAGGGGGCCAGTTCACTGTCCCTCAGACCGTTGGAGGGTGACTATAGTTTTAAAAAAAACAAACTATGAACAAATTCCTATGCACACTGCAGGCCCGGGACGAGTTGGCTGCTAAGCAGGACAGGCAGAGGCACCCGGAGGGCGGATAAATGTCCTCAGTGGGCCACATGTGGCCCGCGGGCCGTAGTTTGAGGATGCCTGCTAAGCTAATGAATGGGTGTTGTTAGGTCAATAACCATGGGGCAATTTGTTATCAGCCTCAAAAAACTTTATCTCAATAGGTGCTTTTATAATAGGATAGGTACGTAGTATTTTGTGCCAGGGACCCTTGATAAACACATAAGATGTGATGGAAATAAAATTGTCTGAAATGAATAAAATAGAGGAAGAATTACTATGATAAATCAGGCCTTTCTGAAAGTCACAGTTCTTCACTAAATCTGTGTTTAAAATTCTCCCGAGAATAAGTGGAATCAATATTCCCCTATCAGAGAAACATCATCGAAAACAAATATTTGTTAACCACAGTAAACACTTTTACAAATAAGTATTTTACAAATAAATAGTAGGATAATACTACTCATTAGAATGCATTATTATATTTTCCCATTATCTCAGCAAACACATCAAACATGCTTTAAAAAAAGCAGTGCCAAACTTAGATCCTCATGTGGTTTTTTTTAACCATGTATCTCAAGACACAATAAATCTTCTCAGTAAAGAAGAGAAAATACCTCTTTTGTAAAGTAAATAAATCAATTTTTGGTTCCCTAGTTACCAGCCAATTTGACCTTCGAGTTCAGTATTTATTTTTTACCTGACTTTCAGCAAACAGTTCCAATCTAGCAAGTACATAGACCTCATGTGTGTAGCCTATCTAACTGAACCCGTATAGATGTTCTGACCTTGATTCTTCATTTGGACTCAAGAAAGCTAAAATGACATAAACACCTGTTTTCAATACAGCAGAGCCACCTGTCTTGTGCTTAGTGAACTCAAGAAAAGAACTGAAGCACCCTTAGTCAAGGTTTAGTGTTTGAAAGACTTTCATTTCCAAGACCAGCATGGTAAAATTGGTGTAAAAAAAGTCTCCCATGACAGAACTCAAATGTATTTCTAGGAAAGGTACAAAGGAGAAGAATAGTTTAATGCATACTTTCACTCTTTTTAGCAAGAAATCATGTACTTGCTTATTAAAAAAAATGAAAATCTCCAACTTGTATAGGTATCTATCTGTTCTTGACCCTAAATGTTCAAGGTTGGGGGGCAGGGTGGAAAAGATGAAGGGATTAAGAGAAAAATAATAAACCTCCTAGACACATACAACAGTATGGTGATTACCAGAGGGAAAAGGGGGTATGGGAAGGAGGTAGAAGAGGGTAAAGAGGGAATAAATGGTGATAGAAGGAGACTTAACTTTCGGTGGTTAAGGCACAAAAGAAAATACAGATAATTCTATATAATAAAAGCCTAATATGGTAAGTGTCCGGTCAACCAGTCAGTCATTCAACCAATCGAAGCATAATATGGTAATGATGTGCACTGACCACCAGGGGTCAGACAGTCGACTGGTTGACCAGTTGTTATAATGTTCACTGACCAACAGGGGGCAGACACTCCAACTGGTAGGTTAGCTTGCTTCTGGGGTCCAGCTGATCGGGACTGATCGAGATGGGCCGGACATGCCCTGGAGCCCTCCTGTGATCCCTCCCCAGCTGGTCAATCTCCTGTGTCCCTCCCTGGCCCCAATCGTGCACCAGTGGGATACCTCTGCCTGGTCTGCACCCTCTCACAATCTTGGACCCCTTGGGGGTTGTCAGAGATCCAGTTTCGGCCTGATCCCACAGGCCAGGCTGAGGGACCCCACTAGGTGCACCAGGCCTCTAGTGTATTATAGAATTGTATACCTAAAACTTATATAATTTTATTGACCAATATCACCCCAATAACTTCAATAAAAATTACATATAATATTTGAATTTTATCAAACATTATAAAGAGATTAACACCAATCTTTCATAAACTTTTCCACAAAGTAGAAAAAAAGGCATTATATCTCAATTCACTTTTTTAAAGCCAATATTAAACTGATGCCAAAACCTGAAAGACATTTCAAGAAATGGAAACTCCAAAGATATATCTCTTAAAATATTAGCACAAAAATCATCAGCAAAATACTAGCAAATCTAAACCAGGAACACTTAAAAGTGGGAAATCTTTGATAAATTCATAGGAAACTGCATTCCATATATGCACAGCCAAAGATAGAGAGGAAGGTGGGGGAAGGAGAAAGGATGGAAGGGAGGGAGGGAAAGATGAAACAAGTAAGCAAAAAATTATTCTAAAACATGGTAAGTTTCAAAAAAGTGCATCTTTTGTAGTGGATGAAATAGTCCATGAATATTAACAACAGTTTCATGAACAACTATCAATCTGACTGTTTATAAAGCATTTTCAAAGTCCAGTATTGCTATTTAAATAAATATATTTTCAGATCTACCAATATAAACATTCTGAGTAGTCAAAATACATAAACCATTATAACAATTATACTTTTAAATATCACTTTTAATTCAAATAGAAAGTTTTCTGCCCATAGACTTAAGATATGCCTTCAACAAAACTGAGGTTTTACTAGGGCAAACAACTATGAAATATGTTTTAGGAAGAATTATGTTTTACAAAGTAGTCACCAATGGTTGTTTGCTTAGAAAAAAGAAGTTGATAAGTGGGTAAATGTCTTACTACCATTCAATAATATTATGGATACAGAGATGTGCCTTTTTCTGGGGAGAAATAAAATGAGCTCTTTTAATGTGGCTTGTGCTTATACATTACCTTCCCATAAGTCTTTGCTAAGCTGTATACTAATTAACTATTTGTTAGAACAGGAAAGCCCTTCTTACTTGAAGGTAAGGTTTTAAGTTTAAGGTCAGTTATTTGCACTTCCACTTCAATTAAGAGGACATGGCCTCATAGTTTAATTTACCTATGTTAAACTCCCTAGAAAATGTCTCAGAGTGCCTAAATAGCAATTAGTCATTGGGGGGTAAAAAAGAGTCAGCAAAATCCAAATAACTATTAGATTAGCACACACATCACACACATTATTTTATTAACTCACTAAAGGCCCAGTGCATGGATTCGTGCACCGGTGGGGTCCCTCGGCCTGGCTTGTGCCCTCTCACAATCCTGGACCTCTTGAGGGATGTTGGAGGCCTGGTGCATGGATTCAGCCCAATCCCCGCAGACCTGGCCGAGGGACCCCACTAGTGCATGAATCTGTGCACTGGGCCTCTAGTGTGGATATAAGATCTTTGATTAATCTCTTCCCGCCCTCTCCCCGCTTCCCTCTGAGACTCATTAGTCTGTTCCATGTTTCCATGCCTGTGAGTTGAGCATCTGACCCCTGGTGGTCAGTGCGCATCATAGCAAACGATCGAATAGTAGAACGGTCGAACGGCCGCTTAGACTTTTATATATATAGACTAAAGGCCTGGTGCATGACATTCATGCAAGTGGGGGGGCATCCCCTCAGCCCGGCCTATGCCCTCTTGCAGTCCGGGAGCCCTCGGGGGATGTCCAACTGCTGGCTTAGGCTCATTCCCTGCGAGGGGTCCTTAGTGCTGCAGTGGAGACACTCGCCAGTAGTGAGCCCAGCTTCTAGCTGAGTGGTGCTCCCCCTGTGGGAGCATAGTGACCACCAGGGGGCAGCTCCTGCATTGAGCGTCTGCCTCCTGGTGGTCAGTGCGCATCATAGCGATTGGTCATTCTGCTGTTCGGTAGATTTGCATATTAGGGTTTTATTATATAGGATTAGTAAAGTACTTAAGATTAAAAACTGATGGTGTTTTCTAAACTGTATGAACATTCTAGGAAAAATGTAAGGTAGGTGAAATGCATATTATATGGACAAACTAAAGAGGAAAATAATTTTCTGGACTATAGGTGGGATTTAGGAAAATAGGATGGTTTCTAATTATTTTGTTTAGATTTGATGATATCACTTATGTTCATATCTTAATTTTTCTCATATCAATGATGTAATAGCTTAAGTGGCTTGTGACTCAAAGGAAAAAAGGGTAGGTATGGTAAATAATAGTAGCTACCATTGGACGGATACCTCTCATGTACTACACATTGGTCTTCATTAACCTGTATAACATTAAAAAAATAATTCCTTATAATTTATGCAACTATAGTTTATATGAATATATATATACATATATATATATACATACATATATATATATAAATTTCAAGGTCATAAGAGAGCAAACATAGAAAGCACTTGCCTAGATAAAGTTTGAGGTCTCTTCCTGATCCAACATCCATGAATCTTTAAACCTAAGACTTTCTTTGGTTTTATGTAGGACAAACCTCTCTAAAACCCATTTCACAGTGTAACTGTATGTGCCATTCTGTAGTGCTGGCCAAAATATTCTTCTAAAGATCCATCAAAATATCAAAGAAGGGATGAATGAGTGACTGTGACCTCCTTGACCTCATTGATTGAAAGTTTTGTTTCAGAATTTAGGTAGCAGAGAATATCTCACTACAGAGCTCCCCTCTTTAGAGGTATGCAAGTGTTTTGTGGGGGGGGAGAGGGGGAGAGGGGTTACACCTCAAAGTGCATAAATCATAAAACTCTGTTTTGTGGTACTGAAACCTTTTATTGATTTAAGGGTTTGCTTTAGGGGGAAATGTCACAGTGTCAAGACAAGTGTGGGTGTTCTGTGAAAAGTGGTTATTTACTTTGCTCTTTGGGAAACAATGCTGTGTTGCTATGACAACTGCTACATGACTGTTTCTTTTGGAATATACATGTGTACACACACACACACACTCACTCACTCACTCGTATTTTCATGTACATGCAACCTATTCAAAGAACATATGTATCCCTAGGAACAGATTATTCACATAAGTAGACAACAGAAAAAGCATGGAAAAATAATTTTATTTTTCCTTCTTACCAAAAATGAATCAGCGAGGATTGCAAGATGAATTACCTTAAAGTAGATATTAGCTACTCAAATGTAAAGGTTTAGAAAATAAGGGTTGAAATAGATAATTAGCTTAATATTCATATTGACATTGGAATCCTAATTGCAAAATAGGGTGTTACCTTTACATTAAAAATAATTATTAAGTTTAAAATTACAGAACAGTTTAAGCAACTTCAAATGTTATTTTTTTGTATTTTTAATTTGACTTGAAACATGCTATGATCCAAATATGTACATCTTGTGTTATCTTTATATTTTTCTATTATCCTGAAACTATTTGTAGTCTTATGAATTTGTAATTTATTGATTTGCTTTTATATAAAATAGATTGATATGAAAAGGAAATTTTATATTACTAGAGTGAATAAAAGACCCAATATTACTTGTCATAAAGATAAAGCAACTGCAAAAGGAATCACATCAATTCTCCAATCTATGTACCATCAAACATAATCTTTTGTAGAACTAGTGAATTTTTATTACACTGGGAAAGACTTCAGTCAGCTCTACAGCATCATCAACAAGTGTCTACTTGATCATTACCTCCATGGACACGCAACTCATTATATCCAAGGAAAATAATTCTTCAAATAAAATATTCTACTCAATATAAAGTAGAGTATGATTTATACCTCAAATTAGAATTCATAATAGCTATCTTCAAAATCTTCTTCTATGTAAATAGGTCTTTCAATGAATTTTTTTTCTGATTTTTCTATGTGTGTGTATATCTCATTAATTTTTTTTTTTCTGCTATGGCCATGCTAGGTCTAAGAATTAAAAAACTAGAAAAAAATATCAATGCCTCAGAGTATTTATGTCTTGGTGAAGGTAAAGGCAAACCAGATTTTCATAAGTATAAGCTGAGTATTCAGTGGGAGCAAAATAAAGTAGTCCTACAGTCGGTTTCTATGAGTTCCTGAGTCATAGAGGGGAGACAGAATTTGTGGTGAGATGAGAAACTAAAGAAAAACAAGTAGTGGATAAGTTTTCCAGGAAGAGAAGCAAAATATACAACCGTGCAGAGCTGGAGAGAGCTTGGAGTGCCAGCTCAAGTATAGGAAAATGGGGAGACCTTGTAGATGGTGAGGCTCATCTAGAAGGTAGAATGAAAGACAGCAAAAACATTGTTTCTTGGGCAATATATTCAGACATTGTGTTGCAGACAATGGGGAGTCACTATGATATTAAGAAGGAGAGGGGTGTGATGCAATGTGTGTTCTAGAAAGGGGAAAATGAGAGAAATGTCTCTATTGGAATGGAGAGTTTAAAAGTATGAAAGTAGAATAAAGAAAATGGTTCAGCCCAGAGTAATATAACATGTCCCATTAGCATACTGGGAAGAGCAGATTGGGAGCTTTCAAGAGGAGAGGAAAGACAGGATTTGGTCACTCATCAGATAACCGAATAAGAGAAGGTAAGAAACCAGGCATGAGGGTGAACTTTTTACATGGGTCCCTGGAATGGGGAGAGAAGAAATGGAAAAGATGAGCCTATCTAAGAACATGCCAAACTTGGGGAAATAATATGGATAGAGGTCTAACCTTCTTAGAAAATATCAGACCTACTAGTAGACGTGTAAGTTTGAGATAGAACAGCCTCTAGATATTAATAGAAGTTTTGGTGCATCAATTTGAGTAGAAAATAACACTATAAGAATTTGAGAAAACACAGACAATTTTAAATATATATATATATATATATATTATTGATTTCAGAGAGAAAGGGAGAGAGAGACGGAAACATCAATGGTGAGAGAGAATCATTTGATCGGCTACCTCCTACATATCCCCTACTGGAGCCCACAACCCAAGCATATGCCCTTGGCCGGAATCAAACCCGGGACCCTTCAGTCCGTAGGCCAACGCTCTATCCACTGAGCCAAACCAGCTAGGGCAACACAGATATTTTGAAAGAAGATAAGAGAAAGCAAAAGAATTCTAGCAACTGGTTTACTATTAAATTTCTGGTCACTCGTTTTCAAATAGAAATGATGGTTTAATGAAGAATTCAAATCAAGTGAAGAGCAAGAAGACCTCTACATAATCTGGCATGGGGTGGCTCTCTGGTGACCAACGGGAGCAGTTTCAGAGAAACCGTGGTGGAGGAGGGTGGAAAATGAAAGTAGAGGGCACCTCCTGAAGCTTACTTAAAATTTAAAGGAAGAGAGGTGCATTGATGGCTGGAGAAGAAATCCACTGACAACAGATTATATCTGCCTCTTGAAAGAACATTGCCCACAAGATGTTACAATATCCATAGGAATCAGACTATATGGAAAAGTTAACTCCAATATGAGCTGCATTCCGCTCTGTGTCCCTCAATTCCGCACCCTATAGCTTGAGGATCACTATCCCGAGACAGCCATGAAACTATTGGGAAATAAACTGGGAGACAAAACATAATAGTCTTTTAACTTTTTATTTAACTCAGCTTTTTCCCAGAATTCTCTGAGCACCTGGCCCTTTTCTCAGGACCAACCCTGCCACTCATGGTCTGGGAAACATCCTTTGAAAAATTCAAATTTACACCCAACAACAAATGATGCCTCATGTAAACAGCATTTTGGCATCCAAAAGGTGACAAAATGCTATTAAATATTTATCCTCTTGCCTTATGTTTCTTTGAATACATTTCAGTTGGAAAAGGTAAACATTTCCCATTTCAGCAGTAATTCTCAGCTCCTTTACCATCTGACTGTGTATGAGTAATTGCTTCATCTACTATTCTCCACTTGAAATTCACAAGCTGATTTGAGCACTGTTATGTTATTTGTTTACTAGCTTGTATTTGTTGTTATAGTTGTAGGATCTTATATCACTAGTGTCCTATGAAGTATATTTAGGAAATTATAATAGGGAAAATGGAGAGTCTACTATACATCAGACTCTATGCTCATCACTTTTCACCTCCCAGTGTATTTATTCTTTCTAAGAACACTATGAATTATATACTATCATTTTCCGCGTTTTTGTGGTAAAATAACCTAAAATGTTAATTCACGTGCACAATAACACCAGGTAGCCTGGGGTGGGGGGCAGAGAACCCTGACTCAGAAGTACCTATTTTAAAAAAAATATATTTTTATTGATTTCAGAGAAAGGGAGAGGGAGAGAGAGAGAGAAACATCAACGACGTGAGAGAATCATCGATGGGCTGCCTCCTGCATGCCTCCTACTGGGGATAGACCCCATAACCTGGGCATGTCCCTTGACCAGGAATCAAGCCTTGACTTCCTGGCTCATAGATTGAAGCTCAACCACTTAGCCATGCCGGCCCAGGAGAAGTACCTAATTTTAACTATGGTTTTTCACCACCTCTTGTGTGGTCATCCGGATAGATGCTAAAAAGTTTCTCAATCAATGCTAATTCCCAGAATAACTGATTTGCTCCATCATCATCATTTTTTTCTTTTCATTTTAGCCTATAAGAAAGTCAATTGGCTCAGATTTCTACCTGATACATGATCGAGGTCTGAGCATTATTACAAAATCACATAGAAACTGTACTTACAAAGAAACCTTTGTTAAATGGGTTTCTCACTTGTCGCGAAATGACTTTGGATACAGTACACAGCTTTTATGGTTTTCTTAACTCTTTCGCATTATATAAATTCAATTTCACATTTACAAAGTATTCCAGATAGTGCTTTCTAAAATGAATATTGCATATGTGGGCTTGTTAAAACCATTTGTCCTTTAGTTTTCTATTTCCCCGTAAAGAAAACCATAACCTGTAGGAATGACCGCCTGTTGAGTTATATGGCTGTGGAATTCCACAATAATCCTGTTATTCTCACACCACAAGCTATTTCTATGCAGCACGCTGTACCTCTATATTATTCTTACAATGCAAAATCCTATTAAAGTCAATGGTGCATGTATCCATTTCATTTCAATGTGACTTTGTATAATAAAAATAAAATATA
This sequence comes from Plecotus auritus, assembly GCF_963455305.1. Classification (NCBI taxonomy): domain Eukaryota; kingdom Metazoa; phylum Chordata; class Mammalia; order Chiroptera; family Vespertilionidae; genus Plecotus; species Plecotus auritus. The sequence goes on from NC_137785.1 coordinate 52,525,587, forward strand.
GTGAGGAGAATACATAATGAGTTGCCTGCCAACACTGTTCAAAGCACAATTAAATAACTGAGGGAGTGAGAAATTACCTTAGTACAAAGGATGTATCCACAAATAGATTGCTGTTCATTTAGGGTATGCCCCAAATTATACACAATTGCTGGAGACTTTCTTAGTCCACTAAGCATCAAAATACCCACAGGGGTGATGAATAATCATCCCCTTCTCGGAAGAAAAATGTCAAAACACGCTATACATTTTTTTTTAGTTTTTTTTTGACAATTACTATGCACCCCTAAGTGACAATATCTATGGAACGTATCATGAGCTATATTTAATTTTTTTAAATAAAGTAGATTCTCCTTTCCTTTGCAATCAACAATGTAGTAATTAACTGAGTATATTGTTAATGGTTTCAGAATATCTTCCTGTTCTTTCCAACTATTTTTTCCCTCTAGCCCATAGAAGACATTTTAATATTAAATTTTTTTGTAGAGTCTGTTATTTCCAATGAATGCCTACTATTAAAAGAGGAGTGGTATAGAAGAGCAGGGAAATGTAATTTAACCTGTGACACAAAACAAATATTATAGGTAGTTTATAATGGAGTACTGAAATCCATCATGTGTTGATTTGCCTAATTTTGAAATGTGGCTTATTCCTTTATTTATTTATTTATTTATTTATTTATTTATTTATTTATTTTTAAATCTATCAAGTACCAGTTACATATCTTACCACATGATGTTCATTAAAGACATCTACTTTCTAGGTCAATAACCCATATTTCCCACATTAAGTTATTCACAACAATTCTGTGGTATTTTGTCATTCACTAATTATCTTCTCACACACCATAGTTTATTTGAAAAAATGTGGGCTTTGGCATAAGTTACAGTGTCTGACCTTGTGTTATTTATCACCTCTGAGCCTTCTCACCCTCCAAATATTGAAAGTTGTTCATATTTATCTCACAAGCTATTTGGTAAGATACTGATTAAAAAAAAAAGATGTACTTATAGCATTTGTGTCATAATAGGATCTCAATGGAGAGCAGTTTTGTTTCCGATCTCGATCTCCTGTTTGCTAATACTAAATAGGTCTTCTGTTATACAGAACTTCCTCAGTGAAATAGTAAACATTTTGACTTTCCGGACTAGTCATAGTTCTTACATATCCCATCTGTCTGGCTGGACATCTTAGCCTCCAGCCAGACAGATGGGATATGTAAGAACTACATATCATTCTTGGATAATGTGATATCTATAATAATAAAAGCATAATATGCTAATTAGACCAGACATCCTTCCGGATGACCGTCCAGTGGAAGCCAGGATTGCGAGGGAATCCCGGGTCCCGGGTGCCAGAGGGAAGCCAGTGCTGGCAGCCAGGGGGAAGGAAGGCCCACTCTTGCATGAATTTCATGCACTGGGCCTCTAGTTAAGATATAACAAGGAATATATATTTGCTCTTCATCCCTGGTTTCTGGCACAGAGCTCTTAAAGCCTTTGGAGTTTCTTGAGTAATAGGGGTAAGAGGACTGTCTTTTGTTATTCATAATAAGCATCTTCCAATCACACCCGGGTTTATGCTAATGAAGTGATTCTTCCTTGGCCAATGCTGCCCCCTTAACAAAGAAACCATTCAAGTGATTAGAGGGTTGTACTTTCAACACCCCCAAATCTGACCTTCTGAAAATAAAGAAGAGCTGGAGATTGAGTTCAATCACCAATGGCAAATGATTTAGTCAAACATACCTGGTCATGGGATCTCCAAAAAACCCTCAATAACTAAGTTCCATTAGTGAACACATTCACATGTCAGTTTTGTGACACACCCCAAAATCATGGGTACACAAATGCCTGCATCAGTTCTCTGAATCTCATGCTATGGACCTCTGCATCAGGCTGTTTATTTGTGTATTTTATAATATCATGTATAAAAAATCCATAATAGTAAATGTTCCCCTAGGTTCTGTGAGCAACATTATCAATTCATTGAATCTGAGAAGGAGGTCTTGGGAACCCCCAATTTATAGCTAGTTGGTCAGAAGTACCACATGACAACATAGGACTTGTGATTGACATCTGAAGTTGGGGGCATTCTGGTGGGACCAAGCCCTTCATCTCTGGGGTGTGCTCCAGGTAGGTGGTGTCAGAATAAATTAAATTGTAGGGCATCCTATTGGTATCTTCCAAGAACTGGAGAATTGCCTGGTGTGGAAATATCTACACATTTGGTATTAACAGTGAAGTATGAGCATAGAGGAGATAGTTTTTGGATTATTATTTTTTCCTTCTGGGTAGTCTTTTCCCCCTATATTCTGGCCCAAGCTATTTCTTTATCCCACCAAAATACTGGTCTTTTACAATACAGATGAAACATCACTACTTACATAAAATCTTCAATGATTTCTCACTTAGCTATAAAATGTTTCTCATTTTGAACTCAGAGAAACAAGTCAGTATAATAGAAAGGTTTAGGTAAAATCTGTAGATCTGAAAACAAATCAGATTCAGACACCTTTTTCTTTCTTTTTTTAAAAAACAATTTTTAAAATGTATTTTTATTGATTTTAGAGAGGAAAGAAGAGAGGGAGATAGAAACATCAAGAATGAGAGAGAATCATTGATCAGCTGCCTCCTGCATGCCCCCTACTGGGGATCGAGCCCACAACCCAGGCATGTGCCCTTGACTGGAATCGAACCTGGGACCCTTCAGTCCGCAGGCCAATGCTCTATCCACTGAGCCAAACCAGCTAGGGCCAGACACCCTTTTCTTTTCATAATTTACAATCTAGCTGGGACTGTGTATATGTGGAGGGTGAGTGAAGTAGATATGCATGTCTATGGTCAGAATGTCCTCAGCATCCATCTCCACCCATACATTCACAGAGGACATTCTCCATAGCTATTAAAATTGAGAGGATATTACTCAGAATAGCCAAACACTCTTTAATATGAGAACAAAATTGAGGTCACATATCCCTATTTCAAAACTCACTGCAAAGCTAGAGTAATCAAGACAGCATGGTACTGTAATAAAGAGAGACATAAAATATCAATGGAATAGAATTTAGAGTCCAGTAATAAACCTTTATATTTATGGTCAATTGATTTTTAACAATGATGCCATGACAATCTAGTGGAGAGAGAATAATCTTTTCAACATATAGTTCTGGGATAATTAGCTATCTGCATACAAAAGAATGAAGTCCTCAAACTATGCACAAAAATTACTTTAAAATGGATCATAGATATGAAAGTAAAAGCTATAACTATAAACATTTAAAAAAAAAACCACAAGAATGAATTTTTGTGATCTTGGTTAGGTAAAGCCTTCTTATCCATGACAACAAAACTACAAGTGACAAAAGAAAAAAAATGGACTTTATTATAATTAAACATGTTTGTACTTCAAAATAATAATAATAATAATCATGAAGAACAAGAAAAGATGACCCACAAAACATGAGGGAATATTTGTAAATCAATGATCTGATAAGGGTCTGGTGTTTCAATGATATATAAAGAATTTTTACACCAAAAAGAAAATACCCCATTTAAAAATAAGCAAAGGATATAAAGAAACCTTCCTCCAAAGAAGATATACAAGTGCCAGCAAGTACATGAAAAAATACTGAATGTCATTAGTTTCCAGGAAGATGTAAACCAAAACCACAAGATACCACTGAACACTCATAGGATGGCAATAATGAAAACTATGAAAACTAATGAGTTGCCAAGGATGTGGAGGAATTGGAACCATCAGACACTGCTGGTGGGAATGTAAAATGCTGTAGTTATTGTGGAAAAGTATTTCATGGTTCCTTGACAAGCTAGACATAGAATTCTATGACCCCGCCATTCTACACCTAGGTATATCCCCCAAAGATGTGAAAACAGGTAGTCACATAAAAAACACATACACAAATGTTTATAGCGGCACTATTTATAATAGTTAAAATATATAAACAACTTAAATGTTCATAAACTGATGAACAGAAAAACAAAAAGAGGTATATCCTTACAATGGAATATTATTCAGCCATGAAAAGAGCTGGAAAAACTGATGTATGCTACAACATTGATGAACATTGACAATGTTGTGCTAATCAAAAGAAGCCAGTCACAAAAGAGGACCTACTGTATGATTTTAGATAAAGATAAAAGATAAGTTAGTGGTTTTAAAGGCCTGAGGGGTGAAGACACCTCAGGGGAAACATGAGGTACAACGAGTTAGACAAATTTCACAGTCTGAGGAAATAGTTCCCACAGGGTGCCCTGAAGTCAGATACCAGCTTCCAATGTGAGGGGTATCAGGACCACCCTCACTTTGGCCTACAAATGGGGAGGTTCCCATTACCACCCTCAGGTTTGATAGTTTGCTAAAATGAACCACAGAATTATGGAAACACTGTACTTATGATTATAGTTGTACTAGAGGCCCAGTACACAAATTTGTGCACAGGTGGGAACCCTCGGCCTGGCCAGAGTGATTGGGGCCAATCAGGGCCGCCAGTCAGGGAGGGACCACAGGAGGGCTCCCAGTCCCCATTGGGCTGGACCCCAGCAATAAGCTACCCCATTGATAGGAGTGTCTGCCCCCTGGTGGTCAGTGTGTGTCATAGTGACTGGTCAAGCAGTTGACCGAATGGTTGACTGGTCAGACACTTAGCATATTACACTTTTATTATGTAGGATTACAAAGAGAAGATAGACATTTATCATCAGTTCAAAGATGAGATACAAATGGTAAAGACTGGGATTGGTCCTGACATGAATCTCTTCATTCTCTCCTTGGATTCCTGGTTGGCACCACCTCCTCCAGGCCATGGTCTGTGACAAGACTTGAAGACAGATGCCAACCAGAAAAGCTCATCCAAGCCTTTAGTGCCCAAATTATCTCTTGGGACTTGATCTCATACTACCTGCATGGCCGACCTTCATTCCCCAGACCCCTCTGAAGGTTCAGGCTAATTCCTTTAGTTTCCAGTTCCTCTGGAAGTAGTATGGCATGGCATGCCCCACCTCCACCACCTTAAATCACATCCACAGACTGTCCAGTGGTCAAAGTCCCCAGGCAAACAAAGACACTCCTGTCAAACAGAACATTATCAGGACTAGAGATCTCCTCCTAGTAGACTGGGGGGAAAGGCTACACCTCTTTTGAAACGGAGTTCATTTTTCACTGCTTATGTTTCTCCTGGGCATGATAGAAATGCTCTTAAATCCATTTTAGTGATGGTTGCACAACCCTGTGAATAAAGTAAAAACCATGGAATTTGACACTCCATGGGTGAAATGTATGTTATGTGAATTTTATCTCAATGAAGCTGTTTAAAAAGATTAATGATTTTGGTTGGAGGGGTCTCATCTAATTTGCCGACAGTGCTGCATTTTAAAGTTTTTATTACCCCAGTTTGCATTTTAATTATTTAGGCTTTTATGACCATCAGCAACAATCACTAAATGTTTTCTTTTTCTTTATGCATCTCCCTAGCTCAAAATATCGCTGCATTTCTAGATAGAGAAAGAAATATTTGCCAACTTATTTACTTATTTTCCTAATGTCCTTCTTTATCTATGGGCTGAACAGCTTCTCAGGAACCCTACCCAAACCTATGCTATTTCCTATATTAATAAACTCATTCAAAAGTGATCCTGAAAGGTGACACAGAGCAGGCCTTGGGCAGATGGGAAACTTTAAGTGCTTCAGCAAAGGAGTTGTCAATGAGCTCCAAATTGAAGAAGAGAAGTTGAACTTGAAGTTCAATCATACTACAGTAACTATTGCTAGAAGAATTAAACCTGCTTGTTACAGAGGATGGGAGAAAAGGCAGGAGTGAGGGATGGGTAGGTAGGGAATGCCACCTATAGTCTAGAATAGCCTTAACCACAGCATGCTGTCTAAAACTTAGTCCTAGGAAACTAGAGATAAATATAAAATTTTAGAGATAGGAACAGTCTCTTTGCAGCTTTCATAAATCAGATAACAATGGAGATAGACTGCTGGTGAAATTTCCCAGAGATGTGAAAGGAAGGAATAACATTTAAAGAGCCTCCACTCTATGCCTAGAACGCAGCAGAGTGGAGCCTGGGTGCCTTAAACTCCCATTTTGTAGAGTGGCCACACTGCTATAGTTTGAATCTTAGCTATGTCACTCTCAGTGTGACTTCGGGAAATTCACTATTTTTAAGCCTTACTTTCAATATATGCAAATTAAAAATAACAAATGCACACACCTCACATGCTTCTTTGAATTTTAAAAAAGTGAGGTAGTATATGAAAGATATGCATTATCTTATATAAGCAATATATGGGCATATTTATATCCATATTTACTATCATCAGTAGTAAAACTACCTCATCTCATCATATTAGGTAGTAGCTCTACTTTGCCAAAGGGTATGCTAGGCATGATAACATGGAGAATTACTAGTATACCACAATCTTAAGACACACAAAATAATTTAATCCTATTTATGAAACTTTCTAGACCTTAATATTCATGTGTGTGTATGTATCCCTTCAAAATCAAGCAAAAATTAAGATGTGGATAATGACCATATATATTTTTTTCATTTGAAATAACATTTATATGTTCCTAACATGAAGCAGGGGAAAAAAAGAATATTTTTTCCTAAAAATTACCGAGTATTCTGTAATTTTTAAAATATGTTTTTATTATTGATTTTAGAGAGAGGAACAGAGAGGGAGAGAGAGTGATAGAAACATCGATGAGACGGGAAGGCAGAGGAGGTTTTGGGGGGGTGGGCTGTAAGAGATCAACTGAAGGACTTGTACGCATGCATATAAGCATAACCAATGGATAAAAGACACTGGGGGGGGGGGGCAGGTAAAGGCATGTACTGGGGGGAAGGAGAGGCTGGGGGGAGGTCAATGGGGAAAAAAAACGAGACATATGTACTACTATTTGTAATACTTCAAACAATTAAAAAAATAAATAAATAAAAAATTAAAAAAAGAAATAAAAAAGAAACATCGATGAGAGATAAACATTGATCAGCTACTTTCTGCATGCCCTCTACTGGGGATCAAGCCCACAATGCAGGCATGTGCCCTGAGAGGGAATCAAACCAGCGACTTCCTGATGCATTGGACCAAGTTTGACCAACTTAGCCACACCGGCTGATCTGTAATTTTTATTTTCTTTTTAATAATAATACTCACAGAATTTGGATTCAGTATGTACTAGATTAAGTTACAGTGGCACTTGATAAATAAAGAAAGCAAATCAGACCAGAAATGTTTAGAGATGTTTTTTGTAACTTTGACTGTCAGATAATTTATTACAACAAAGACGAGTGATGAGGTTTTAATTATCCTCAGAAGAAACTTTTAATCAAGATAAAAGCTCCATAAAATGTACTAATTTGATAGCTGATGACATAACCAATTAACTATTCAGAACAAGATCTACTGTTTTAGGTAAAATAATTTTATCATCAAACAAAAGGTGATGTTGTAGTCTATCCATTTGAACCATACTGTGTATGTCCACAGTACACTGGAAAATAAATAAGCTAAAAAGGAGTCAGTGATAGTTCTGATTTCATAGCATTAAATTCTAAAATGTCTCAGAACTGTTAAAAACAAGAGGTTGAAGAAGTTGATAAAGCATTTTAATATTATGAATATATGAATTAAACTTAACAGCTAAAGAACAAAAGTAATTTCATCCCAGGTTATGTAAAAATACCAATGTTACTGCCTCAGAATTATTTTGTAATCCAGGCAGAATGACTGAATGCCTCTATGTTAGAGCTCAAGAAAGGCTCACTGTGAACTATTTAAACTTGTGTCACTGTTGCATTTCATTTGTGTATTTCTGATTTATTCCTAAAGCAACTTGGACCAACTACTACACATAAATCAAAGTTGCTGAGATTTTATGCTATAAGGTTTTCTATATAATTGATGTAATTCTTCTTTAAAATAGTTACTGGGGACTGGCCAGTGTTGCTCAGTGGTTGAGGGTCAACCTATGAACCAGGAGGGTCATAATTGGATTCCAAGTCAGGGCACATGACTGGGTTTAGGATTGATATCCAGTAGGGGGCATGCAGGAGACAGCTGATCAATGATTCTCTCTCATCATTGATGCTTCTATCTCTCTTTCCCTCTCCCTTCCTCTCTGAATCAATAAAAATACTTTTTTTAAAAAAATGGTTACCGGGTAATTCCCTTTTGAAAGAGGAAAAGGAATAGAATGGAAGGGAAGCAAAAAAGGAGTGAATGAGGGAAGATAATAATTAGTTACTTTTTATCAGGATGTTTTAATAGAATTAAAAGAAACCATTTTGGAGGCTTTCTGAATAAATAAATGAATTCTGAAGTTTATCTTATATATGCCTAATAGTTTGTTCACACACAAACACACACACACACATACACTGGTGCTCACCAGTCTGAATCAGAAAAATGCTCTCCAAGGTAGAAACACAATGGAGAGGCACCATTAACTCCCACAAAGTGTTGCATGTTAGTTTCTTGGTAGAATATATGTCTAATTTTCAATCTGTCAGCCTGGCAGGTTGAGTACTCAATCCGAAGACCAAGACCATACATCCTGAGTAAATGTTCACTGAAAGACAGGAGGAATGAGGGAGAGAAAGAAAATATTCTTTTTCCCTTAATTCTTTCATCTCCCTTAATTGATAGAGGCCAAAAACTTTCCCCAATCCCCATCCCTCACTTTCTCCACAATCTCACACCTCTCTCCTTCAAATTACCCATATGCCCATCTCCTAACAACTTGTCTTTGTTGACTCTCTTTACGTCCTGGAAGAAAAGTAGCAAGAATGTTATTATATAGAGAAGCACACAAACAAGAAGCATCATTGATAACTTTCATTAATACAACTGAAGAGGAATAAGAAGCCAAAAACATGTATTCACTTGTGCCCTGACCGGAAATTGAACTGTGACCTCCTGGTTCATAGGTCAATGCTCAACCATCGAGTCACACCGGCTGGGCATAAGTATTACTTTTTATTACCTTATGTGAATAGCTTGGAATAAGATCCTCAACATTTTAGAAGATTTAAGTAAATTCACTGGTGGAGTACGAAAGTGCAAGAAGACTGGATATTTAATATTCTATAACTTCAATATTCTATAACCTTTAGCTCAAAGGCAGCTCGGGTATTATATTAACTGATTTTTTTGTTATATTCACTGGAATGGGAAATCAAATAGTCTGAGACTCTGTTTGCCAGCAGAGAAAGGAGACTATTATTTTATTTTTTTAAATATATTTTATTGATTTTTTACAGAGAGGAAAGGAGAGGGATAGAGAGTCAGAAACATCAATGAGAGAGAAACATCGATCAGCTGCCTCCTGCACACCTCCTACTGGGGATGTGCCCACAACCAAGGCACGTGCCCTTGACCAGAATCAAACCTGGGACCTTTCAGTCCGCAGGGCGATGCTCTATCCACTGAGCCAAATGGGCCAGGGCTAAAGGAGACTATTATTTATCAACATGCCTGTTGTAGGGTAAATATGGGATTGTACATTTGCATTTAATCCTTAAATATCCCTTGTGAGAGGTTGACTATCACCCCATTTTATAGCTGAGAATAGTGAGGGTATGAGAGAACTTCTGTGGCTGGACCTTGATTTGCCTCCAAAGACCACACTTCTGATGCACTTTGTTGTAAAATTGAAGCATAGAGCACAACGTATGGGGTTAGTATTGAACAATGTTGAATGAAAACTTGAGGAGATAAAACATGAGTTAAATAATTTATTATTCCCCTGGATTAAAATTATAGAAAGGGCACTGGTTAGTTCAAATGCAACAACAGAGTAGAAACCATTTGATTCCAGATGCCTAGAAGTGCTTGATGTGTAATTGACAAATTACTGGGAGATTTGGTGTGAAGCTGTGATTCTGATACAACGGAACAAGCATAGAACCCAGAAATCTACAGGAGAAGGAACCAATAGTCCCCATTTCTTTTTTTTAAAATTGTGTTTTAAAGTCCTCTCCTTCACAGCTCAAATGATTCTTATCATTATCCAGATCCAAGAAATATTAAGAATCTTAACACAATTACTTATCCTTCAACTTCAAAAGTGGTCCAGGTTGAGAAGAGTTTGATTACAGACCAAAAGCAGAATGCCAGGTGGGGATTCAGCTGCTTGGGCAGTTTTCCAGGAAAGCCTACACCTGGATTACCATATGTTTCTATGTAGCCCTTAAGTTATTGCACTGAAAATTAAACGCATGTGTAAAAATGAGAGTTGCAGTCAAAGCTAGAGTTTTACAGGTGTGAAGATATTGGGATAATAATCAATCCATGGCCAACAGGAGGAGAGATAACTAAAATGTGCTCAATTTTAACACTGCTTGTTTTAAAAATGTAGAACATATATGCATAAAGGCATAGTCTATGGACACAGACAATAGTGTGAAGGCCAGGGATGGAGTGGGGGCTGGATGGAGGGAAGCAATAGGGGACAGCTGTAATACTGTCAACCACAAAAAGAAATCGCAGGAACAAAACAAAACACACATAGTCTAAAGTGACATAAAAGAAGGAAGCATGACCTTGACTTGATCCAGGGCATCCTGTGGTAATTCAGGACCATGGACAGGGAGGCTGGAGGCTTATATTGACTTCCATCTACTTCCCTACTTTCCTGTAGCGTAAAGTGTGTGTGTGTGTGTGTGTGTGTGTGTGTGTGTGTGTGTGTGTGTGCATTTTCCTTTAAACAATAACCAATTTGTAGGCTTTCTTCACTAAGTGACAATTTCTCTCTGAGGCAAAAGGAATTCTATTTAGAGAAACTCCTTTACACAGTGCATTGCTCATTAAAAATATCCCTGTACCACCCATCCCATGTTTTAATGTGAAGGAAGAGGACATGACATTTCCCAGTAGCATAATAAGAGTCAGGGGATTGGTGGCAGGGACCTAGCATGAGAAGGAAACAAGGGTAGACAAGAACCCGGTAACATGGCTGATGAGTTAGTACTGAGGGACAGGGTAGCCAGAAAAAACAAAAAACAAAACAAAACAAAACATAACATTGTAAATTGAGTTGCCTAATTGTTTAACATTATCTGCCACACCGAACTATAACCCTCACTCACCACTCACCACCTCCAACCTTGGGTGCATGTGTGCGCACACGCGCGCACACACACACAACATACACAACAGAGACCACCATCAGTGGCATTTATTAAAATTTTAGTAAACATTGACTTTGTATACCTAACTGTTCTCAATCAGTGCTGTGACTATAAAGACATGAAAAGTCTTGACTTGCTCCGTGGAGAAGTCACCAGAAGGCTCAAAAGGGGTGGTAGGGAGAGGTTAAGGCTTGACTGAGTTTAAGAATTTAGGAAAAATGCAGATGGGAGCAGGAGGTGACAAAGTAAAATACTAGCTCTCTAAAAATCCTGGAGATATCACAGCTGTACGACAGATGATGACTAAAGCTGATTGTACTTAAATCTTACAAGATAAAGTGAGCCCAGCAACCCGGCTGACTGAAAGCATGCCAGGCAGCTCAAGTCTGTTTTTCATACAAATTTGCTTATTATTCCTGCATTGAGAAAAAATAATCATACTTTCCAATGAATAAATTAATTAAGTAAAGCATAAACCCACTCAGCCTTCCTTTTGAATTTTACAAACTAGGCCAAAACATGTTTTAAGAAGTTCTAGCATGTTAGGAAATGCAACACATCTAGACTTAAGGTTTGAAATCAGATCTTGGGAGTCCTATATCCATCTTTGACAAATTAGTTAAACTCTCGGGACTTCAATGTCTTCTGTTATAAAATGTAAACTAATGAGAATGCTAAAAGAATCCATGAATATCAAACTAAATGAAGTAAATTGATATAAAAGTGATTTAGCGTACTGCACAGCATGGATAGCTATTCATATATGTTAACTAACTTGTGCTAAACAGGTATACATTCAGTAAAAATGAAAAAGAGATGAATATATATTTATGTTTATGTATGTATGTATATACATGTGTATGTTGATATACAGGTCATACATCTAAATATACATATATGTGCATATATATGCTATATATTATATATATGGAATATCACCCCTTCCTGCTGCTGCAGAGAAAAATGAATAAGGTGCCCCAGTAGCCATTTAAATCTTTCCACTAACATCAGAAAATATGCTGGAAACATGTTTCATCATAGCAATTTTTCATCATTAATAAGTAATGGAATTACTCATGTCTATTCAGCATGCTAAATGGCATTGATTATTGAAGTTCTCAGGTTACCAGAAAAATAATGTACCCATTAAAGGGGTGGGGTGGGGGCAGGGAAAGAATGCGAAGAACGAGTCCTGAGTGATGCTCTGCATTAGCAGCACGGAACTCAGAATGGAGACTCCCTTAGGATCTTTCCCTTGGTTTTGTGCAATCTTGCTCAAGTTTGTTCCTCCATAGGCCTTCATTAGAACAGTGTTAAACCTTAATATTTAATCAGGATGAAGAGGGAGATGATGCAGTGGTCCAGGAATTTCTTCCCTAAGAGAAGGATTGGCTATAAAGCAAAAGAAGTCTAAGCCTCAGCACTTTTCATGTGCTTGGCCTTGGACAACAGGTTTCCATGATCATCTCTTTTTGTGGAATTTTCAAAAGTAAGCAATTTAAGCCACAAATGTGAAGAGGACTCTCTCTTTCCAGTTTGACTCCCTTGCTGCAGGTGTTACTGGAAAAGCCATGGAAAGGTGCTTGGGGTAAGAACCCAAACCATCGATACCGATGCTGCTTACTCTTCACATTCCCATGACTTTGTTAATTGGACATTTGCCCAAATATGAGTTTACTCTTCGATAACATGAATTTCCTATTCTAGGAAACTCTTGCAAATGACTACATTGTTAGTTTCAAGATCATCCATCCCCCAAAGACTATTGAACTTCAAACTCTTCAGGTTAGGAGATAAGGGTCACTTCCCAAGATTCTTTGAATTTGGTTTTGAATATCTCAGCTTGCTCTGTCTACAATCACAAACTACTATATAATGATCCATATTCAATATTAATCAAACCAGACATTGAGACATTCCCCTTAAACTAGACTCCAAAAATCTTACCTCTAAACAGATTTCTCCGTCAAGCCTTATTAAAAGATTACTTTGATGGTATTTCATGAAACTAACATTTGCAATGAAAATCTGGTTGGGGAAAATTGAGTTGGGAATACATTGCATTTGGGTGTAAATTGGCTATATTTATGTGATTTTCAATTGTTTAGTTTAATTACTGGAGTAACTTCAGGATATTCTCCTCTATCTGCTGTGCTAATTTATTCATGGTTGTGACAAGAAAGTGGCAATCTGGATGTCCTATCACCATAGAACATGCCAGGCGGCACACTTACATGGATGATGGGAGGGAAGCAAGATTGAAAGATTCTGCTGGAGAAGCTAGTCTGTAGAAGCATTTTCAAGCATCAGCTATGCCCAATGAAAAGCAAAGGATCCAGTTCTCATTAGTATCTAGTCAAAAAGGAAGCCCTTTCATGTCAGGAGTAGACTAATAACACAACCTACAGATTTCCATATGAACCATGAATTTCTAATGAAAGACATATTTAAGATTAGTTACTACACAGGAAAAATTAGCAATGCCCTGAATGTTTAAAGCTTATATATAAAAACAACTTGATAGAGTTCTCCCCAAATTTGATGACAATCCTAAATATTCACATGATTCTACCAATAATAGTTGTAAATCAATAAAAAAACTTTCTACGTTATCAATAACTTAAAAAAATCATTAACCATTCTACAGGAAAGACTGATTTAATTTTTCTGGTCTCTCTAATAAAAATCATCCCCAAAAAATCATAGTCAAGAAAGAGGCAAAGAATATGTAGGAAAAATTGTAGGAGAAAAAGCTATAGAGAGGTGTACCAGTTCTTTGATACAAATATTAAGTTCTTCTTTTCATGGACTTTGTGATGTTTTTAATTTGTGTATGTTTTTTTAACTTTTAAATGTATTTTCTTGTGACAAGTTTTCTGATACTAAATCAGCCTTATACCTAATTCTCTATTTGTGAGCCCTTGGGTTTTGCCACCCTCATATCCTATATAATAAAAGGGTAATATGCAAATAGACTGAACAGCAGAAGGACTGGTCACTATGACGCACACTGACCACCAGGGGGCAGACGCTGAATGCAGGAGCTGCCCCTGGTGGTCAGTGCACTCCCACAGGTGGAGCACTGCTCAGCCACAAGCCAGGCTCACGGCTGGCAGGCACAGCGGCCCGCTTCCACTGCAGCACTAAGGATGTCCGACTGATGGCTTAAGCCTGTTCCCCATGGAGCCATCAGATGGACATCCCTCGAGGGCTCCCAGACTGTGAAAGGGCACAGGCTGGGCTGAGGGCACCCCCCCCCCCCGCCCCGCACCAGTGCATGAATGTTGTGCACCAGGCCTATATATATATTTGATTTTTTATAGATAGGAAGGGAGAGGGATAGAGAGTCAGAAACATCGATGAGAAAGAAACATTGGTCAGCTGCCTCCTGTACACTCGCTACTGGGTATGTGCCCACAACCAAGGTACATGCTCTTGACTGGAATCGAACCTGGGACCCTTGAGGCCGCAGGCCAACACTCTATCCACTGAGCCAAATGGCCAGGGCTTGCCACCCTCTTTAAGATGCACAGATTTAGCCCAGCCTGCACAGCTCAGAGGTTGAGCATTGACCTATGAACCAGGAGGTCATGGTTCAATTCCCAGTCAGGACACATTCCCAGGTTGCGGGCTCGATCCCCATTGGGGGACTTGCAGGAGGCAGCTGATCAATGATTCTCTCTGATCATTGATGTTCCTCTCTCTCTCTCCCTTCCTCTCTGAAATTAATAAAAACTTTTTTTAAAAAAAAAAGATGCACAGATTTAATGATGTGATTCAGGAAAGTAGTGAAAAGCACCATGGCAGAAGCGGGGGGTGGGGAGGGAGTTGCATTTTAGCTTTATTACTAGTTTGTTGTGCAATATTATGCAAGTTTCTTAATCTCTCTGAGCCTTTATTTTTACACCTGAAACAAGGGATTATTTTTCCTATTTCCCTGCTGTGGTGAAGAATCAAAAGTACTAAGAAAATAGGAGATAATACTTGAAAATAATTGTTCCATGACCTTTTGCTGGCATTTCTCCTCAAAAGGATATATGGGCCCCAACTAAAATCCCCCTCCTCCTGAAAACGACTGAATTGGTAATTATTCTCAAGGTGAAGTACCATACTAAAAATAACTTAGCCCATGTCTCATTGTCTGCAGAATACTTCCAGAGAAATCACAGGATGTCTGCACTTTGTATCTATAAAGAAAAGAGGAGACCAAACAATATAATTTCAAACAGAAATCGTGTCATTTTGTTGGACAGTGTTTCCACCGCATACTTACTATTCACAATAAGTAGGCTCTTTTTCATGACCTGATTACTTAGTTAAGCCTTTTACATTACGTTAAAAGAACATTGTCCAAAAGGCTGATTCGACTTGGCTCCATTGAGTTTCATTTTTAGAAAAACAATTGCAAATGAAATCTCTCCCACTCGCCACACCATGGGCTGGATATAAACGTTACAGTCCTGTTCTTGGGCTGAAATGTGGCCCTACACTAGCCACATCCTAGGACGGGATTTCCAAAAGAGGCATAAAGTCGGTCCATGCTTCTTCTGCAGGACGGGGGCCAAAAACAAAATTTAAGCAACAACATCAAAACAATTAGGCCCTGGCCGGTGTGGTCCAGTTCGTTGGCCATCGTCCCGTGAACCGAAGGGTCTCAGGTTCGATTCCTGGTCAGGGCACATACCCAGGTTGCAGGTTTGATCCCCAGTTGGAGAGCATATGGGAGGCAGCCAATCAATGTTTCTCTCTCAAATAGATGTTTTTCTCTCTCTCCCTCTCCTTTCCTCTCTCTCTAAAATCAATAATAATAATAAAAAAAGAATAGGCCAATTCTGCTCAGCTTGACAGAATATTAAGGTCTCACATTGTGGTTTTTGGACCAAACCCAACTCTTTTGCTCTGGCTTAATCATCATACCTTGCTGGCCTCACAATATAAAAACAAAACCAACCCACCAAATGAACAGGAACAGTTGTGTTTTGGTCAACATTTAAACATTGTGAGACTTCACAAACAAATCTGGCTTTCTTTAATCGGACATATCAGCTTCTGGCACCACTCAACCCTCTTATCCCTTGCTCTCTCTGACCTCCTAAAGGCTCAGAGTCGCAACTGCCCCATTAGACTTCATCTTACTCTTGCATTCTTCTAATATTTTAGAAAGTCCAAAATTCTTTCCAATACAATGTGCGTTTATTTTCACCGTCCCTGTACAACTCATGCCAAAAAAAACACAAACATTTCCTCAATCACCACACTGTTCTAGGGAGGCTGTGGGGATACTCAGACATGGTTCCTGTCCTCAAGGATCTTCAAATTCAGTGAAAAGAGTAAGCTAAGTGCTTAAGCAAAAATTCGGGCATTTGTTACTTTGTGACTCATTACCATTTTTATCAGTCCACTGAAAGTGAAAGAATGCAGTGTGCTCTGAGTATCTACACAAGAGATCTGACTTAGGAGCAGCCTAGGAAGGCTTCAATTCTGGTGTGTGAGAAGGGGAAGCAAACTCACTTATATAGACAAGACCAGTGGTCGGCAAACTGCGGCTCGCGAGCCACATGCGGCTCTTTGGCCCCTTGAATGTGGCTCTTCCACAAAATACCATGGCCTGGGCGAGTCTATTTTGAAGAAGTGGCATTAGAAGAAGTTTACGTTTAAAAAATTTGGTTCTCAAAAGAAATTTCAATCGTTGTACTGTTGATATTTGGCTCTGTTGACTGATGAGTTTGCCGACCACTGGACTAGACCACTACTTCCTAATGATCAAAATGACCTGAGACCTTCAGAAATGCATGTTAGCAGGAAAGAGCTGGACTAACCCCAAGTCCCTCTGCCCTGTCTCAATGCTCAGGGGTGTCCTATCTTTCAGCTCTAAGTGCTCATGCCGGCTGCCACCACCGGCTCAAAATAAATGCAGGCCCTTCCGAGATGATTGATGCCATGTTTCATGGGCTGTCTGTTCTTCTGCAACAGAAACAACTAATTTACATTTCATTCAGCTGTTACGAATCTAATTTAGACATGAGTCAAAATAAACACCCTTTTCTGAAACTTTCATAAAAACATATGCCTACTTTGATATTTTCATCCCTCCACCGAGTTTTCCAAAATAGTGACATATGGTGGGATTATCGCGAAAATCACTGGAACAGAAGATTCCCTTTCAGAGTCTTGCACACGCTCCTCAGTGTAACCAACCACACAGTCCTTGCACGAAATGCCAAAGGCTCTGACTGTGTGGACAAGTATGTCAGTAATGACAATCATTGTTAGTCTGGCTAAGATTCTTTGAAAGCCTATAAGCCTGTCACCTCGTGAGACAATTAGTATTGATGCCGTTAAAATACACTTCCCCAAGTACATTGTTAAGAGTATTTTTAAAAGAGCTTTTTTATTCTGGCTGTTACTTCCTATAAGCAGAAAGTAGCTAAGAAAATATAAGACACACAAACACACACTCTTTTAGCTTAACTCCCTGAATCTGCTGTTTGCCCCTTTCTTCTCCCCTCCTCTTTCTCCTTCTTTCTCCTTCTTTCCCCTTCCCCTTCCCCTTCCCCTTCCCCTTCCCCTTCCCCTTCCCCTTCCCCTTCCCCTTCCCCTCCCCCTCCCCCTCCCCCTCCTCCTCCTCCTCCTCCTCCTCCTCCTCCTCCTCCTTCTCCTTCTTTACTTCGCTCTTCTTGGTTTCCTCCACCTCCTTTTTTTTTTCTTCTCATACAAAGACAGATTGGCAAGTAAGATATTTAACATATTACCTTAAAGCTTACTTTATCTTTGACATCATCAGAAAGATTGAAAAAGAATTAAAAGGGAAGCGATTTTCTTGCTGCATTTATCAATGTTATTTGATTTTCAATTTGTGCCTTATCAATATCACCTCACAAAATACTAGGGGATGGGTGCACATGTTTCCAGTTTGTAAACCATATAAACCTACTATCTATCTCTCTGTAGGGTTTGGGGGACAGAAATACCAAGTAGGTAGTTCAGGCTAAAGGGAGACATTATATGTGCAGAAAGCACTAGAATGAGAATTGGTAGAGTTAAGTCTTATTTGGTGAGTCTCAGTTCTCACTGATAAATAGAATCACCTAGAAAAATTCTGAAAAAGAGACTGTTCTGCTACTCCTTCCCTCACCCGCTCTCATGCACCTAGGAAATACTGATTCAATTGCTCTTAATGAGTGTGTCTTTGGCATTTTTTCAATTTCCACAGATCTAGGTTTAGCTCTGCCTTCATCTCAGGGTCTGTCCTTGAATATAATAACCCAACTCTCTTAGTCCCAGTCTTCCGATTTACAGTTGGAAGACATTTGAATTTATTAAGAACTCTCTGTTGTGACTATTGAGATGATGCTTTAATCAACTGAGCTACCCAGCCAGGGTCTTATAACTGTTGATTTTAAAGGCCATAAAATTGTGAAGAATTATTAGTGTTGGGTTAACTGAAGTGCCCCATATGGTTCTTCCCATGTCCTTAACTCATAAGTCAAATAGAGGGACACTTGGATGTCAGCCCAATTCACAGAGAAAGGTTGTCTCCTCGGACATAAATATGGACTAGTGATAAGTGACTGTGTCTGGACTTGAGGGGTGCTGGGGGGGCACTGCAAGCCTGTTTGTTTTCTCTGTTTCCTTTATTATTAATGATGTGATAAATCTGAGTAAACAGTATAGTAATCAAATTTGCAGATGGTGCCACACAGGGATCATTCTGAAAGCATTTGAACCAATACAACCAGAAACTAGAAGTTTAGTAGAAATGAGATAATTAGAAAACAATGGTGTTCAGACAGACCTGAGGATATTAAAATGTTATACAATTAAGTTGGAGACAGAACTGCCCACAGGTAAAAAATGCCCGGAAGCAATGTGACAACAAAAGGAAAGCATTGGATTTTATAATTTGTGTGAGCTTGGGATTCAGTGTTAATTTTTTCTTAAAGGCCACAGTTTTGTGGCTTATTGTTTATTACCGATACTAGAGGCCCAGTGCATGGATTCGTGTATGGGTGGGGTCCCTCTGCCTGGCCGGTGGGGATCAGGCCGAAACTGGCTCTCTGACATCCCCTGAGGGGTCCTGGATTGTGAGAGGGTGGTTCTCGGGTGATGCACCCCAGAATCGGGCTCCCTCCTCTCTGGTTCAGGGTGCATCACCTGAGAACTACAGCTGCCAAGTCATCACAGCTCGGCAGCTCCTGTGTTGAGCGTCTGCCCCCTGGTGGTCAGTGCGCATCATAGCTACTGGTCAGACGGCTGAATGGTCAGACAGTTGCTTAGGCTTTTATATATACAGATATGTGCATTACCTGCACTAGGAAAGTAACATACTCTTTGCAAGAAGAAAAAATCACAAATATGGTGACCAGAATGAGGGGATTAGTAAGCGTCCCTGATAGTCAAAAGTTAAGGTCATTGACTCCATCTCTTTAAAAATAAGTGCTTCATACTTTTACTAACTAAGAAAGCTATGATTGACAATGAGCTCATGCTGTGTAACTTATTAGTGTTTTGCCCAGAGTTGATATTATTCTAGCCCAAAGCAAACATATTTGATGTACTTGTTAATCTGTGTGGCCAAATTGAAGGGAATATTTAATTTCTGGTTGAATGATAAAATATTTTAATTAACTGAGTTCCTCACAAAGAACCTCCAAGTACCCCAAAAGCATTAGGAGCAGGGGTTAAGAGTTGTATAAATTCCGATAGCCAAAATTTTTAATCCAATAGGTACCACTAGCCATTTTATTTACATTGGGTTATTTTGAAATGAATATCTCATTTATAAAATGATAATTTTATCTATCTCAAGTTTTTTTCTAAATGTTCTTTGAGATAATGTATATATAGACCTTAGCAAATAACTAAAGACATAGTATGTTAACTGTTATGATTATTAATGTTGAAATTCTAGGGCCTCTATAATTAGAACCATGTTAATTTACTTACAAATACATTGTTACCCAAAATTCCAGTCTGATTCTTTATTATCCATGCTAATAAGAGCTATATGCTCATAATAGGTGTATATCATATCAGTGTGTATGTATATTTCATCAAGATATGCAATCCACTGTTCCATATCTTCCCCATTTCTGTATATATCCATTTCACATTGCCTCTGGGGATTAAGGTCCTATTTTATCTTTATTTCAATCTTTTCACGTTGATGATTTATAAATAAGAAAATGATTATCCTAGCTATCGGCTAACTAAAATCTTGAAAGTTTAAGGAGAGAACTCTTAACCACATTGTTTCAAATAACTGAGACATCAAATGAAATCAATTGTGCCCTCTTTTCCTCCTCCGCCCCTTCCCTGTCCCTCTCCCTCTTTCTCTGTCTTCTCTTCTTCCTGCTTCTCCTCTTTCTTCCTCTTCTCCCTCCTCCTCCTTCTTCTCCTAAGCCTCTATTAGATTCTATACTTCCTTAGATTCTACACTTAAGCCCCAATTTGCATGTAGTGGGTGGCTCACTATTTCCCTCTAGCATTTATTGAGGCTTCAAATGTACTTGAATCTGTATCTAGATCCTATTCTTTTCTTTCATCTATCATGCCTAAATCACTGTTTACTAATATAGCTCACAGAAATTCTTGATACTTATTAATATTCACTTTCATTATTTTAAAGTGTCTTATCTGTTTTTGATGGTCTGGGACCATCTGTCAGGTCCACATAAAGATCTGTTTTGAGATACTGACTAACATTGTAATTAAATGTACAGATTATTGTGGGGAAAACTTTCATTTTCCCATCCACAAGTATAGTATATTTTTCCATTTATTTTTGTTTTTTGTATGCCTTTCATTAAATTTTTTAAAACATTTCTACATAAGGATCTAGCCATCTCCTATAGATCTATTACTAGTTTCTTATTGTTTTTGTTGACATTTTAAATGACATCTTTTTAAAATTATATATATTTTTTTGCTGCTAAGTAAGACATGTAAATGATTATTTTATATTGATGTATCAGTAACCTTTCTGAAATTCATTAATCAGTTTCAATAAATTAGAATTCTTGGGATTCTATGTGGAGGATGTAGAAGTCATCTAGTCAAATTATCAGATTAAAAAGAGACTCTTAAAAAGTGAAAACTTTTAGGGTAGTGGGAACCAATGGACTTTAGAAAATTGTGTGTATGTGTGCAATGTGTGATAAAGTTTTGTTTCTTCTTTCCCAATCTTTATACTACTTCCCTTTGCCTTATCTTGTTGCTTAGGACTTTCAGTCCAACATTGAACAGAAGCAGTAAAGTGGGCATTCTTGATTAGTTATAAGTAATTAAGAAAATGTTTCTAACGCAACAAGAATAATTTCTTGTATAAATTGTTCTGGACAAAGTATGCTCTTCTACCCTAAAGTCATAAATGCATGTTGAAATTTATTTAATATTTTCTATGTCTATTTATTTATTTTTATTTACTTATTTTTTAATCCTTACCCAAGAGTATGTTTTCATGGATTTGAAAGACAGAGAGAGAGAGAGAGAGAGAGAGAGAGAGAGAGAAACATTGACTGGTTGTCTCCAATAGCGCCCTGAATGGGGATTGAACCCTGCAACATAGGTATGTGCCCTGACAGATATCAAACCAGCAACCTTTTAGTGTACAGGATGACATCCCAACCAACTGAGCCACCCAGGTGGGGCTAAATTTATTGTCCCATTAAGAGGTTAATATGGTGAATTATACTAGTACATTGTTTTTGAATTGTCATATTTGAAGTTTTTTGCAGAAATAAACACTAATTAGTCATAATATACTAGAATTTTAAATACACCAATAGAGTTAGTGTTTCTATTGGCATATCAATCCAAATCTATTGATATATTAAAAATTCCCTTTAGGGAATTTTATGAATATATTTCTAAGTGAGGTTGTTATATATGTTTCCTTTGCCCCTATTATCTTTTATTAGTTTTGGTGTTAAGATGATTGTATTTTAACAATAAAAAATGTTAAATAGTGCTAACATAAAATTTTGGTATTTGGTATGTGATTAGGCACTCAATATTGCCCAGTATCTAGTTTATTAATGGGGAAAAATGGGGTTAGCAAAACCTACTGCTCATGGTGTTAGCTGGGATTAAACAGAATAGTGCATGTACAAATGCCTAAGGCAGCGTTTGGCACATTAGAGGATTCATTAAATGCTAGCTCACTTGCCCTTTCCCCTCAGCTGTGTGTTTTTTTAAAAAAGGCAGGAAAGGCAGGCTTGGTGGAATGCTCTTTATGGAGCCTGTTTAAAACAGTCATCAACACGGAAGTCAGTGACTGTGTTTAGTTTCCATTCCAAAATGTTACTTTCAGAAATACACAGAGAGCTCGTTTGCATAATCACTCTCCAGGCTAGAAACCTGTCCCCGAGGGCTTATCATTATTTAAATCTAAGTCAGGTTATTATCTGTCTTCATGCTGAGCTGCTTGGCCTGGCTTTCTTCCCTTCCCTGAAAGGCTGCAGCTGTATCACTCTAAACGGAAGCTTGACCAGTAGCTCAGGTCCAGGGAGGCTAAGGGCAAAAGGCAATGTGTCCAAGTGCAAAGAGCATGGGCTGGAGAGGAAGAAAGATGACCTTCAAATTCCAGCTCCACTCCCCATTGGGGCAATGGCTCCACCAATTCTGAAATGCAAACTATTAGGTTGTTGAGAAGTTTAACTAATGTCATATAGATTGCAGGTACCAACCTAACCCAAGATAAACTCTTTAATTATGTTAGACATTTCCTTCCCTGTTGTCTCTGTCCATTGGGAGGAGAGAACACACCTCAGAAGAGAACCAAAGACAGAGCAGGGAAAAGGGAAATGGCAGTGTGTGTGTGTGTGGGGGGGGGGGGGGGAAAGAGAGATTAATTTATATAGAAAAAAAATGCCTTTACAGGGAAAGAGAGTAAACACAATAATCTAAAGTTAAGAGACACAGTAAAGGAGGACATTAAGTTTCTGGGAAGGGAGAGAACAAAAGTGCTCCATTGGGAGAGAGAAGGAATACACTTGACTATGGAGAGAATTGGAATGGAAATGCCCATTAGAGGAAAGGATGATAAAACATGGAATATATTTTTTTAAATATATTTTTATTGATTTCAGAGAAAAAGGGAGAGGGAGAGAGAGATAGAAACATCAATGATGAGAGAGAATCATTGATCGGCTGACTCCTACATGGCCCACACTGGGGATTGAGCCCACAACCCAGGCATGTGCCCTGACCAGGAATCAAACCTGGGACCTCTTGGTCCATGGGACAATACTCAATCCACTGAGCCACCACAGCCAGGGAAACCATGAAATATTTTAAACATTTATCAAATGAGGGCTATGTGATGAAAATAATGAAATGAAGAAGAGCTTACACATGAGTTATCTCCTGGGCTGACCTCTGCAAGCCGAACACTTAGCTGATTTAATAATGCTCACTAAGTCTCCTTGCTGTGGGTATGGTATTATGTCTGCTTTGTGTTTGGGGAAACTGAATTTCAGATGCATTAAGCAATTGGTCCCAGACTGTTCAGCTAAAATGTGCTTGAGTTGAATTCCCAACCCAAGTTCAGCTAATTGCAAACACCCTGACACAATACCACACGCCTTACTCTTGGGAAGCTAACCATGTCAGGTCTTCTCCATTTTAAGATATTATAGTGCCCAGATAACTTATGGAATTTGTGAACATGGGATGGATTTCTAAAAGAGGATCCTTAGCGAACACAAACAATGGGGAAAGATGTTAATGGTGAGCAAGCATAAACTTACTGAAGATGGATGGCCACCAAGGATACTCCTGACAGCCCTGGCCAGTGTTAATCTGTTGGTTGGGCATCATCTTGTGCATCAAAAGGTTGATGGTTCAATTCCTGGTCAGGGCACATGCCAGGGTTACAGCTCGATCCCTGGCAGGAGACAGCCAATTGATGTTTCACTCTCACATAGATGTTTCTCTCTCTCTCAAAATCAATAAAATATATTTTTTAAAAATTTTAAGGGATACTGCTAATAGAAAAGATGAAAACCCAGTTTATTATATAGACCAGTGGTCGGCAAACTGCGGCTCTCGAGCCACATGCGGCTCTTTGGCCCCATGAGTGTGGCTCTTCCACAAAATACCATGGCCTGGGTGAGTCTATTTTGAAGAAGTGGTGTTAGAAGAAGTTTAAGTTTAAAAAATTTGGCTCTCAAAAGAAATTTCAATCGTTGTGCTGTTGATATTTGGCTCTGTTGACTAATGAGTTTGCTGACCACTGATATAGACAATGTCACATTTCCTTCATCATTGCATATATTGTTTCATTCCATGGCCCACAGAAGGTTCTAGAGAATTGGTTCTGTATCAAGTAACATGTGCTGGGTGCCAGAAATAAATGTACTATAGACACTCCCTTGTCCTCTAGAGGTGTGCTCTCTAGCATGGTAGCCACTAGCCACGTGTAGCTATTTAAAGGTACATTACTGAAATAGAATTAAACATTCATTTCCTCAGTCTTCTTTAGCCATATTTAAAGTGTACGCCAGCCATAAGTGGCTAGTGTTAACTATATCAATCATCATAGAATGTTCTACTGAAAGCCTGAATTTGAGGCTGCTAGTTGAGATTTGGGTTTGGAGTTAAGATACTAAACTTATAGCCACCCCTGCCCCAATGTTTCCAGCTAACTATCAGTGTGTCGTATGGGGTTTCATCCTCAACTTAAGCATTTGAAGAAAGAATGTTGGATGAAGAGACCAAGGCTCAGAGTATTATAGTAACTTACCCAAGGGCTACTAAATGATAGAGTCTGGATTCAAACGCAAGTATAATGTCTAACTTCAGAGCGTTGGCTCTGAATGTGTGGGTGCTACTTCTTAAACCCAAGTACCGTGTAACACATGGAATAGTTGTATTGTGTGCAATTTATAAGAACAGAAAGCTGGATTGCTTGGGAGAAATCTTCACCAAAGAAAGAGTAACAAGCAAAGGCTTTGAAATGTAAATATAATTTGCTCTGCTGGACAAGATGAGCCAGGGAAATACAAACAGAGTAAAGAATGCAACAAGATGCCCTGGATTGCCTTTTCTATTTTTATGTATTTGTTGTTGAGATTTTCCAAAATGTATGCTTTGGGCTTCTACTGTGTTCTTGGCATTGTGCTAGGCCTTGTGGATATAAACTTAAGTAAGTGGTCCTCACGCTCTCAGGAAGTTCAGAGTTTGTAGAGAAAACACATTGGTCAAGGAAACAATTTAGGACAATACTATAGTAAGTCCTATTTCATATTAATCATCCAATACTGCAGCCGCAGAGAAAATATGGAGGTAACTTGGGAGGTCCAAAGAAAAAATAGTTTTACCTGCATCCCTGATATCCATTGCCTTATCCATCAATAAAATATTTTTTAAAAAAATTTTAAGGGATACTGCTAATAGAAAAGATGAAAACCCAGTTTATTATATAGACCAGTGGTCGGCAAAGGTATTAAATATAATTGCTGAGTCTGCGCTGGTAAAAGTGACCCGTTCTTTAAGTACCATACATGCCACTTAACTACATGCGCAATTTTTGTTTGTTTGTTTTTGTTGTTGTTGTTAATCCTCACCCGAGGATATTTTTTTCCATTGATTTTTAGAGAGAGTGGAAGTGAGGGGTAGAGAGAGAAAAACACTGATGTGAGAGAGACATATCTATTGGTTGCCTTGTGCACGTGCCCCGATCAGGGTTGAGAATGAACCTGAAACGCAAGTACATGCCCTTGACTAGAAACAAATCAGTGGTCCTTCAGTCCCCAGGCCAACACTCTAACCATTGAGCAGAACAGGCTAGGGCACATACACAATTTTTGAGAAACAGAAACTTTTCTAAATACTTTCCTAATCTGATAAATGAAAATATCCATACTTGTATCTATTGTGAATATTTCATGAGTTCATTGTATAATATGCTTAGCATAGGTTCCAGCCCAGGGTTGGAAATGGAATAAATGAAATCTGTGTCACTCTCACTAGAAAGGGACATATTGAGCAGTTCTAATGATGAAAATCTTCCTTACAAGTGGTGTCTTTACAGGACATTATTTTGTTTGTTTTCCTCTTATTATAGTATCTCTTTCCTCAAAACCTCATAGTGAGAATGATAATGAGGATGATAATGACCATGATATTATCTCTCCAGAATTTTAACATTTCGACCCCATCTCCAATGGAATGGGAGACATAACATTACTAAATAGCTACTTAAAGAATCTTTTGCATAGCTTTTCACACCTGGGCTGCAAAATCATCAAGTCATCTATTCACATTTTGTGGCAAAGTAGCAAGCTTAGCAAGAATTTTACTTCTCCTGCATTTTGCTATTTGTGTGAGAAAGAAAGAGTCCACTTTCGTAAAACTAAACTGCCCAGGTCTACTTCATCGCAAAAGAGCCCATTCCCTAAATTCTGTCCGTTTTCTGCCCGTTCTGCATGATTCCACATGGAACATCCAAAATGAGGCCACACAACGTATCACCATGGAGGAAACTGCTTAGTTAATTCTCAGTTCTCTCCAGAACTTTCACCCCATCCTTCCTGGTGACCTTAAGCACGTCCTGGTATTTTAATAACAGAATTATTTTCACTATGGCCCTGAGAGCAGAAGAGCTGCATACTTGCTCAAAAAAAAAAAAAAAAAAAAAAAAAGAAAAGAAAAGAAAGAAAGAAAAACTCTGCCTATTCAAAATTAGTGGGCAAAACTGAATGCAATTTATGTTTCAGGCTTAATGTGTGTGTTTTTTCTGAAAGGCTAGACACTAACTATGTAGTCTACACTTAGGTTTTACACCATTAATTTTTTATGAGATCATTTTCATCAGTTTCCTAAATTCAGGCAGCAATGTCAGTAATAAATAGGTGTGCTCCATGAACAACATGGGCATATGCATAATGCTGTTGATCAGGAAAATGAAAACGTTGCATTTTCATTGAACCTTTGCTAAAAGAAATTTGTCTTAGGTGATATAATTGTAAGAATTTTGTTGTGCCTGCTATTCCTTTCTTGTACTGCTCAATGATGTTGCATTTAGCCTCAAATTATTAAAATAAATGATGTAATTATGTAACCAGAATATTTTCTCTGAAATCTGCTAAGGTTAAAACATATTTATAAATATAGCTTATATTAGAATAGAATGCTGAGCTTCAATTGACTTTATTAATTCTCATCAATGAAAACCGACTGAATAAGTAAATCCATCTAATTGACAAATATCTTGCATAATAACAGTTTCAGATGATTTATTCAATTATTGATGCTAAAGGTAGCCAAAATAACACTGCCAGTTTGCATTGTATCTATTGTTTCTCTATGAAGTTTCAAATTTTCCTTTATACTAGACTAGAAGCCCGATGCACGAAGATTCGTGCCAAAATGGGCCTTCCTTTCCCTGGCTGCCTGCACCGCCTTTACTCTGGCTGGATCCGCCTTTCCGCTCCAGCCTGGAGCCGCCTTTCTGCCTTTCCATGCTGCCCAGAGGCCCAGAGCAGCCAGGGGTGGTGCAGAATGCCTGCAAGGGCCCTGCCCCTGGCCGCTCAGTGCCTGCATATGCAAATTAACCTTCCATCTTTGTTGGGTTAATTTGCATACTCACTCCTGATTGGCTGGTGGGTGTCGTGAAGGTATGGTCAATTAGCATGCTACTCTTTTATTAGGTAGATATTCTAAATAGCATTATGAAATAAGACACATGAGGCTGCATGAGACAGAATTCTCAGTAACTGAGCAGCAACTAAGTCTTGCTTTCCTTTCATTGGTCCTACTCTTTCTTCCACTTAGACTTCTGAAGCCACTCCCCATGCAGTAGTGATACCTTGCATGGGGGTGAACAACTGACCTACTTAGACTAGGACTGAGGGTTTTCCCAGGATGGTAGAATTTCATTGCTGAAACTAGCAAATTTCTAGACAAGCCAGTAAGTTAGTCTTATGCCATCTAACAGTTTAGGAATGTGCATCCATATATCCATTCAGTATTTATTGTGAAAATATTCTGATTGAGAGATGCAGAGGTAATTTCCATAATGGAATTCTTTGAGAGAATGACATGTTTTAAACAGGAGAGAGAGAGAGAGAGAGAGAGAGAGAGAGAGAGAGAGAGAGAGAGAGAGAATTCATGAGGAATTGAAGACCACTTTCATAATAACCTTAAATGCCTCCACTGAAATCTCTCTCAACCAAGTCATCGAAAAGGGATGGTGATGCCATTGGTTCCCATGGCTCCGCCAAGCCTGTTTCCAATTTGTTCTCACTCAATGCATGCTGGTACCTCTATCTAAAAAGAGCTCAAAGTAGAGAGTGATTATGGATTAAAATAATAGTGCATACCTCCCTCAGATATCCCTTGAAAAAGGGTTAAGGATCTGATGAGAATTCAATAAAATGTAATTGATAAGGAAATGTCATAATTTCTGTGATATATAACATTTTTAGGTTATATATATCACAGAACTTTACTAAAAAACATTATATCAGAATATGTCAAATCTCTAGAAATTTTATCGTATAGATAGCTTTATTCAGCCATATTAAATATTTCTAATAACTGATAGAATTTTTGTACAGTGACTACATTAATAATAAGTACCTTTGATAGAATGTGATGAACATGTAAGTTTACCTCTGTAGACTTTCTCCCCCAAACCCATACAATAACCCCTAAAACTTCAGTCTAATCATGAGAGAAACATAAGGCAAATTCCAACAGACGAGGAGTCTACAAAATAACTTGACCAGTAGTCCTCAAACTGTCAAGGTCATTGAAAACAAGGTAAGTCTAAGAAAATATTACAGCCCAAATAAGCCTAAGAAGACATGGCACCTAATGGTAATGTGGTAACCTAGGTGGTATCCTGGAGCAGAAGAGAAACATTAGATAAAAATTAAGGAAATATAAATAAAATATGGACTTTAGCTTATAATAGTGTGTAAGTATTGGTTCATTAATTGTAACAACTATATCTACATGCTGATATAAGGGGTTAATAGTAAGGGAACCTGACTGTGGAGTATATAAAAACTGTCTTTACAATTTACACTCTTTACAATTTCTTTTCTTTTAAATATATATTTTTATTGATTTCAGAGAGGAAAGGAGAGGGAGAGAGAGACAGAAACATCAATGATGATAGAGAATCATTGATCAGCTACCACCTGCACGCCCCACACTCTGGATCGAGCCTGCAACCCAGGCATCTGCCCTGACCGGGAATCGAACTGTGACCTCCTGGTTCACAGGTCGACTCTCAACCACTGAGCCATGGTGGCTAGCTCTACCTTTACAATTTTACTATAAATTTAAATTGTTCTGAAATTTTAAAAGTTTATTTTAAAAACGTTTAAAAAGTTTATTTTAACAATCCTACCCTTGGCATATTCCCATATTTTCTGTTTAATTCTCATAAGCCTCAAATAGTGTCCTTACATGAAATTTCCTTCTCCTTCATTCCTCCTCCACTCCTGCCCTCCTTCCCTCCTTGGCGGTTCTTGGTGATTATGCATCGAACTGCTATAAAACTTTACATGCGAGTTTTTGTGTACACATAAGTTTTCAAATCAGTTAGGCAGATAGCTCGGAGGGCACTTGCTGGATCATATGCTATGACTATGTTTAGCTTTGGAAGAAGCTGCCAAACTGTGTTTCCAAGTGTCTGTTCTATTTTACATTCTCCCTCATCTGCTACTCCATCTTCTCACCGAAATTTGATAGTGTAAATTTGTCGGATTTTAGCAATTCTAACAGGGTGTGGTGGTATCTCATTGTTCTTTTAATGTGCGTTTTTTAAAGACAAATTATGTTGAGCATATTTTCATGTTTATTTGCCATCTGTATAGATATTATTTTGTGACATGCCTGTTCAGATCCATTGCCTATTTTTCAGCTGTGTCGTCTGTTTTCTTCCTGTGGAGTTTCAAGAGTTCTATATATATTTTAGACAAAAGACCTTTACCTGATCTGTGTTGTGTCTGTCTTTTCTCCCTGTCTAGGCTTGTTTTTTCATTGCTTAACCATGTTTTTTACAGAGGAATCCTTTTTTATTTTGAATAAAATCCAACTTAATAATTTTCCTTCTTATAGCATGCTTTTGCTGTTACACCTGAAAACTCATAACCTAAGCTAAACTCGCCCAGATTTACCTATGCCATTTCTAGAAGGAGAAGACATTATACAATTTGATGTCTAAATCTCAGTCTTCTAGTGAGTTTGTCTCCCTGGGATGTAAATGTTACAATCGTTTTGTAGCTTTCTTTACCCTGGAGTGAAACAGGAAGGTTAGAATGGACTGGGGTTGGAGAACTGCCTTCTCCCAGGTAGAATAAGGCTCTTTTCCCACAGAGCACAGACCTTGTTTATGGAAAACACGTGGTCATATTTCACAAGGGTTACTCTCCTGCCCATCTGTCCATGAGGGGCTCTTCCTTGGTTCTTCACTGTGAGAACCTGATGGGGTCCTTGGAGGTGAAACTTACAAAGGTGTGGGCACCCCCCTGAGTGTGCAGCACCCAGACGCACCTCGCTTTCCCACTGGACTACTCTTAGCCTCCAGCAGCTCTTCAAAATTAATCCTTGCATGTTCATACCAGGTATGGCTTCAGAAATGTCAGATCCAAGTAAGCAGACTCATTCAATATGACTACCTCTCTTGATTTGGGGGTCAGTCTGTGTGTGACTTCTAATCTCTGAAGGGTCCCCCCAAAAAGTAGGTGAAATTCAGGTATTTCAGCTTTTCTCTTGTTATAAGGTTGAGACTGACAAATTCCAAACATGTTGGAGCCCCAAACCGGGGACTCTCAGATATGTGAAATTTTTAGATATGAGAATGCTAATCGTCTTAGGTTGTATTTCACCAGAAGCAGAGCCTAAGAAAAGGAATCATGTTTAAGTAATTTACACGGGTGTTGATTCCAGAAAGTTCTGGGATGGGAGTGGAACCTGAGACAAGGAAGGGGAGAAAGCCAAATCAGGGTATGTTAATAAACAGATTTCTACTGTAGGCAAGCAGTGTTAGGTCTGATCAAGTAACTGAATCAATACCCTCTCCCCTGGGAACTGACCTTTAGACCACTTCACAACTGACATTCCCTTTCACTTAGACTACATTCCATTTGCTAAGAACACATTCCACTTACTAAGACCATTATTTTTACCCTCCAGACTTTCCCAGGATCCAGACCTGCCCAGAGATTTCCCGGCCCATAAAAGCCCACATAGAGACCTTTAAAACCTCTGATTCCCCATCCCTGGGTGCTGACACCATTTGGGGGCTCAGCCCATCTGGTTTGCAGATAACCTAATAAATTCATAACCCCATCCCACTTTTGGCCTTGTGCATTCCAAAAATAGGTCTTGGTGACCCCAAAAGTAGGTCTTCCCTGCAGGACACAGTCCAACCTGCTAAAATCTTTGATATGCTACATAAAACCTACAAGCAAGAAGAATGGTGGCTGTGAACCAATTTTCACTTGTCATGGATTGCATGTGCTCCACAGGATTTCACTAGAGAAAGTCCTCAAGCAGAGGACACCATGTAGGATGACAGTAAGATGTCATTGGCCAAAGGAATAAAGGGAGGGGACACGGATGGTCTTTGCTACACTGAGTTCCATAGAGATGAATCCCAAGGCACAAGTGACACATGATAAATGAGGATGTGCAGGGCCACATCTCTGGGTTGTCTGATTCCTGTGTTCTCTCTACTGTGTTCTTTACCAAATCACTTTCTCCCCAAGAAAGTAGAGCACTCCCTCCGTTCCACAAAATTCCTTTTCCTTGATGTATATTCTGTTCAGAATTTAGCAAGTATTTCAAAAGATACGAGAGTTCTGCCCACGCTGCAGCCCGACCCTGCAAGAAGGAGCCGGAAGACACCTACCAGGAATGTCTCGCTTGTGAGGCCCTCATGTTGGCTCATCACTCAGAAAGACATCCAGCTTGGAGGATGAAGCAACCGGGGAGGAATGGTGTGCATTTCTGTCTTGCCCTGTTCCCCCAAAATGATCCTTCTCTCAAAGGTATAGCTTAGAAATCATTTACATGCCTATGCTTTGCTGATTTTCCAACTAAAGTTGTAAGACGAATTCAACTTGTGGTTTCTCCAAGAACTTCTATTAAAACTTTCTATTTAAATTATCTCAAAATATATTCATTTGAATCATTGGGAATTTACTTTAATTCAGACAGGGCTGTGGGTGTGGAGGACATGGGTGGAAAGATTTAATATTCAGAGTGTCCCTAGAGTCACTGAAGTATAGAAATGTATTCTTCTCTCTTTCTTTCCCACAATTATACACTCTCTAAAGTTTGTGTTAAATTTCTGCCCATGTGCATTTTACTCATTGCTACTCCTCTTTTATTTCTGGAGCATGGCTTCATTTTCTGACTGAAAAGCTGTAAAATGAAAGATTTTTCAGAGATCTGGTTAGTGTAAAATAGGGACAGTACAGAGTCCACTCTCATGTGTAGGCTCTGTTCTAATCACAGCTCCTCTACATGTGGCTTTAGACAAATTACTTAACCCATCGAAGTATCAGTTTAATTATTTATAAAGTAGAATGATTTCTCTACAATAATTTCACATGAGTTTCTACACGCTCAATGAAGGTGGAGAATTCCATAGTCCTGAATGTGGTTGCCAATTGCCACCTTATTTTATGACTAGAGGCCCAGTGCACAAAATTCGTGCATGAGTAGGGTCCCTAGCGGCTGCCGGCTGAGGCCTTTATTCCGCACCACTCCCTGGTGGTCAGCGCACATCATAGTGAACAATCGAACTCCCAGTCACTCAAACTCCCGAGGGGACACTTTGCATATTAGACTTTCATATATATATATATATATATATATATATATATATATATATATATATATATAGTCTAGTGGCCCAGTGCATGCAATTTGTGCATGGGGGGGTGTCCCTCAGCCCGGACTGCACCCTATACAATCTGGGACCCCTCAGGTGATGTCCAACTGCTGGTTTAGGCCCGATCCCTGTGGGATCGGCAGTCGGACATCCCTCTCGCAATCCGGGACTGCTGGCTCCTAACCTCTCACCTGCCTGCCTGCCTGATCGCCCCTAACCACTCTGCCTGCCAGCCTGCTTGCCCCCAACTGCCCCCACCCCCGGCCAGCCTACTCACCCCCAACTGCCCCCACTTGCTGGCCTGATCACCCCCAATTGCCCTCCCCTGCCGGCCTCATGGCACCCAACTGCCCTCCCCAGCGGGTCTCCTAGTCTAATTAGCATATTATCCCTTTATTAGTATAGATGTTCCCTCATTCCAGTCTTAAATGCAATTACAAATCTCACTAATAACTGTCTCAGAGAACCTATAGGGACAACCTTTTGCTGTTGTTGTTTCAAATAGTACTTGTCTCAACATATAGATTTGATTCTTAAAATTAAAGTATATTTAAATCTCGGTGTATGATCTCCAAATTCTCCCTGCTCCTTGCTAGATGACCTAGATCAGTGGTTGGCAAACCGCAGCTCGTGAGCCACATGTGGCTCTTTGGCCCCTTGAGTGTGGCTCTTCCACAAAATGCCACAGCCTGGGCGAGTCTACTTTGAAGAAGTGGCATTAGAAGAAGTTTAAGTTTAAAAAATTTGGCTCTCAAAAGAAATTTCAATCATTGTACTGTTGATATTTGGCTCTGTTGACTAATGAGTTTGCCGACCACTGACATAGACTTCCAAATACAGTGAGATCATTTGTGGGTGGAAGACATTGATAACTTTTTTGAGAATATGTAACGTGGTATTTCTTCCAGCCTTTGTCAGTTGTAGCTGAAAATAGATTCACATAAAATAAACTAAACCACTTAATCCCCCCAAAACGTCCTCAAAACAAACCAATCCAGAAATACACCCATTTGTGCTGACCTAATCAATTTGACTTCCTATTGAATTTTTTCCAAGTTGGACTCTTTGATAATTTAGAACTTTGCTGACTGTTTATCAAGTTTACAGCTGGCTGAAATCATGAGTTTGCTTTCCATTAATTTGGATGAGAAAAGAAACCTAAGTAATATTTGTGAAAATCATAAAATTTTCATGAGAGCAAATAAAAACCCTAATTTTTGCTTGATAAGTATTTTACTTCTATGTCCCATGATTCCTTGATATGAAAATCATTGGTAAAATCATTAGTGGAAGTTTCTCTTTGGTGGGGACACATTATTGGGTGATTTAGATAACCATAAAAATAAAATAATTATTTCTCACTGAAGTGGACACTTTTGCTTAAAAAGATGTACCTATGCTCTTTAATTTGGGAATTCAAAATCAATCAGTAAATTAGAGTTAAATTCCTGGGGTATCACACCTTGGGAATTTTCTCCTCTATTTGTCAACATTTACTTGGCATCATAGGTCAGTGGTTTAACAAATAAATGGTGTATTTGGTCCAAGAAATCAAATGGGAGTACTTGCCCGTATCTTTTTCCCTCATACGTAGTCTCCATATAAGGCCTCCACTAGTCTGAGGGTTTCGGAAAAAGTATAGTGTAGACAAACCCTATTCAGAATCAGCTTTTTGTTCCTTGTCCACTAGGAATTCAAACAAAATTTAGAAAATGTAAGACATGTAAGTATTCACAGCATATGTCCCAAGGCTTTTGTCTTCAAACAAGTACCTGCAATCAGGACCTATTCCTGGTGCTTTATTTTATTTATGCAATGATATTACCCAGCTTAAACTCATTTTCTTGTATATAGATGGCATGGCTACAATATTGGCCACGTAAATAAGCCTTCACTGCCTGTCCTTCACCAGCTGAGTAAAATATCCCCCTCTTTGCTTTCATAGCATCTTCTACTGGACTTTTTAATAGTACCTATTGCCCTGTATTGTAACTCTCTCCCTTCTCCCTCCCTCCTTCCCTTCTCTCTGTGAGCTCCTTTGACATGTGGCCGGTCTTTCTTTGTCTGATGCTCATGTAGTAGAAGGCAAACTCCACTAACTTTGAAGTTTAAGCTAGATTTCCATCAGTGCATTCGAATAAAGCCATTCTTATGACCCTCCCTGTAGTTACATTTACAAGTAGACGAAAGAATGCTAATTAAATGTGTAAAAAGGGTTTCTGTTTTTAACATGGTTTAACGGTATTTCTATTTAAAATCTGAGAGCAAACTTTTGCTGTTATGGAATGTTTAATTGTTTTTCTTCTTAAGCGATGTACCTATATCTATCAGTTTTAAAGAAAAATGTAAAAATAAGAAATTACATTTGATCAACAAGTTACTGAAAACTTTAAGCTAGTAATGATAATAATAGTAACATAAATATGAACAACCACAACTAGTTTTGGTTGTGTACCCTCTGCTCCCACACGTGCACAGCCTCACCCATAATGACATCCCCCATCAGAGCAGTACATTTATTACAATTGAAGCACCTCCATTGATACATCACCTGGAGCCCACTGTCCATGGTAGGATTCATTCTTGATATTGCATGTTCTATGGGTTTGGGCAAAGCTACAATGACAGGTATCCACTATTAGAGTATGCTACAGGCCAGTTTCACTGCTCTAAATACAAGATTTTATATACGATTTAATATAAGATCTAAAGTATACAAAACCATGAAATATACATATGCTATCTAGACATACATGCATAGGTAGGTATGTCCTATCAATTTCATTCTATGGTTGGTTATAGCCTATGCTGATTCAGTATCATTTACACACACACACACACACACACACACACACACACAAAACAGAAGGTGTTTTTCATCTTTGTATCCCCGGTGATAAGAGAGGGCCTGGCAAAACTATGAACCTCATGATGTATGCTTTAAATTAAAACCAACAATAGCCTATTTAACAACAAGAGCAAATATTTCTTTCCACGCATTCTATTCTGTTGCCACTGTTAATAAATGAACCTTGTAGCTGACAACATTTAAGAGAATCTCGCTGGAGAGAGAGAGAGAGACTGTGCTGAAATTAGGTTTTTAAATAGCACAGCAGTGACAAAGGAGACAAAGCCGACAAGCCATTTCGATCCTCATTTGCCCAGGCTTTCAGGTCTGAGGGACCTTTCTCAGTTTCTAAGTCAACACAAATCAAACATAATCACACTAGTTTGTCCTTTATGTTCCACTGCCCAAGTGTCACTCTATTACCCAAGGTCCTTTGGGTGAAAGCTAGAAGCTTTTTATCTTGGCATCTAAGGCAGATGGGTGATGTACCTGATATGAGAGTCCAAACTCATCAGGATGGTACATAGAGCTAAGGTCATTCTGGCTTTCAAATGCTAAATGTTCTGCCAACAGTCTTCATTCACAAAAATGGTAAAGGCCAAGCTTACGTAGCATTTAGTGCAAGAGCTAGACATACCTTCATTAATTAAATATCCCAAATAAGATATCATTAGAAAGAGAAAAAAAGGCCTAAAGGACGTGAAATATGAAAATTGTCTATGGGAGGATGGGTAAAGATTCGAGATTACAATGGAATATGTAAAAACAGATTTAAAATGAGTGTCAATCTAGAGCCTGTTTCTACTTAGTCCCCCAGCACTTTCTTCTGCATGAATAAGGCCTGTGCTCTATTCCAAAAAGCCCCATGTCAGTTACTGCCTCAAGGTTCTTCCCCAGCTGAGGTCCATGTGTGCCTTCCATAAACTCACTAGAAACAAAATATATTTCTATTTCTGAGGCACACTATGTATTTGTTTTCCTTTTTGTGTTCATAGTTTTCCCTTAAGTCTTCCAGTTGTCTCTCTATCACTCCCATGCTGTCCAGATTTTCCCTGGGAATGTGTTTTCCCATTGCAGCTGTTTTAATAACAGGAGCTAACCTATGTATATAGAAGCCTAATATGCAAAGTGTCCCCTCGGGAGTTCGACTGACTCAGAGTTCAATCGCTCACTATGACGTGTGCTGACCACCAGGGGCCGGCATGGAATGAAGCAAGGCCCTGGCCAGCAGCCGGGGAAGGGAGGCCCTGGCCGACACCTGGCAGCCACTAGGAACCCTACCCATGCATAGATTTCATGCACTGGGCCTCTTGTTATAACATAAACCAATGGAGTGCTGCAGTGTAGATTTTGGAAATACATTTCCTGGTGTTTTATCCTTATTAGCATTCTCCAGGTGTGAGGGTAATTCCTCAACTATTGAAAACATGTGAAGGGCCTTTGACTTAGCAGCAGTGGCAGAAGCCTGAGCAGGGACATGAAGATACTTCTGCATGAGGCAGGCTGTCCCAGCCAAGAGAATGCATTTGCCATTCAGAACCCTTGCTGTCTTCTCTGGAACCATTTTCCAAAAGTGTATGTTTGCTTGAGATATGTATTTAAAGGATACCCAAATATCACATAAGCCTTTAAAATGCAACACAAAACAGCCTAGCTGGTTTGGCTCAGTGAATAGTGTCGGACCACAGACCAAAGGGTCCCAGGTTCGATTCCAGTCAAGGGCATGTACCTTGGTTGCAGGCTCAATCTCTGGCCCCAGGTCGGGGTGTGTGTGGGAGGCAATCAATTGATGTGTCTCTCTCACATCAATGTTTCTCTCTGTCTCTCTCCTTTCCTTCTACTCTCTCTAAAAATCAATGGAAAAATATCCTCGAGTGAAGATATAATGCAACACAAAACTAATACTCCCGCCCTAGCTGATTTGGCTCAGTGGATAGAGTGTCGGCCTGGGGACTGAAAGATCCCAGGTTCAATTCTGACCAAGGGCATGCCTGGGTTGTGGGCTCAATCCCCAGTAGGGAGTGTGCAAGGAGGCAACCAATCAGTGATTCTCTCTCATCATTGATATTTCTATCTCTCCCTCTCCCTTCCTCTCTGAAGTCAATAAAAAATATATTTAAAAAAATCCAACACCCATTAAAAACAAACAAAACAAAAACTAATACTCCCATGGGTGTGTTTGGGGGTCATGCAGATTCTGAAAACATTCCCTAGCTTAAGTTGTTGTGAGCTCTTAGTCATGTACAATCCATCAGGACACAATGGGTATACTTGTACCCAAAGGACACATTGCTGACCATTCCTGGTCTCCAACCATGTGTAGCAGGAGCCTGTGGTTCATAGAGATTGTCAAGGTTAAGGAAGGAGACAGACAGTAACTGACATTGATCTAGTGCCTGGGACTTTTCAGGCACTGGGTTAATTACTCCACATTCTCCCTGTAATTATATACTCACTTCATCTCTGTGTAGTAGGTGTGTCATTTTGGAGGTAAGAAAACTAAGCCATAGAGAAATTAAGTAATGTGCCCCAGGATTACTACATACCTAGTTTATATCAACACGGGGATTAATGAACAATAACAAAACTTGTCTTCCAAGTACTGACCCTGCGTTCCAAAATACTGGTGTATAGTACTTTTAAAATTTATTTTAATGAGTATATGAAAAGAAAGCAGACTTCAATATCATAAAGAAAGAAAGGCCCAGAATCAATAATGTTCTCTACTTCCTGGGGAAGAAGAAATACATATACACATTCATGCACATACACATATACAATGTATAACTAGATCTGTGCAAAGGGTAATAATAAGACAGGCTTATAGGACTCTTGATAAATAGTATATCCAGACAGTTAATCTGTTTTAAGTCATGTAAATAACTTTCCCTTTACAATTCTGGTGGCCACCAATTATAAGTATAGCGATAGATGAAACTGATAATGCTAAGATGGTGTGTTTGATGGCAAATTTAATATAATGTGGGGCAAAAGTAGGTTTATAGTTTTTCATGTGGAAAACAATTCAATAATTAATAAATAATGATAATAATAAAATCTGTGTTTTGTGTATTTGTAACTGTAAACCTCCTTTTGCCCCACCCTGTGTTCATATGTTTAAATATATGATGAAATGTGCCCTGGCTGGTGTGACTCAGTTGGTTGGGCATTGTCCCTTGTACCGAAGGGTTGCTGGTTTGAT
Source organism: Plecotus auritus (assembly GCF_963455305.1). Taxonomy (NCBI): domain Eukaryota; kingdom Metazoa; phylum Chordata; class Mammalia; order Chiroptera; family Vespertilionidae; genus Plecotus; species Plecotus auritus. The sequence continues at coordinate 52,564,649 of NC_137785.1, forward strand.
TCCTGGTCAGAACACATGCCCTGGATGGGGGGGGGGGGGGGGGGGGGGCCTCGATCCCAGTGCAGGCCATGTAGGTGGCAGCTGATCAATGTTTCGCTCTCACATCAATGTTTCTCTCTCCCTCTCCCTTCATCTCTCTCTAAAAAATGTAATAACAATAATAATAAAAATGAAAACTATCTTTAAATATATGATGAAATTTACATTGCATTTAATGTAATTAAGTGTTAGATGCTTATATTCAGATTACTTATTTTGATTTGGATCTTGTGGGTTAAACAAAGGCAGGACTGTACTTATTTTCCTTGAACTTCATCAATGAAACTAATGATCTTCTATTCTATTTTATTACACCCTGCAGTGCTTTGCTTTTTTTTTTGAGAAACCCATAATTTCTAAGTCGCACCACTAATTAACTAGATGCTGCAGTTTGCATACAAATAATAGTTACTGTAATTCTGTTCAACTTTATAGGAGAGAGAGAGCACATTGCAGTGATCAATTCCCTTTCAATGTGAAAAACTGGTTTTCTAAAACTCCCCAGGATTAACATATTAAATAAGGCATAGAAGAGCTTATTTTACAACATACATAAATGAGCACTGGCCAGGAAACAGGCATGGGGTATTATGGGGTGTCTAGATTCAATGTCATTAAAGCTTGAATTTTGCATTGTTGGGGGGGGTTGGGGGGAGGGTGTGCATGAAAAGACAGCACTCCTAAGGGGCACTTCTAGACCACAGAGTCGGCGATAATTGGTGCCACTTTCTGCCTGCATAAATGCTGCGGGTCTCATGTAAATAAGAAAAAGAAGCTTTTAAGAATTCTGATTTCAACTCATGACTCTGAATTTAATGAAACCATTCAAGTTCAGCACTTTAATCTCACAAATTGGTTTATCACAGCCTAGTGGCCACTTCTTGTTTTATAATAAGCAAAACAAAATAATATCTATGAACACTTAGAAAATTAAACCAAGGGAAGTATATGCAATTCTGAGCTCATTAGACACAATTCATATTTTCATCTGTCTCATTAGAGAGGTTTTTATGAACTGAAAAATGTACTTTTGTATCTGTGTGTGTGTTGTTTTTTTTTTTAATTTCAGGCCAATTGGTAGGAGCAAAGTTTCCTCATTATTCCCAAACAATATGTATATATTTTAAAGCACAACCTGATTGAGGAGAAAAGCAGAGCGATGAAGAAATTCCGAACAGTGAGGATATGATAAGACAAACTACCGCTTTCCAGTACTGAGACCATTTTCAGTGAGTCCCGCTGCATTATAACTTAGATTTAATCCCACTTTTCCAGGACCTTGTATCTGAAAAGAAGCATAATTGGCATTCTGGGCAAAAATCATGAGGTCAAAAATTGAAATCGAAACATAGACATAGTATTTGTTAATGCCCATGACTCAGTCTAACAAGAAAAATTTTGCCATAGCAAATCTAACATATGGCCTTCGATAATGAGTATAGGAAACTGTCTTCTGTATTTTTGTCACATAAAATAAAAAGTGGAGCCAGGCCGGTGTGACTCAGTGGTTGAGCACTGATCCAGGCACCAGGAGGTCACTGGTTCAATCCCTAGTGCCGGGTATGCAGGAGGCAGCTGATGGATGTTTCTCTCTCATCAATGTGTCTATCACTCTCCCTCTCCCTTCCTTTCATTGAAATCAATAAAAACATATACATATGTTTTAAAGTTTATGTTTGTGGTGTGTGTGTGTGTGTGTGTGTGTGTGTGTGTGTGTGTGTGTGTGTGTGTGTGAGGCCAGTCAGATACAAGGTAAAATGATTAAATTTGGGCCTGACTTTAGGGAACATTTCAATGGACACTATTGTCTCTATTTGGGTTGTTTTTATAGCTTTGATTCCAATACTAACAAGCAATATAATTTAAGCCTGAGGATGGCTTAAGGCCGGCATCCTCAAACTACAGCCTGCGGGCCACATGCGGCCCGCCGAGGACATTTATCCAGCCTGCCGGGTGCCGCTGCCTGTCCTGCTTAGCAGCCGACTCATCCCGGGCCCACAGTGCGCATAGGAATTTGTTCATAGTTTTTTTTTAAACTATAGTCCGGCCCTCCAACGGTCTGAGGGACAGTGAACTGGCCCCCTGTTTAAAAAGTTTGAGGACCACTGAGGGCTCACCTTAACATTCTTCATCATTGGTTTGTTTGAGCTAAAATAACATTGCAAAAACTTAGCATTTGATAGAAGAGTCTAAATGTTTATTGATTTCAAACTCTACCTTGTCAATGATTGAGTTAAGCATATTGAATCAGATTCCCCTATTATCTAAGTTACTCCTGGGCTGCAATAGTCCTCCTGGGACATGGCCGTGTTTGGGGAGATGAACTGTAATTCATACTTGTGTGACCTTAATGGAAGAGCGAACCAACTTTAAGTTTAGTTTCCACTAATCACAATTCAATTCCTCTCTCTTGGGCTTAACTATTCAACTGTAAGGTGGTTGGGGAAGGAGGTAACAGGAATTGTTACCTCCCTGTTCAGGTCCATACACCGGGCATTACCTGTTTTTTGATCTCATATTACCCCTTCATCTCTATTCTGCTAACAATACCCTATTTCCTTTTGGGGATCTACTTCCCCCCCATTGTGAGCAGCTGCTAAGTTTTATGTTTCCTTAAATAAGGATTGAGAAAACGACAAAAAAATGTGGACAGTCAATGTCTCTCTTCTAGAACTTTGAATCTCCAGAGGAATTATCTAGGCACAGATTTTTTGTTTTGTTTTGTTTTACTGTCGCTGAATTGTCACAATTCTAGCCCTTTCTGCTACCTGGATTCCTGTAATTACCCTGGTTTCTGACCAGGTTCTTCAGCCATCCTTTCTGTTCTGCGAAACCCTCCCAGGGGTGGGCAAACTTTTTGACTCAAGGGCCACAATGGGTTCTTAAACTGGACCAGAGGGCTGGAACAAAAGCATGGATGGAGTGTTTGTGTGAACTAATATAAATTCAAAGTAAAGGAGCGGAGGGGAGAGCAAGAGAACCGGATAGAACAGCCGGATCCGGCCCGTGGGCCATAGTTTGCCCACGGCTGCATACCCTGGCTACAAACTCCTTTTCAGCCAGAAACAATTTCTGTTACTTGCACCCAAGAAATCCTAACACATGCCAGACGCCACTAATTAATAATGATACACACTGAGATTGTCACAACCATAGGATTCTTATCAACAAAAGGATCCCAAGCTATCACTTGTAATCAAATTGAATTGGCACCAGAAGTGAAAAGATTAATCATCCAAGAAAAGTTACAGGTATCTTTTACCTCTAATATTGTAAGGTGTTTGGAGTCTACTGACTAAACCCCTGCAGATCTGCAATTCACCACTAGCCTTGTCCATCATGGTTCCTCACCATGATCTTCATGCAACGAATTCCAATTCGTTACTAAATATCACAGGCAGCTCTTAGCTCCTCCATGGAGTGGTTCCTGACTAGTGTAAGGAGAAACTAAAGGGAGGGAGGAATGTGGCGAGAAGAAGAAAAATATACCCAGTGTTTGCCTGAAAGAAAGGACATAATTTAACTCTTTTAATCTATATGCGTGTGTACGTACATGTCTCTCTATTACTAGTATGTGGGTAAAAATAAATAATTTAAGTTTGCAAACTTCATTGCATGCTTTGCAATGAAACACCTCAGAGAATGTATTTTATACACAATTGTTAATATGTGAACTTCATTTACCGTCTTTCATTCTAAACCACTTTTTAAAGACTCATTTATTTTCTTGCTCAGATTTAGACAATCCGGAAAGTGGGATAATGAAACTGAATTTTAATATTCACTGTGCATTAGAGTAAAATTAAAAGAGATGGCTCACCTCGTTATATAGATATATTTTTTTTTCCTGAAACTATTTCTGCAAAACATTAAGTATGCAAGTCCATACTGGAGTAGATGGACACTTAATGCATTATGACTGGTGTCCTTACAGAATGAGGAGAAGAGACACAGAGGTCAACACACATGGGAGAAAAAATGCCACGTGACATTGGGGACCGAGGTTGGAGTCACGTAGCTGCAAGTCAAAGACCACTGAAGACCGCTGGCAAACACCAGAAATTGAGAGAAAGGCAGGGAACAGATTCTTCCCTAGGGCTGTTGAGAGACAGCATGGCCCTGATGACACTCTAATTTTAGACTTAGAGCTTCCAGAATTATGAAACAATACATTCTCTTTAAGCCAGAAATGTTTGAAGCCACTGAATTTGTGACACTTTGTTATTGCAGCCCTCAGAAACCAAGAGAGTCTATTTTTATGTATTAATTCATATACTTATTTTCTTGGCAACTTGTTATGGATTCTACTACTACAACCCAGGCATAGGGTATTATGAGGACCCCAATGATTAACACAAGGCTCTTGTTCTCCAGAATTCAGACAGAGAAAGGTAAGTACAATATGATTTCACTCATATGTGGAATCTAAAGAACAAAACAAATGAACAAACAAAGTAGAAAGACTATCGAATCCAGAGAACAGATTGACGGTTGCTAGAGCGGAGGGGCTGGTTGAAAAAGGTCAAGGGATTAAGAAGTACAAATTGGTAGTTACAGAAGAGTCACAGGGATATAAATTACAGCATAGGGAATACAGTCAATAATATTGTAACAACTATTCATGGTGCCAGGTGGGTACTGGAAATATCAGGCAGAACCCCTCTGTAAATTACATGATTGTCTAGCCACTATGTGTACACCTGAAACTAATATAAAATAATTTGACTGTTAACTATAATTAAAAAGAAATTAAAAAAAGAATGCCCAGTGAATGATCTTTCCCCAGTGCCAACAGCCAATTAAAATAGTATATTTTATAAAGTATAATAGTATGCATATAAGCCTAACCAATGGACACAGACACCAGGGGGATGAGGGCATGAGTAGGGGGGTGGGGGTGCCATGGGGGAATAAGGACACATATGTAATACCATAATCAATAAAGAAAAGAAACCCACAAAAAATAGCAAAAAAAAAAAGGCAACCTGCATTATAGAGGGACAGAAAAATCATTCTGTCTAAAACAGAAAAATTATCCTATCCAAATTGTTTTATAAATGTGTGTAAAACAGACAAAATTTTAACATTTAATCAGGCCAATATCCATAATTTTATTACCAGGCAGAGACTATAATTTGCAGGAGCTGAAGTCATTTTACTGACATAGTATTCACTTCAATGATAAAATAAAACATTCTTTTAATAAAAAAAAAAATAGTGTAAGTATAAATGCTGTAAGGAGTAATGCAAAGGATATCAGACTATAAGGAAATATCAGCCTTACTACAGGCTCTCTCAACTGGGCATGGACAATGATCTGCAAATACCGTATTTTTCCATGTATAAGATGCCTCCCACTTTTCCAACCCAAAATTAAGAAATCAGTATTTTAAGCATTTTGCTGATTTTCCTCTTAAGGCCTTCTTCTTTTTTGGCACCTTAAGGAGTTGTTCTTCCTGTTTTCTCCACTGTCTAATCACACACTCAGTGGGAGGAGGTCCATTTGTCTCTCTCCAGCTCTATTTCCTGATCTTTGGCATAGCTGATTACATTCAGTTTGAATTTTGCTGAGGAAGACAATCACTTACCGGTACTATCTTTTTATTTTTTGACATCTTTAATGGGCTTAGAACACTCTGGTCCCTATTGCATCTGCACACTCCCCACCTCCACCTCCAATTATGGCATCAGCTGATGTCAGTAACAATAAGGCTCATGATCGGAGGAAGCCTGTTTGACAGGTATGGGCAGCTATGCACCCTTGTGGTCCCTCCTTAGCTGACTTCCCTGTATAAGATGCCCCTCAATTTTCAGTCTAATGATTTCAGAAAAAAAGTAGCATCTTATATATGGAAAAATATGGTAATTGTTAATGAGTGGACCAATGAATCAATGGGTAAGTCAATCAAAGAGTGCATGTAAATGAAGGATAAATATCTCAACAAACTTGGAGTGGGAAGAAATTTTAGCACTGACTTCAGAGAAGTTTGGATGATTCTAAGAGATCTAGACAAATAGGCAGGTGTGGAGAAGGTCAATAGTCCAGGTAAAGTTGCATATTCAGGAATAAGGAAGTGAGAAATCACATGATTGTTTTGAGTAACTGTGAAGAATTCAGCATGATTGGAGCATAGGATACAGTGTTGTTGGTGGGGTGGGGCGGGGGAGATACTCCTTAAAAGAAAGATTAGAAGAAAAGTTGAAGAGATGCATGTGTTGCTAAGAGGGAGTCTTATCCTGAAGGCCACAGGTGTTGCTAGATATTTTAAGCAGGGGGAGGCATTGGCGAATTTACGTTGTGAAGAATCCTGTTTTCTCAATGAACCTTTACGGTATTGAGTGGATGTCTGCTCTCCTGGAATAGTAATGGGGTGGGATGGGCAATCAGCCAGGGCCTCTACTGCTTGTCAATAGTGGTCCTTTTGTGCTTGTGTGGTTGCATTTTAAGATTTCAGAGCACAGCTTCAGCTTTCTCACCAGCTCTATAGTAGAGATCACTAGATGTGGTTCATCTTTACTGTTACTTGAATTCCATCTCCATTGTTGGCCCTCGATTCTTGTCCTTTTAGATCAAATCTCCAGGATCCTTCTCCATTCTATTCCTTATGAAATGGGTAGTAATAAAGGATAGATTGGAAGCCGATCATTTGGAGACAGTATGTAAAATTTGCCTAGGAAATATCGTACATCAAACGCATAAAAATCTATTCTTCAAACCTCAACATAACCCATCTTCCATTATTGCTTATAAGTTACTAAGTAAATATGAATTTTATTTAGTAAATACTTACACTGGATATCAATAAATATGATGTTAGTAAACAAGTATGCCTACTGTGTGCTTCCCTCTTGACACTATTCATATCTGAGGAACCTGAGGAATTGTAGTAGTTTGAGATCATGTAGATATCCTTTGGAAGTCTGTCCAGGACTGAAAGCCTGCTGTTGCTCTAAGATGTCACCTGGGACCACATCATCAATCTCCCAACCTCTCCTGAATGGCTCGGATGCCGATCAGTCTGGCTTCCCTGAGTATTAAAGTAATGGGCTCCTGGCTCCATTTCAGCTCTGTCAAAACAGCTGTCGAGCCTCTCTATTGCCTTCCTACACGGCTTTAATCTACTTCCAGTTCCCTGACATATTGGAAGGAAAAATCTGTTTTCTCTGTCACCTTCCCTTTCTCAGACTGAGTCTGCACCAGAACATCTTTGCTTTGGATAAGACGGTGCAGACTTGCTAAGAAAGCCAGTGTTCTCATCCATGCGATAAGTTGTCTAACTTTATTGTCTTGTTTCCCCCACACCCCCGAGGCTCCTGGCATGCTCCCTCTGAAAGGGGGTCTCTACATATATTTTTGCACAATTTATTTCACCTCCTCTGTGAAGTATTTGATTCCTCGAGGAGAAAATACTGCAAAATTACACCTTTTAATGCCTGTACTATTCTTGAAATGCATTTTATTTGTTACTACTATCTCTTTTTTCCTATTGGACAGTAAACTCTTCGATGACAAAAACTGCACCTTGGTAGTAATATTAATAGCAATAATTACAAACATATCTATGGACTACATTATCTGGGCCGGACACTGGGCTAAATGCTTTTTGTGTATTATGTCCTGGTATCCTCACAGCCAAGTTGAGGCTGTTTCCATGTGTTTGTTTTTCATTATTTTTTAAGCAAATGGCATGGAGAGCTTTAGGAATGTGTGCAAATCCAAACAGCCTCGATGTGACAGAGTCTAGATTTAATTCCAGTCCAACAAATCCCAAAGCCTTCTCCCTTCTCCTCTGAGTTCTACCTCTGATCCCTGATAGCAATGTACATGTACTAGGCAGCATGTTTTTTCCTCCGAAGAAAGAGGTTTATTGCATATTTAAATCAGTAGACATCTTTTACAGAATAGGTTAGAATAAAGACCACGCATGTATAAAGGCACACTTAAAGCATGTACCACAACGACAGACCGGGGCAGCTTTGATCACGTGAACCCGTCCTCACAGAAACCGGCTTGGTAAACTAGCTTGGTTGCTTCTTGTTTATTTAAAATTTATTTTAGAATGAAGAGTAAATACCTCTTCTTGGAAAAGAAACAATGATATCTCATAATTTTTTCTCTTCTTATTTCTCTCTCTCTCTGTGTGTGTGTGTGTGTGTGTGTGTGTGTGTTGAGCAGGGATTTCTTCTGAAGTTTCAGTGAAGCCTAAAGCTCATCAATAAATTCCATTTTTCTAGGATACAGGCATGGTGCAGGAATGGGTGAGGATCAGCAGATCTAACTTAAGTGACTATTGCTTGAAAGGCTAGGAGAGACATGTTCTCCCCTCTACATGGTGAGAGAAGTATGTGACGTCTTAGTCACATAGGTCCTGACAAAATATGGCACTGATACCAGGAAGATATCTAAAATGGGAGATATACAAGTAAATGGAGTTGGAACACCTGGATTTCATGAGCTGTAAAATGCTACCTTTGTCTAGAATTGCGATACTGTCTATGGATACATTACAGTGTAAGCCCACTGATCTGGGTTGTCTATTACTTGATGCAGAAAGCATCCTATTGACATGCTTGCTGAGATGAAATTCACACTCCCCCTGTTACACACCAGTCATGAGATTTGGGCTTAACCCCACTGGCTCTCTACAGCTTCTCATCCAATGGGATTGGATGTCTACCTAAATTGGTTGCTGTGAGCATGAGATATGATAACATGCATTAAACACTCATCAAACAATCCATGGCCATGTCACCAATTAATTGGTTAATATTAATGAAGCTACTTAACTGTCCCATATTTTACCTCCTACCCCATGAAAAAATAATGAACCTAATATTATTGGGCATATACAATATCCCCAGCCCTGTACCAGGGGCATTACATTTGTCAACTCAATTACAATTACAGCTCTAAGAGATGATGTCTATTCTTTTTATAGATGAGGAGATGGTACCTCGGGGATGTTAAGTTTCCCAGAGCCCTGGGGAACACTTACTCATTCTGTGTAAACTGCTGACTATGAACATAATATCTGGCACAACAATAGAAAGATATTGGGAAAATAGGTCATTGGGGGGAAAAAAAACCTATTCCAGTGAATTCCAGCCTCTTAGAATGAGCCTCTAAAGGAAGGTACATATTATTTTTAAAAATCTAAGAAATTTAAACTTAGCCAAGTAAGTTTATTTCCAAGTGAGCATTGCTATAATATTATGGAAAGGAGTGCTGAGTAGAGCAAGTCCCATACCTCTCATTTACAAGCTAAGAGTTTACGGGGAAGTCACCTATTCGCTCTTGGCCTCTATATTTTTCTCTGTAAAATGGGGTAGTAATTACATCTTCGTTCAACCCGAAACAACTAACCAAGAAGCCATTGCACATACAATAGAGAGCGAAGGTGCAGGGCCATCTACATGCTCAATCAATGCTAGCTATCCTTGTAATTACTATGTTCATTACCACCGGGGGCTGAGCTCCTAGGTACTACTCTTTGAGCAAGACAACATAGTTCTGATTACAATTAAAGTAGAACAAATAATACTTTCCATCATCAATTAAACCATCATTGGGCATACTTTGCTCTTGCAGAAGCAGAAGATTTGGAAGTATTCTTGAAAGAGATGTTAACTGTAAAATGTAGTCTTTTATTCATAAAAGAGATAGGAAACTATGTAGGGGGGGAACTAAGCATGTAAACTATTTTCTCTGAAGAGTACTTTTGAGATGTCAATTGGATTCATTTTTTTCAGCCAACATTTTTATGGCAAACTTCCTTTTAGCTTTCCATTTCCTCAGTGGTAGTGTTGCTGCCAGAGTACGTACAGTTGATCTTCATTGAGTTTTACTGAAAGTATGCACTGCACACACTGTCTAAATGAGGGGGCATCAGAGAATAACAGAAATCCCGTACAAGGACCGCACAGAGCTGCCTTGGGCTCAGGATATATTTCCACTGACAGTGCAACATTCTTTAACAAGATAGAAGTGTATGCCTGTTGGAATCACCTGAGTTTCTCTTACATACCCTTTGTGGGGTGGGTTTTTTTTGTTGTTGTTGTTCTTAAAGAATCTTACTAATACCTGTATTTTCAGAATTGGGCAGAGTTTTTATCATAGATGCTTAATGAAGGCTTCCCATCAGACAGAATAGAAGACTCTTACTACAATCATTTTCTTGAAACTTCACATCATGACTCTTAGAGCCCATACAGGCCCAAAGGCCCCCAAAAGTTCTGCCCTGAGCTCCAACGTGCGCTTCCCTTTCCCTTTTCTACTGCCCAGCGTGGTGAGATCAATTCTCTCCAACCATGTAGTCTAGCGTGGTGACAAGTTCTTGGAGGACACTCAAAAAATCAATTTCTCAATGCATTTCTAAAACAGCTGATTTGTCAGAACAAATCCCATTCTCTCAAGATGAAGCTTTTAGGAAATGAATTTTTGTTACCTTTGGGAGTGTCATTCTCACGCGTTCCTTACTAGTGGTTTGCACTGGCTGAGCTCCCCCTGCCCTCCCTGGGTAAGGGAGTGTGGCTACTGCTTATGAAGGAGCAAGTCAAAGGGCCACTGAGCACGAGTGAGGACCTGGCATCTTCAAACACACAATTATCAACTTAGATCCCCCTCTCATAGCATCTCATCTCTTAATCAGAATGACTCCTGTGGTTTTCCGTCCCATCTGGAAGCTGATGACTCACATGTACATAAAATCCATCTCCAAATTCACCGTTTACCACCCAGAGTACAAACTGGTTAAAAATTTACTTTATGCCTGGCTGGTGTTGCTCAGTGGTTAAGCATCGACCTATGAACCTGGAGGTTATGGTTTGATTCCCGGTCAGGGTACATGCCTGGGTTGAGGGTTCAATCCCCAGTGTAGGGTATGCAGGAGGCAGTGGATCAGTGATACTCTCTCATCATTGATGTTTCTATCTCTCTTTCCCTCTCCCTCTCTGAAATCAATAAAAATATATATTTAAAAAAATACATTTTATTCCTATTTGAAAAACTATTTTTAAGGACATTAACAAATAGCAAAACACTGTATGTCTTTGAATAATTCTAGGTGGCTCTCTCTCATCTGATTCTGATTCCATTTTAACCCAAAGTTCAGTAGGTTCTACTCCGAAGTACATTTCAGTGCTAGGAGTTTTGTTAGCCACTCACACAAACATGATATGATAGCCAATCCCTGCAATAAATCTGTGAAAGATGTGTTTTTATTCCTCTCAATGAGAAAACTAAAGGGTGTCTGGGCTCCTTCAGCTAGTCAGTGGTGAAATCTCAATTTGATCTCAAGTCTGGCTGAGGCCATAGCTGATATAATCCATTATGCAAGCTAAGGAACTTCCTTGAAATGACCAAATCCTTCACTTGCTTGGAGGTGATTACAGTTTTTTCCCAAGGATATTAAAGAGATACTACATTTCCCCCAGGTAAGTGACCCGGGTACCTCTAAACGGAAGCCAGTCTGCTTAACATATTTCAGGGGCTGCGGAATTATTTGCGCTCTACTACAAGGTCGCTATAATTCCTCACTAGCTATCAATTGTTTGACAATGAGTGTCATCAATCAGCCTGTAACTTTCATTGCCAAGTGCATTCTATTTTTATATACCCATGAACTCACACATTTAGCAGTGACAGGAAGAAGTCTTTCTCTATAGGATAAACAATGAATTGTGTGTTTCATCTGAAATACATTATTTTACAACATAGTATTCAGAAATATCTTTTGCCACAGACCAAAAAAAGACTTTGGAAAAAATGTAATGTATTACTCCTTAAAAACTAGTTGTGTTTTTTTTCTAGGAAGGTTTGCTACAGAGAGCAGATTGAAAAAAAATGCCTTCTATTCTGCCATTTTATAAAATATGTCTCAGCAAATAGTCATAAATCTGTCAGATATTGCAACCCAGTTTGATATTATATACTAGGAAAATGAACTCAATAGCAATATAATCTTACTTTCCAATATAACTGAACTCAGGGAAAATATCTCAGGAAGAATGCAGGCATACAGAGCAAATAAAAATCTAAGTACCGCAGATATAAAGTTTATGATGGCATATACAACTTTGGATATTGGTGCTTTCCTTTTATTAATTCTAATGCAAACCCTCAATCACACCCTTCTTTTTAATTTGGTTTAGCACTTTTTCTTTTCTCTAAGGAAAGTGAAATTATATTTTATTACCTTTTATCTATTTTGTGTTTGTTTAGGTTTATCTTCCCATTTGAAATATTATAGGGGCTCTCTTTAGATGTTAGCCTATTTATGAAACACTTTTTTCTCAGTGTTGATTCACTGGTCTCAATATCACAGAGATTTATTGATATCACTTTGTTGCAAATAAGAGAGTGTATCTTCATTTATCAAATGGGAATTTTAATTGGAAGGTGAACAGCATTGGCTCAAATTGTTGCTTGAAATGTTGGAGGGTTTCAGCTCTTTACCTGCCTTTCTTCAGTGAGAAGACAGACAAATATATTTAGCCAATTCAACTTGATCACTCATCAGCTTTTTTTTTTTAAATATATTTTATTAATTTTTTACAGAGAGGAAGGGAGAGGAATAGAGAGCTAGAAACATCGATGAGAGAGAAACATCGATCAGCTGCCTCCTGCACACCCCCTACTGGGGATGTGCCCGCAACCAAGGTACATGCCCTTGACCGGAATTGAACCCGGGACCCTTCAGTCCGCAGGCCGACGCTCTATCCACTGAGCCAAACCGGTTTCAGCCACTCATCAGCTTTTTAAAGGAGCATCCTTACGTGTTGCAGAGAGCATGCTGACTTTGGGTTTTTCTCACCTAAGTCTTTGGAGAATGATCATCACGTGATTAACCAAAAGGAAATGAAGTTGCTTGTGTGTGGGGTTTTTTATATTTTTGGCATTCAATTGCTATACACAAATGTGAAAGTTTGAAGGTGCAGAGAGCTGATAGGAAAAAAAAATTGCTTCATTGGAAATATGGGCTTGGAGATCTATAGATGCCCTGGACCACAAGAACAATGAACATGAGGGTCCCAGAACACATTAAGCCTGAAACATCTCTGAAGGCAAAAATAACACAACTGAAGCCATCCTACTTTGAGCACATCATAAGAGACTCTTCGGAAAAGACAATAATACTGGGAAAAATAAAAGGCAGCAGGAAAAGAGGAAGACCAAATAGGAGATGGATTGTCTCCCAAAATCAGCCATAGGCATGAGTCTACAGAAGCTGAACAGGGCTGCTGAGAACAGGATATTGTGAAAGTCACTCATTCATAGGGTCACCAGGAGTTGGAGCCAAATCAATGGCATGCAACTCATAGTCATCACTTATGAATATTCCACTTTTTCTCCCTCAGTCACTATGCTCCACTCAGAGTCCATTTCTTTCAATTACAAAAAGTCAACACTCTCTTTATGCACAATATTTTATACATATTGCACTCTTTGCATAGATCATTGTTATCTGTCCACCTATCTCCCTCTATGTCCTCCTTCTTAAGATCAAAAATCAAATAGGCTCTCCACAAAGCCTTAATCAGATGCCCTATTCTAACTCCCTGGATATGGTTCTTCCCTCTATCCTGGCCTCGTGGCATTATAATATAATTCCTTGTTTAATTATCTGTCTTTCCCAAAGCCCCAGAAACAATAGCTGCCTTGCTCAGTGTTAAATCCTACAGTGCACGTTACAAATTTCACCAACGGGAAGCATTTTAGCTGGAGGGGAGGGCATAATAGAAGTCATGCATTATGGAGATATACAGGAAGTGCTGAGGAATAATAAGAATCTTAGGTTTTTTGGACAGAAAGGTCTTAATAGATGAGGTATAAAATTTACCTGCGGGTTAGATTATAGTGCACCCTAAATGCCAATAAACACACTTTGAACTTAAATCTATATGCAGTGGGACACTATTGACTATCATCACACTGGACAATGTGCTCTGAAATTCAAGAAGTAAGATCATAAACATGCTACATTTTTAAGTACACATGGATATAGGATGGAAAAAATTAAAAACTACATCTAAAGCAAAAATGCATTAATATTTAGGTTAATATTAATATTTAAGAGGCAGAGGAAATTAACATCAATGAGGCACCAAGTATGTGACAGGTATTTTGTAATATATTGTCTCCTTAATGCTCACTACTTCTTTTTAGAACAATTCAGTACGTATTTCTTTTTATTATGGAAAACTGAGGTGGAGGGACATTATGAACATTGTCTTCAACAACTTCAAGTGTAGGGTACTGTTCTTCCTTCTCTTTAAATGACTTGAACACACCCTAGAGGAGGTTACAGAGCAGTTGCTCAATGTTTTTATAGATTCAGTTTTAACAAACGTGTTGATTTCATGCAGTCCCCAGTAATCATAAAGGTAGGTAAGATGGAGTTTTTTTTTTTCCTCGTTTATAAAATACTAGAGGCCCGGTGCATGGATTCATGCACTAGTGGGGTCCCTCGGACTGGCCTTCGGGGATTGGGCTGAAACCAGCAGTCTGACATCCCCCAAGGGGTCCCAGATTGCGAGAGGGCACAGGCCATATACAATAGCTACCATTTTAACTTATGATGGTTATTGGATCTAAAGTGGAAAATACTTTTCCTAAGATGAAGAATCCAATTAAATAGTTTAAAATAGAAAATTTAAACATAATTTCTTTCCTACTAAGCTCCAGCTATTGGCTATTTTAACATTAAGTGTCTTTAACCAGTGCCAATTTCCACCCATATTGTCAATAGCATAAGGATTCTTAAAATTAGAAAAGTAAAGAGCAACAAAATCAACACCCTTATTTATATGTTCTCAATTCTAAGCACTTGCTGGTATCTTGACATATTTTCTTCTCTGTATGCAGTGGAAGGAGGAAATAGAATTCTAGTTTTTCATTAACCCTTTCTCTAACCTTCTAAGATATGTAAGAACATGATAATGATATTGTAAAACCATCACTTTTTCTATATGTTTGTATTTCTAAAACTTTCTGAAATGTTCAGAAGCTCAAGTTTAATTCTGACTTCTCATCCCCAAAATGGGAATGAATCTGAGTGGATGGTGCGGTCAGGAGTCTATTGGAACTCTCTATACTTCCTACTCAATTTTTTGAATAAACCTCAAGCTGCCACCCAAAATAAGTAGTCTATTTTTTTTTCAAAAAGTACTAAATCTCAGCAAACCTAGGGCCCACTACAGAGCAATTAAATCATGTCTTCTCAATGTGGGGCCCCCAAATCAGTAGCTCTATTTTATTTTTATAGGGGTACACTTTCTTATTACACATGCATTTTGGGGGAGATGCCAGTACACACCTTCAACAATATTTGCAATATGTAAACAAAAATCAGAACCAAGAGAGTTCTAAATTCAAATAGATGGTCAAGACCAGGAGTTAAAAGAGTCTCAGATCTGCAGTTCTGGTCGTAGAACTTTGTCCACTATGGGAGCCTCTGAACATGGAAAAGTGGCTCAGATGAATGGGGATTTGTATAATTCATATGAACTGTAAAGTGTCAGTAAGGTGGATGCCTGATTTGGAAGACATTTTATGAAAAAAAAAAGAATTGAAAATATCTCAATTTTATTACCTATTTTTTGAGATGAACATATTTTGAATATATTGAGTTAAATAAAACGATTAAAATTTACTTCATCTGTGTCTTTTTGCTTGTTTAATGTGGCTACTAGGAAACTTGAAATGACACCTGTGGCTTGCATTCTGGTCCATTTCAGCCAGACATCATTGTCCTAGGCTTATTGTCAAGTCACTAATTTGGCTCATCTGAAGGTCCAAAGTGAAAAGAGAGTCAGTCTAGTCATGCTAGCAAATTTTATTAAAAAAAAAAAAAAAAAAAAAAAAAAAAGGAAACGTGCTTTTTTCTCAGAAAAAAAAAAAAAACCTTTCCCCATTACTTGGTGATAAAGAACCTGCATGTGGGGTGGGCAGGCTCTGAAGCACTGGCATGCTGAGGGTTGGGTGCACATTCTTATCCCCATTTTATAGATGCAGAAGCTGGGCCTCAGGAAGGTGGAGTGACTCGCATGTAGACACAAGGATGCAAAATGAAATCCCACAGCAGATTATTAAAATAAAATCTCATTTATTCCTTTATGTATTATCTTTATTTTTCTAATTCATGGATATCCCCCACCAATTGTATTGAATGCCTACAAGAGGACTTGTATGGTGGAACTAATACAGAGACTATGATGCTCAGAGAGAGAAGATGCCGTAGACCAGTGGTTCTCAACCTTCCTAATGCTGCGACCCTTTAATACAGTTCCTCATGTTGTGGTGACCCCCACCCATAAAATTATTTTCGTTGCTACTTCATAACTGTAATTTTGCTACTGTTATGAATCGTAATGTAAATATCTGTGTTTTCTGATGGTCTTAGGCTCTACAGCAGCAGTTTTCAACCCACATGTTGAGAACCACTAGCAGGGTCACCTAAGACCATCGGAAACACATATATTTACATTACGATTCATAACAGTAGCAAAATTACAGTTATGAAGTAGCAACGAAAATAATTTTATGGTTGGGGGTCACCACAACATGAGCAACTGTATTAAAGGGTCCCGGCATTAGAAAGGTTGAGAACCACTGCCATAGACTATGTAAAGCTGACCTGTAAAAATAGAGCCTATGGATATGGGAGTGGCTACCTTGATGTGCTTCTTTTCTCTGGTTTCTTCTGCAAATGCACATGAAATTTTGAAAACTTCAGGGGGAGTATAAAGCCAGGGGCACTGACCTGGAAATCAGTGGCTCTGGATTCTCTCCCAACTACAGACACTTTATCTTCCAGACCTCAAGCTTACTATCTATAACTAGAGGCCCGGTGCACGAATTTGTGCATGGGTGGGGTCCCCCAGGGTGGCCTGCGGAGATAGGGCCCCAGCTCATGCCCCCAACCTTGCAGCTTCGCAGCCCGCCTGGCACCCCGCCTTGGCCTGGCGCCACCCATTCACCTGCTCCACCATCTCGCCACGGTCCCGCTCTCGTCAGGGTCCATTGGGGCCAGCAGTGCCTCCACTGCCACCCACTGCCAGTGCTGCATCATTGACACCCACCATGTTCCATGCTACCCCCTGGTGGTCAGGGCACGTCATAGCTAGCGGTTGAACTCCTGGTCTCCTGATCGAACGACCACCCAAGGGGACAATTTGCATATTAGGCTTTTATTATATAGAATTAGAGCTGTATGACGCTATAAGTTCACACATGTTTGTAATCACCTGGAATGCTGTCATTCACCTCCTTTACAACGGGATTTCATTATGCTAGATGGGATGACTTTAACATTTAGATTTATTTCATTATAGTGGTTTGAACAAGTTCCTATAAAATCAAAGCCTGAAATATATAGTAGTGTTTGTGAACATGTCATCATTTTTTCCCCCATTCTAAAGAACCAGTTAAGTAACATTGGAATAAAAGTAGCACTTTAATTCATACTATAAAAATATCTAACTTATCAAAATTTTAATGCATTATTGATCTCTCTGTGCATTTTTACAATTGGCTATAGAAGGAAAATTGCCAGTGACAGAAGCAAAATAGTCACAAAATATATGTGAGAATATAGGGAACCAGTGTTCTTTAAGTCAAGAAAAATTCAAATGCAATTTTTTTTTTTAATTGGGATTTGAGTAGAAAAGTCACCCACCCTCAACATAGGTGAAAAAAAACTGACCTTGAAATCTCTAGTCACAGATGACATGAAAACAATAATAAAGAAAAATATCTATCATCGCCCCTTTCTTTCCTTATGTGTGAAATATTTCCTAAAATATTAAAAAATGGCTGCCTAGTTTTTATCACATGCTATTCCATTAATTTATAGATAAAAATCTTTTGCTACTCCACCTTTTAATTCCCGGATATTAAAAATTACTGGAAGGTCTTTTATAGATATACTTATCCATATTCAGGGTAGTTTCTTAAAATGAATTCCTGAGTAACAAAATGAATAAAAAAGATAGTTATCCTATATAATAAAAGCATAGTATGCAAATTGTCCCCTCGACCAAGAGTTGGTCCAGGAGTTTGACCATGGGGTGGAGCCAGCCGGGGGAAGGGAGGGAGGCCCTGGCCGACTAAAAGGGAGTACTCGGCTGGTAGCCAGCAGCCACTAGGGACCCTACCAGTGCACAAATTTCGTGCACTGGGCCTCTAGTTTAAGAATAGAATCCCTCCACATTCTATCAATGAAGAGATCTGCCTTTTACAAAATAAACTGTTGAATAAGCCATTAGGGGATAGAATCTTCATGGAAACATGGATATAAAAGCTTTCACATTCCCATTTGTGTCTGTGAGCTGAGCCCCTGCCAAAATGCCACGTAGGGAAAGTGAGGATGGGGAAAGAGTGCCTGGAAAAAGTGAGTGGAAGGTCTTGCTTCTGGAGGTGTGGGATGACCTGAAGAGTGGGAGAAGTTAAGGGAAATGGCCAAGTTAAGGGAGGATTTTTGATGAAGTGGCTGCTTTGTACAGCCTCTCCCTCATATTTATTATTGAATCCTAGTTGATATTTTTGTCTACAAACTAGTGGGTTTCTATTTCCTCTTGGATCGATGAAGAAATGAGGACTCAGAAAAGCCAGGGGTCAAATGGACAGTGTCAATAATTCGAGTCAGACCACTACTCGCCCACTTTGAGGGGAAAGGTTCAGTGTTTTGTAATGGAACTCTCTACCTTACTCTTCTTACTTTACTGTAAATTCATAATTGTCAGGAACCAAAATGAATACCCATTTACAATGCCCACAACTTTTAACACACTGCTTAGCATCTAATAAACGCGTTACTCTTATCACTAAGTGCTTGCTTGTACTCCTGCCCCCTTCTCCTATTACAGTATTCCATCCTTATAAAAATATGGTTTGGTATATTTACTGTAATACTATAAATCAAGACAATATGAGTTCAAAATAAAAGTCATGTGCTCTTGCTTACACAGCTGGGTACAAACAGAAACTAACGTTTAACCTGCTATGCTGTGAGGTCTCCCAAGTACTAGATCAGTAAATGTTTTTTAATTATTTTATTTTTAATCTTTATTGTTCAAGGTATGACAGATGTCCCTTTTTTTTCCTATTGACTCCTCTAGCCTATCCTGCCCCCTACCCCAGGCCTTCACCACCCTATTGTCTGTGTCCATGGGTTGTGCATATATGCATACAAGTTCTTTGGTGAATCTCTTCCCATCCACCCACCCACCATCCCCCTCCTTCCCTCTGAGATTCCACACTCCATGCTTCCAGATCTCTGGAGAGGCCATGGCGATGGGGAAGCCCAAGAGGTAGCAATAAAGAACCTCATCTTTCAAAGAGCCTTTTAAAATTGCAACTTATTTCTTTAAAAAACAACACCTTTTACATCGGATGCCTCTGTTTGATATAATGAAAGTTAAATATATCAGAAAAGGAATTCATTATAAACCTAATATGTGCCAGTGACTAGACCCCGGACCTCCATTTCTTTTTGGTAATTAACCTCATATAAATGCATAGCAAGCTAGTAGAAGATAAGTGGCTTGCCAAGAATCACACTGCTTTCCAATACTGAAGGTAATATTCAAACTCAAAATCGACTAATTCCTAGGCCAGTATTCTCTCAGCTTTCCTATTTGTGCTGTGATAACATCTGGAGAAGTTATGACTATTGCAAATGGTCTTACTTGTCTCTCCCCTTGCAAAGTGCAGGTGCCCTGGTTGTAAAACCATGCAGAGAGATCAGGTAGGAATGACACCGTCACTGGGCATCAGGCTTCCCCAACAGGAGGAGGTTTATTCTCAATGAATGTTTGATACTTGACATCCATCTGCCACAGGGAAGCCCCGCATTAATAAAGAAATGAAGATCTGTTACTTGCCTGGAGGCTTAAGTGGTTAATACAGAAGTCATTATTTTATGGAGAAAGAAATGTTCGCTTCAACCAGTTCATCACATTTATATATCTAAAGGACACATTGTGTTGGCACCCAAGGGCGAAGTGAAATGGTCCCGCAAAGGAGGAAAAATGCCACTGCAATTTTAAAGGGATAAATCAAGCAAATTGTTCTACAAACTATTACATTTTAGAGCTGGTTTTCCAAGTGGGGAATAATTCAGAATATCGAAGATAATACAGCAGAAAAGGAAGACAACCCTTGTGCCCTTTGATTCTGTTTACCGGCATTCGAGTGTCCCAGTCAGCAAGTGCCGGCTTCAACTAAGAGTCTGCAAACAAAGAGAGACCTGTGTGCTTCAGCGCTGAGACTCAACACGGAACCTTACGTATTAATTCGGGAGTTGCAACCTGACACACCAAAGACAACACAGATGTGCTTTGTTGACCTACTCAAGGCTGGCATATTCAATATCTTTTAAATGCATACTTCACTAATAATTTTTTTAAAAAATATTTCATCCAATGAACTTGAATGGCCAACTTATTTTTTCCACTTTTTCAAATCTCGCCTCAAATCCAGAGTCTGTCAATTGGGAGGAGGCTAAGAGTAGCACGTTAGCTATTTCGTTTTCCTTTTATTGTCTTTTTTTAAAAACCTGTGTGTTCACTTATTTTTTCTCATCCAACTCCTTCCTCCCATCCCTAATTTAAGCAGCAAATTATTTCTAGAGTGAATCTGAGGTATAAAGAAGGGGTCAAAGTATAATTCAAAGTATACATGAGCTATTGTAATTTTTATTTAAAACTTTTTAGTTTGGCTAATATCCAAACACTGGTTCTTATGAAGGTGAATTCCTTAGCATTTCCATAGCCCACCTGCAGAACCCCAACTGCATTTGCTCACATGGCTGCTTATTCCTCCCACATATAGACGCCCCGGCCTGTCACCTTCCTCATCCACAGAGTATGCTTAAGCTTGGTCCATTTCAAGGTAAGGCAGATCTGGCTCATGAAAAAGCCCGCTAAAGTGAAGAAAGGTTTGTAGTGGAGCTCACCCTCAAGGGGTCCCCTTCCTCTCTTTGTTGTTGTTGTTCTTCTTCGACAACTTAGAGTTTTCTCTTCTCACCTTTTGCATGCTTTTCATAGATGTTTGAGATGGCATAACTTTGCTCTCAAACCCTAACTACCTAAGTTGTTCTCAGAAGACCCCACCCAACTTGGCCTGGAAGAGGAGGGAATACAATAATAATTTTCTCCAATTTTGGTCCCAGGGAAGGAGTGCTGCTCTAACAGATACTAAAATAGTGGACATGGCCATGAGGTAGAGTGATGGGGAGAGACCAGGAGTTTCTCATAAAAACCAGGATTGCCTTAAAGGGATAGGTGCTTAAGGGTGACCCTGGTTAGGCCTGTCAAAATGAGGGAAAAAAATTATCTCTAATCTCCATCCTTCATTAATATAAATAATAGCACCTAATACTGAGCAACTTTTCCATATTAGGCATTGTTTTAATTAAGCACTTTATATAAAAGGACCAATTTAACACTCAGACAAACTTGGAGAAGTAGGCATGGCCATTATACCCATTTTATAAATATGAAAACTGAGGTTTTGCGAATTTGAGTGAATTAGTGAAGGCTATTGGGTTACTAAAGCAACAGAGTGGGTGATTTAATCTGTAGCTAACTAATCTCAAGATGTTGCTCAGAATCACTTTCCTGTACTGTTTCTTGCCTCCCAACACCCATTGATGATCATCTTATATTTTCAATTAGTTTATGTTCTAGGCAATAAAACTAAT
The DNA here is from genome assembly GCF_963455305.1 of Plecotus auritus. Classification (NCBI taxonomy): domain Eukaryota; kingdom Metazoa; phylum Chordata; class Mammalia; order Chiroptera; family Vespertilionidae; genus Plecotus; species Plecotus auritus. The sequence goes on from NC_137785.1 coordinate 52,586,389, forward strand.
ATATAGGAAGATACTACTTTTAACAAAAGACATTTTATTAAGAGCCTTTAAGATTATCTTATTTAATCAGCATAAAATGAGACTAAGTATTATTATTATTCCCAATTTATAGCTGAAGAACAAAGGCTAAGAGAGACACAACAGCTTGTGGGTATTAAGAGAATTATTAGGTGGTGGGCCCATGGCTTGGAGCCTGGCATTCTGATTGTATTGCTCCTCACAGCTATTCTTGACTGCCTCCTTCTAGCATGCTGAGAATTTACCAATTTAGGACAGTAGGTACAATGAGCTCTTCTATGATACCTAAGAAAATTTAAGAGTCTATTAAGATGTAATGAATATATCAGTTTTATTTCAAGCTTTAGTTCAATTATATGAGAGCTGGTTATATAAGAAATGGAAATCTTTATTGGACTACTGAGGGCAAGGTGAGAAGTATATTTCAGTAGATCATCTATATATAAATATATATATATGTCTACATGATGAACTGGTTTAATAAGTTTTATGATAATCATTATTGTAACACATGGCATTATCCTATATCATATGATAAAACATTATGTTGGAATGCTTTATGTTATTGCAGCTAACTCTTCCAGAACAACAGGACATCATATTAGTGGGTGAATTAGAATTGCATTAATTGTTCAGTGAATGCCTGCCTCTTGCATAATAACTGACATTCGGTAACTTAGACGTATTCATTTTGCTGCCATAGTAACCTTGAAAAATATACATATAATACCCACTATGTCCTTGAGGCAGATGCTGTTGGTTGCCCACTCTACAACCATTTCCCTCCTAATTTCTTACCAGCAGAAACTGATGTGAGTCAGGAGCCAATTAGAAAAACATCCTAGGAAGGCAGGTATGAATCATGGTTGGCATAACACATATAACACATATACCATTCTTTCTACCTCATGCATTTGGAGCCATCCGACCCCTTCTTTCTTGGTTTATGCTAAGTTCATTGTCTTTATAGATTTATCCATCAATGTCCTAGTGTATTGTTACCTGCAGAGGAATGCTCTGACACACCCACCCTAACTGTGGAAAGCAGAATAATAAATAGCTCCTCAAGATGTCCAGGTCCTAATCCCAGAACCTACAAAACCATTCATTATTTTGCATATAAAAAGAGGCTTTGTAGATGAAATTAAGGTGAAGGACCTTCTTATAGGAGAGGATCTTAGATAGTCTAGGCGAGCTCAAACTAATCGTGAATCCTTAAAAGCAAAGAATCTGCTACAGGCTATAACCGGAGGGAGACATGATTCAAGAAGAAAGGTCAGAGAGATCCAGGGTTGCTGGCTTGGAAGATGGAGGAAGCGGTCCAAGAGCCAAGGAGTGTGGACAGCCTGTAGAAGCTGGAATAAGTAAGGAATGAGATGCTTCCTTGGACGACACAGGAAGTAGCACTGCCTTAGCACCACCTGGATTTTAGCCTGATGAGACTCACTGGGTTTTGTGGTGCCGACCTACCAAACTGTAAGATAACATGTGTGTTGTTTTGAGCCACCAAGTTCGTGGATATGGGTTATCACAATAAATAGAACACTTAACAGAATTACTAATGCTTAATAGTTTCTCCTGGGAAAAAAACACATCAGGGTGGTAAACAAAGAGGATGAGGGTTGATAACTCTACAGGGGTGGTCACAGGATCATCTTCAGATTTGGAAAAGTAATCATCACTCTTCTAATCAATGGGAAGGGATCAGTAGAGGATATCTATAACTTATATATATATTGGTTTCAGAGAGGAAGGGAGAAGGAGAGAGAGATAGAAACATCAATGATGAGAGAGAATCATTGATTGGCTGCCTCCTGCAGACCCTACACTGGAGATGGAGCCAGCACCCCAGGCATGTGCCCCTGACTGGGAATCAAACCATGACCTCCTGGTTCATAGGTCGATGCTCAACCACTGAGCCTCACCAGCTGGGCAGGATATCTATATCTAGTAATAACCATTTATAAAGGCTACATAAAAATGTTACCTTTCAAATAAGAGTCTCTCAAAAACACCAGTGTCAAAGACAGCTTTTGCACTCAACAAAATCATGGGAAATTAAAATTAGTAAGGCAGTCAATCTGAAGACTGGTAAACTTATCTTAAACATTCATGACAGCATTAATAAACTTAATTCTTGAGAACAGTTTGGGTTCAAGAGCACATCAATCATAGAATTTTATTCTGGCTGTATGTGATAGCACTGCCCCAACTTGCAACACTATTTCATCTCTATGCCTCATTTTCTTTATCTGTGAAGTAGGTTGTTGTTACTTGCAAGGGTGCGGTTATGGCTAAAATAATGGATATAGAGTAGTTGACATATAGTAGCTCTGTTATCTAAAATTCTCCTCTTAAGCTGTAACTCAAACAAGCATCTGAACTCTTTTCCCCAATTAGATCTAAAGAGAGGGCCATTAGATAAACAGATAAAAACAAAAATCTTTTGTTTTATGGATAGATGGGGCTCTTGCTCTCTCCCCACAAAACTCCCCTATTGGCTCTTCACTTACTTCCGTAAGTTCTGAGTAATTAAAAAAAAATCTGTCCTAAAAAACAGAAATGTTAATTAACCTTTATAATCCTAATTTCTTGAATTTACAGAGTGTAGCCTTTGGAGAATACAAAGATGTCTTACGTAGTACAAAGCAACTTATGCTAGCTAAAATTTACTCATCAAAAGGGGGTCATGGCGGTCTTTCTACATGACAAATTTTTGATAATTTAGGAGACAAGCAATGCTATGTCACATTGTGCAGACACAAACACCCACAGTCCTTCCCTTTGTTAAACTTCTGATGATTAAGAAGATAGTCAAGCGCGTGAAACATTATAGAAAAATGTTTCAGCCTAATTAAATAGATAAAAATAAATTTAATGATAACCCTGAGTCATCTTGAAAACACAACATATCGGTGGAGATTATTATAAATTAGGTGCCAAAAGAGATATTCATAGCTATTTACTGCCTTTTGAAATAGGGGCAGGCTCCCATTCTTAATTAGTTCTTTTTTTTTTTTTTTTTTGGTGTTTTTTTTTTTTTCCTGCTTTCTTTTTTAAAAACATGACTTTCAATTTTGATTGTGGGTTTATTCTTAATTATTTTTGCCTTTTAACTCTCACTCCTCTCTACTATAGGAATATCTGCTAGTAGTCATTTATCTCCCTTGCTAAGCTGATGTCACTTACTTTTATGTCACCACTCAGAATAATCACGATAGCTTCGACTGTAAAGCAGGAGCACACAGGCTCTGAGAGAGGCTGGGGCGTTCTCATGAAGCACATTGGCAAATCGAACCCTCGGAAGCCTATTTCCCTTACTTTGCTGGGTCGTGCCAATGTGTCGAACCAGAGCGGTCCATAGGTCATTCAGTCTTTTTCATGCCAAACACGGAGACAGATTCCAAGACCTAAGACTAAGTCAGCTGCTCTCCTTATCAGAAGTCCCAGCTACCTAGTAGGCAAGAGATGCAGAGAGCCCTCTAGCCAGTTACAAGGGAGCATCGGACTGGGAAACGGGAGATCCGGGCTCCTCAGTCCTTCCAGCCTCTCACTAATTAACCTCTCACTAATTAGAAATGCCATTTTTAATTACCATCACACCCCTCTTTAAATGTGTTGAAAGCTAACTCCGTGAGGCTCTGGGGTGCCATGATGTTGCAGCAGCTGTAAATCACCTAGGTGATTAACATCACCTCTTCTGATGCCCCCGGAGGCCCACGCTCCCTGGGGAGCAACTGTGTCAGACAAGTGCTCAGCATCGTGGGACAGAGCACATGTTTTCAAGATCTAACTTAATAAGATGATCTGAAGTGATGGAGAGCCTTGCTCTGAATCTGGAAGGCCAGATGGTCCCTGGGGGAAGGCAGGGTCTCGCCTGGCACAGAGAGCAACCTGGACCTCCCTGAAATGATGTCATGTGATGATGTGCCCGTTGCCCTCCTGTCTTACACACCTGCGTGCTGAGTGCACACCTGCCTGTACGCTGCTGATTTTTGTCCTCTGGGAAGGCAATCAGGGTGGGCCCTGCATGGCACACCTGGTGCCTACCTTTCCCAGCTCACCTTGCACCATTCTCCCCCTTCTTCATGGCCTCCATTTATGCTTGTCCCCCACTTGGGAATCGCGAATTCTCACCCCCTGCGGCCTAGTGCCCATTGTATTCTCGCTCATGGGAAGCCCCACATGCCCACCTGGTTAGCCTGGTGAACTCCTACCGAGCCTTCTAATTTCATCTCAGGAAAGCCTTCAATTCCCAAATGGATCAGTCCCCACTTTATTGTGCTGTGATGTGTATCCCTTTTCTAGCACAGACTGGCGTCAAAAGTAAAGACATTTTGGTTATTTGATTACTTTTTGTTTTCCCAGTTCAACCACAGGCTCCATCCACAAAGTCCGAAACCACAACAGTTTGGTTCCAGTTTTTGTGTGAGAGATGCTCTGTTTGACATATAGGTTAAGCTGAACTAATATTGTTAAATTAAATAGCGACTTCATAATTCAGATACTAGCTCAATTGCCGCACTGTCCTCCTGCCATCAACATTCAAGGAGACCAAAGGCATCTACCGACAGGACTGTCCATTAATCAGAGAGATTGCCCTTTTCACATAAATGTCTTCCAAGAGTTTTGTTTCTCTGCTACATTTGAGAATGTTCAAATAATTTTTGCTTTTCTTATTCTTGTCAACCCTGAGTTCAAATGGTTTGAGAAATCAATTTTTTCCCCCACTAGGTTGATGGGTTATAATGTAATGCTTCAAGCATAGCAGATGGTTTTATAGTTAGAGAATTTAGATAAAAATTATCCTCCTCCTATTGTAAACCTATTAGTTCTCCGGACTTCTGTTTCCTTATCTGTTAAAAGGGAAAATTATATTTTAAGAGTGTTTATCTCATGAATAAATAAAAAAAAAGACTATAATAAGTGGCAATAGGCCCCACCATTCAGTAAAGTGCCTGATACATAATGAGTGTTCAGCAAATCCCATTTCCTGGAGCGGGGGAAACAAGTAAGATAGATACTAACCCCACCCCTGTCCAGGTCTGTGTTCTAATCCATGGAACCTGTGAATATGTTGTGTTACATGGCGAGTGGGGGTTAGGTTGCTAATCAGCTGACCTTGAAATAAAAAGATTATCCTAGGTGTAGGTGGGCAGAATGTAACTGCAATGATTTTTTAAATGTCAGAAGAGGGAGGCAGAAGAGTAAATATCAGAGTGATAAAATGTGAGAGTCTCCAAGTCATTGTTGGCTTTGAAGTTGGGAAGGGGGCCATGAGCCAAGGGAGGTGGGCAGTCTCTAAAGTCTTGAAAAGGCAAGAAAAAGGATTTTTTTCTGGAGCTTCCAGAAAGAACACAGCCTGGCCAACACTTTGATGTTTAGCCTGAGACCCATTTCATACTTCTGATCTCCAGAAGTGTAAGATAATGAATTTGCATTGCTTTTAAACTCTTAAGTTTGTGGTATTTTGTTACAGCAGCAACTGCAAACTAATACAATCATTATCCTCATCAATAGCCTGTCTCTCTCTTCATAAACATGCATATATGCTTTTATAAATTCATATGTATAATCTCAAACACACAAACAAACAAACAAACAAACAAAAGAAACATATCCAAGCGGGGAACGCTTCAATTGTAAAACGAAATGAAAAGTACAGGTGTTAGAACAGGTGTGATTCGGAGTAAAGAGGCCAAATCCTCCGTCACTGTCATTAGTCTGTTCAGTGTGGTGCTAATTTTATGGTAGCATCGCTTTCCCATTATCAGTCTCATTTCCTCTACCAGAAGGGGCCTGCTTCCGCCTTAGAGGTGAGTCTCAGCTGCAGAAATGTGCCCTTCATATGGGAGAGGTCGTGGCGAGCAGAGGGAGATGCCATTAGCTGGACACATCTGCTTTCCAGGTGTCTGTAAATTCTATACTTGGCTCCTCAGTGCCAAGTTATACCTGCCATCAGTGAATAAATAGACCGGAGAGAATTAAATAGAATTGATACTGGCCGGATGTCAGTCTCATATTCGAAAGACAAAAGCATAATAATGGACAGGGGGGACTTTACCCCGCTCAGTCTTATTGAATGATTTCATTCTTCCCTTGGTTACTGGTGGATGGAGAATTCTAGACACAATTCAAAGTCTGAAGGGCACAGGGGCTGGAAGACAATGTGTGATCAATAAATGTTTATTAAACTAATATACTTTCCGTCTTTTATGTAATAAAAAGACTGAGTTAGGGAAAAAGAAGACATTGGAAATAATAAGCATCTTCTACACCCATTGTGTTTCTACATGTTCTCATATTTGTGACTTTTATTATAAAAAGAATTAAATTCAAATGTTGGATCTGGGTTTTAAAATGCAGTTTGACATTTCTCTATATAATTAATTGCATTAAATTTTTATTTGTTACTATCACTTTCTTAAATATAGTTTTCTCTGTATAAATTAGTTTTTAACCACAAACCACAAATATTATACACTAGAGGCCTGGTGCACGAAATTTGTTCACGGGGGGGGGGGTGCGGGCGGAGGGGCGGAGGGGGTGTCCCTCAGCCCAGCCTGCACCCTCTCCAATCTGGGACCCCTCAAGGGATGTCCAACTGCCTGTTGCAGTCGGACATCCCTCTCACAATCCAGGACTGCTGGCTCCCAACTGCTCGCCTACCTGCCTTCCTGATTGCCCTAACCGCTTCTGCCTGCCAGCCTGATCACCCCCTAACCACTCCCCTGCCAGCCTGATTGATGCCTAACTGCTCCCCTGCCAGCCTGTTTTCCCCTAACTGCCCTCCCCTGCAGGCCTGGTCACCCCTAACTGCCCTCCCCTGCAGGCCTGGTCACTCCTAACTGCCCTCCCCAGCAGGCTTGATTACCCCCAACTGCCCTCCCTTGCAGGCCTGGTCCCTCCAAACTGCCCTCCCCTGCTGGCCTGATCGCCCACAACTGCCCTCCCTTGCAGGCCTGGTTCCTCCCAACTGCACTCCCCTGATGGCCATCTTGTGGTGGCCATCTTGTGTCCACATGGGGGCAGGATCTTTGACATCATGGGGGCAGCCATCTTGTGTGTTGGAGTGATGGTCAATCTGCATATTACTCTTTTATTAAATAGGATAGAGGCCTGGTGCACAGGTCGGGGACAGCTGGTTTGCCCTGAAGGGTGTCCCGGATCAGGGTGGGGGTTCCCGTCGGGCATGAGGCAGCCTGGGCGAGGGGTCTGCGGTGGTTTGTAGGCTGGCCGCGCCCCAGTGACCCAGCAGAGGCCCTGGGATCTGGGATTTATTTATCTTCTACAATTGAAACTTTGTAGCCTGGAGTGGAGGCAAGCCTTCTGCTTGCTCAGTGGTGGCAGCCATTTTTTTTTTTTTTTTGGATTTATGTATCTTCTATAATTGAAACTTTGTAGCCTTAAGCGGAGGCCAAAGCAGGCCAGGGCTGCAGAAGCTTGGCTTCCTCCATTGCCACGGGCAACCCTAGCCTCCTGCTCTCTCCAGCTCTGTGGCTGCCACCATTTCTGTTGGGCTTTATTTATCTTCTATAATTGAAACTTTGTAGCATTGAGTGAGGCCTGGGCCAGCAAGGGCAGGCAGAAAGCTTGGCTTCCTCCATTGCCAGGGAAACCCAAGCCTTCCTCCTGCTCTCTGTGGCTGCAGCCATCTTGGTTGGATTTATTTGCATATTCCCTCCTGATTCGCTGGTGGGCATGGCTGGTGGGCGTAGCAGAGGTATGGTCAATTTGCATATCGCTCTTTTATTAGATAGGACTTCCAGACTTCCTTTTAGCAATATAAAGTTGCCTTGCCCAAAGAACATGGTAAAATTATTAAATGGGAAAGAAAAACTTGAATCCCACAATTTCACTATTCTGACTAATCTATTGTTTATTTTTTTCTATAATTCTTGTTTTACATGTTCCCCAAATAGTTAATACAATTATAACTTAAGAACAGACTCAAATATTTTATTTTTCTAAGAATTTACTATGAAACTTTAAACATATATAAAATTTGAAAGAATTTTATAATAAACACATGTTCACACTACCTGAATTCTATTATTATATTTTGCTATATTTGTATTATAACATAGTTTGTATCCATCTACAATAGCTTAAAATCTATACATATATTTCTTTTCTCATTTTCTAGTATTTTTTCCATGTAGCTGTAATTTCTTAACTATCATTTATATTTGTGTAGAAATGGCTTTCTTAATAAGCAAAGTTATTTTTTCTTTTAAAATGTTATCATAAATGATGTATTGAATTTAGAAATGATTACACTTCTATATAGAATTTACTTTTCAATTATACTTAATAAATACTCATCAAGAACCTATTATGTGCCGGTCATTGTAAGGTGCTATGACTATACAGATGAATAAAACACCTCTTTTGCCATAAGGAATTCCCTACCGGTGGGAGAGATCCCTATTTAGTGTACTTCTTAGAACACAATAGGATAATAACTGCAGCAAAGGTATGTACAAGGTTCAGATATAGTCCAGAAAACCATATCATTAACCTGGTTTGGACTGACCAGAGAGAACATCACAGAAAATGTAATGTCTTTTTTTAAAATTAAACTTATTGGGGTGACATTGGTTAATAAAATTATATAGGTTTCAAGGGTATAATTCTATAATACACCACCTGATCATAGCATGGTGTGCCCACTACCCGAAGACAAATCTCCTTCTGCTACCATATACCCCACCTCTTAATGCAGTGGTAAAGTTTCCTTCCCTGCCCAAGTAGCAATCTGCACTTGCCATCCCATCCCACCTTCTTTCTTGCTTAAAGAACTACAGTTGATTTGATTGTCCACAAGACAAACAGTTCCAGCCACAGTCACGGCTTCAGTAGGCCAATGGGAATTTGTCTGAGCCAATCAGGATGGGCCATCCCCATTAACTAGGATAGATTGAGGTCCTGACATGTATCACGATTCTGAACAGTGAGACCCAAATGCAAAGTTGCTAAGGAGCTTCTGGGAAAAGGTTTCCTTACTCCTTAAATAAAATATTCAAGAAGGAATGGTTTCTCATTTGTGGCATATGGCACTTGGAATGGGGACATGCATCTTGGGACCTTATAAAAACACTTCTCCTCAGTATATTCTCCCTAGGAAAGTGGTAGGAATCCGAGTCCGAGTCCTTAGTGATATCCATGGAATCAATGTATTTTAAGCAATTCTGGATACTGACTACTTCTAGACCCGTTATTATAAATGATAATATATCTCTGTTGTTTAATGCACTTAGAGCTGGCCTATTGTCACATTGCATCTGAAAAACAATCTACTTAAAACAAATGTATGTGTTTAATGGGCAGAAAAGAAGCGGGGTGGGAGTATTCTAGGCAGAAGGACACCCAAAACAATAGCAGAGAGACCTGTTTACAGAAATGTGAAATGGCCCTGAATATGCCTTTGTTTCTGAAATAAAAGGGGGCAGAGAGAAGAGAAAGAGAAGGCCCCAGAGAGAGAATAGTTAGTTATACCAGTGCCCAACAGGGTAAAATGTGTTGTCACCTTTATATGACCAAAGGTAACATACATCTGGCTAGGGGCTTTTGAAATATCCCACTATCTTGAAAATGACACAATTATTGCCCTCATGATTTTTCTTGAGCTCGAAAATTTCAGTGTTATGATAGCTCTGATACCAGGTCGTAAAATTTTAAATTAGTGACTCAGTCATTTCTTCTTCAAAGAAGAGCACTTTCTTATAGTATCAGGCTTACAAAATCTACATAAACTCTGCCTATACAATCCATCAGGGTGACATGAGCACTGAGTACTGTTTTACCCAGAAAAAATGCATGAGGATCATCAAGAGCAACTTCTATAATATACATATCATCACAAAGAAGTAGAAAGAGGTCATGAATCAAGTTCTAAGCCTTCTACATATTTGAATGATCTTAGTCCAGTTAAATGTTCTATATTTTATATATTTTTTAATCTGAAAAAGTATTGGCTAAAAAACTCCCTTTAAGTAAAAATGAGTTTGTGAGAAATGGTGCACACAGGTTAGGTATCCTTGATATACCCACCCTTCCATTGCTTTTCATTTATTTTTCTGAATGAAAATTATGAATTGATGAGGTCACATCAGTATAATGACACCGCCTTTGGGAAAAACTGAAGCTCACAGCCTGAATATCACAGGGTCTAGACATCTTTGCATAACTTCATGCCTAATGGTAGCTTTTGAAACTCATTATCTGTAACCACAGTCTGGGCAAAACATCTATACCTATAAAAGCTGAAGCCACCATCTGACCGTTTGACCAGTAGCTATGATGAACAATGACCATCAGGGGGCAAACGCTCAAGACACAGGCATGTAAACATGGAGCAGACGAATGAATCTCAGAGGGAAGGGGTGGGGGGAGGGCAGGAAGAGATTAACCAAAGATCTTATATGCATACTAGAGGCCCAGTGCAAGGATTCGTGCACCAGTGGGGTCCCTCGGCCTGGCCTGCAGGGATCAGGCCCAAACCGACAATCTGACATCCCCTGAGGGTCCTGTATTGTGAGAGGGTGCAGGTGAGGCCAAGGGACCCCAACAGGCCTCTAGTAATGTATAATAGACTTGAGTTAGAACTCAGGATCTAATTTTTAGAGAAAAAAATAATTTCATTTATTTAACAAATCAGTGCCTTCGTTTGACATGCTCAAGACATGAGATGGCTCCTTGATGCTTAAAGGAGCATATACTAGTGTATACAGCAAGCTATTTTCTCAAGTACATGCTCAAGTTGTGGGTCTATCAGGGTTAATCTCACAGTTGGCAGAGAAAACACTGGACTCTAATGCTCACCTCACAGAAGTTGTGTCTCCAGGATGTCTGAGACTAAGGTGTATGAGCAGATTGGAGCTGATCAGTCACATGGAGCATGAATGGGACATTTTTTTTCAGTCCTTTTGTAGCATTTTCCCTGTTTAAGAACGTTATTTTTATCCTCATAGTTTCAGTTGAAGAAATAAAATATAGGGAGTTCAGGTGATCTGACTCGGATAATGCAATTAATTACTACAGAGAGAATCATTGTAAGGGGCAGAGGTGTGTGTGTGTGTGTGTGAGAGAGAGAGAGAGAGAGAGAGAGAGAGAGAGAGAGGGAGAGAGAGGGAGAGAGAGAGAGGGAGAGAGGGAGAGAGAGAGGGAGGGAGAATCCTGCTTATTGCTTTCAAGTTTCTTGAATATGGAAGCATTAGCTGTAAAACAGTTCTGTTTAAAAGCCACAGAAAGCGGCTCCTACCTCTTTTTCAAGTAGCTTTGTTAAATACCTCCCGCTTGGGATGAGATTTGCCTGATCCAACCGGCAAATTGTCATGTTTCTTAATCTTTGGAAAAAATACCCCCTCTCTACTTGACATATCAACCTGGCTTCAAGCATTTCAAAACTTCTGGGAACATAACAAGAAAGGTGTGTATGTGCGTGTTTGTGTACATGATAAGGGATTCCCATTTCTCACTGACCACACATTTCCACAGGCATATTATGGCATAAACAAAACAATATTTCTATATTCCCCGATAGATATGTTAAACATAAGAGCAGTCCCATTTTTTATCTGATACTTTTGTATATAAATAGAATTTTCTTTAGGAAGTGGTCCCTGTGTTTGCATTCTGCCTGCATTCTTTCCACTATTTCTTAGGTCAGCTAAGTCACCAACAATATTGCCTGTAGAAATCTATTTATTATTATTCAGGTCCTTGCCTTTTTTCCACAGAGGATTTGAGGTTGCCTCTGGGTTATTTAAGAAAGGAAAATAATTTAACTACAGGTGAATTATTGTCTCTCGGAAAGATACTGAAGTTAGCTTATTATCTAAATATTCCACAGTGTGTGTTGCAAAGGAAATTTCTTAAATGCCTACAATGTGCCAGGCATTGCTCTTGACTATAATACCTGGTAAATATTAAGGACCGTCCTACCAGTTACCAAGTTCAATACTCTTTATCACATTAAATACTCACAAAAACCTTTGAGCTGGATGCATTTATTCCATTTTGCAAAGAAAGAAATCCTCAAAATAGACATTACAAGTAAGTGCATTAAGAGCTTTTCTTTTCTTTTCTTTTCTTTTTTGCAAATGGGAAAACTTGCTTGCCCCAGGTCAAATAAATGATAAAATGGAATCTGGTTTTATGAACAAGAATCTATGCTCTAACACATCATGCCATCCTACCTAATAGTATGCCCTTGCCAGGCATTGTCAAAACAGTTTGAGAAAACATTTGGGGTACTCACAAGGCTCATGAGGACCTTAAAGGATATTGAGAAAACTGAATGAGGCAAAATTCCAACACTCGAGATATCCACAGGCAAGTGGGATACATGTGCTGCTCAGCTCTCATTCAAATCAACAAAGGTGTGATTGAAGTAAGTTTTATTGACGGAGGATGGTGTGCCGTAGATACAGGACCTCTGAGTCTTCCGTTTTAGCTTTTTTGAAAGTGTGTGTTTTGTGCAACATTAGTTTCAATAGATTGTCTCAGGTTTGTGCCCTAATAGCAGATCCTGAGACACGGATTTTTGAATGGGTGGGCATTAATCGGAGCACAGTTCTGACTATAAGGGGGACTGAGGCACACAGGATGGGGCAGGGGACACAGCAGAGTGAAGCTGTGGCTAGACTTTTGCACTCCGGGATCAGTCAGTCATTGGTGAAGAGGTAACCAGTGATACTCAGGTACATGTGTAACAGCTAGCTCTCAAACAAAGGTCCTTTGATTTGTAAATTTTGACCATTTCCATGATGCAAATACTCCCCTGTGACTCACTGATGGGATTCTGAGTAGGAAAGAGCATAGTAGCCACTCACAAACAGGTATGAGCTGGATCCAGTACACCACCGGGTGTAACCACCTCGAATTTCTGAGAGAGGAGACTTCTAGAAGCTGTGAGCATTTATAGGCAACAATCCCAGAATGTGGGGGATGGGGCACCAGGCCCAGGAGAGAGGATCAAGAAGGGCACCAACAGTGTTCACAACAGGTGTTAGGAGTTATTTGCTAAAATGGCTTGTGGACAAATACATTTATGGAAGGTTAAATTAAATAAAGATAAATTCATTTCTCTAGTGAAGAACACAGCAGGGCCTTTCATATACTATGGTTTGATGTGATATTTTAAGAGGATGACATGGTTTATAGGATTTTCAAGCTTAAATGTATTTGAATTACTTTTGGTCTAGATATGTCTAGTGTTACACACACACACACACACACACACACACACACACTTTTGAAAGAGTGATTGTTCCTTGGCCTACCTGCATGAGAACTACCTAGCTTCTTATTTAACCTGTAGATCTCTAGGCCGATTCTAAAAATATTGAGCCAGAATCACTGAAGACCTGGCCTGGAAATCTGTAGACTTAATAAGTACTTTGGGTTACTCCTATGTCCCTGAAAGTCTGAGAACCTGCAAAATGCCTGAAATAACATTTTTGGTAAGAAGGTAACAGTTGACTTGAAATTAGATGGCTGGGTAGGATTTTGAGATTGCTCCCTGTTGGAGGAATGTTGATAAATAAACTATGAGGGCTGTGAGCTTAGGATAATGGCAAATATTCTGGTGTCAATGAACATACTGTTCATTAGAAAAGTGGTTACAGAATAAAAACAAAAAGGCAGTTTTGAGCTGCAGGCAGGCTGATCAGAACATACAAGTGGTTTAGATATAACTTAGTGAGATAAAATATTTATAGGTATTTGAGGAGAGTTCAGTCCCATTTTATATTTCAGGATAATCATTTTCAAACTTTAATGGGCATTGGAATAACCTGCTAACATGCAGACTCCCAGACCGCACCACTAAATATTCTGATTCTTTAAGTCTGGGATAGATCCACCAAACATATAATACTAGTGGCCCAGTGCACGAGATTCATGCACTCGGTGCGAGGGGGGGGGGGGGGAGGGTCCCCTCAGCCTGGCCTGCGCCCTTTCGCAGTCTGGGAGCCCTCAAGGGATGTCCAACTGATGGCTTAGGCCCACTCTGCTCCCCGTGGGGAATGGGCCTAAGCTGTCAGTCAGATATCCTTAGTGCTGCCACCACCGCTGCTGCACTCACCAGCCGTGAGCCGTGAGCCGTGAGCTGTGAGCCATGAGCCATGAGACCAGCTCTGGCTGAGCAGCGCTAGGGGGAGTGCACTGACCAATAGGGGGAAGCTCCTGCACTGAGGTCTGCCCCCTGGTGGTCAGTGTGCATCATAACGACCGGTGGTTCTGCCATTTGGTAGATTTGCATATTACCCTTTTATTATATAGGATTAATAATTATCAGTGGGCCATGTATGACTCAAACAAGCAAATTTAAAGAGTGAATATGATAACAGGCATACACTGGGATAATCACCAGTAAATCAAGATGTCTGTTATCTTGATTGGAATTCCTCCACAAACAGACCCTAAGACAAGGACTTGGGGGCAGTGAGTTTACTGGGCAGAACAACAGGGATGGAGCAGGTGGAGATGGGGATGGAGAGAAAATGTTGCTGAGCTGACTCATGCTGTGGGTAGATTTATCCCACTGGGAACCTCTAACTTTGCTACTTTAGGAAAACAATTCTGATGAATCTTGATTGAATATGAAGTGGCACCATTTTGGAGACCATTATGAACTGCAATGTTCTTAGCAAAGGTGATGAGAAAACCATTAATTCATTCATAAGAAAGTCATTAACTCAAAAGGGGAAGGTGATTGCCAGGATAGGATAGGTTTCACATTTGAAAGGAATGGGTTGGACATGGCAAGAAGAACAAATACACAAGTCTGAATCGTGCAGAAGGGACAGGGGTGGAGATCTGGGAAACATCTATGTAGACATGCCAGAGGAAGCCCAGAAACTAATGAATCCTTGCCCAAGTTCTCAGCCACAAAAGGATGAGCACAATAAAAAGGCTGTTTTAACCCGCTGGGAAAACAAAAATACATGGGAAAGGCATCTGAACAAAGGAAGCCAGCTATGGGGGAAAAAAAAAAAAAGACATGAGGACAAATCAGTCATCCTAACTTCTGTTGGGGAAAGGAGACTATCTGGGAGTCCAGTTTGCTTTGAATTTTTGACCAATGTACTAACTCAAAGTACTAGAAGAAGAGACTGTGTCTTCTGTGTCTTGCTTCTTAGGTCAGGCAGGAGCCACAACTTGGAGACAATATTAAAAAAAACAAAACACAACCAAACAGCCTGAGGACAGAGTTTGACAGTGTTTGTATTTCTCCTGGTTAATTGTGACTCCCTCGGAGGGTTGTCTACTAAGAGAGGGCAGAGGTTCTAGTGAAGGCCACCTCTTTATGAAAGAAGCTATGGATCAGTCATCCCAGAGGCTCAGTCTTGGGTCATGACATACAGCCACTTGCTCCAGGGAAGATGGCAAGGGGCTCTGTTGTTGATGGCAGTATGTGCACAAGCCAAGACAGTGACAAAGGCCACCACACGAATGCTGCGGGAGAGGTTGGATGCATAAGTGACCTTTGAGTGTGCACGCAACTAGGGATCTGAAGTGATATGCCAAGTTTCCTGGTTGACCAGAAATCACTGCTCTTTCACCAAGGGGGGAAACATGGGCCAGTGAATCTGTTTCTGAAGCTGAACACAGGGACAAAGAATAACAGTTGTATTCCTGATTATTTATAACTGAGGCTTTGGTCTTTGCAGATCAAACAGAATATGAAGGCGTGCCCCTGACTTAGAGATGTCTTACATAAAATAAATAATCCCGTAAGATACCACAGAGATTTTTATCACCATCACGTCCCAGGTGTCCTAGAAATATTAACTCCTGTTTCCTCCTCTCCAACAAGAACCTGATATGATATTGAATGCAAGCAGATGGAGAATAGTTCCTAGCCAGAGAGTGAACCTTCTTGATTTGAAGTTCAGCAGAAGAATGTGTGATGGGCTCCAAGCATGTTCTGTGGAATGCTTGGGTTCATATATAAATCTGGGAACTTACTAGATGTGTGATCTTAAGCAAAATATTTCATGCTATGGGCTTCATCTTCCCCTTTTTATAAGAGGTGATACTAATACCTATTATTGTAGCGGTATAGTGAGGCATTCTTACCCACATTAGCTGGGCCATAATTCTTATCACAGAAGACAGACTTAGTACCATAAGGTAGTCTTATCACTGGTGCCCAGGCATCTTTAATACATGGAATGTAATATAAAATTATTTTCATTGTATACTTCAGGCACAAAATTGAAATTGTCACTGTCACTCCTAGTTGACCTATGTGATTACTTGAGAGAGAATAAAAAAAAAGGGAAAAAGTAGAGGAAAAATATGAACTAGTTTGGAGGATAAAGGCAAGAATGACATATGTTTGGGAGAGAATGAAATCTTCACCTGGTCATTTGCAGAAGATGAATGCACCTAGGTTTCAGGACCTGAGGTTACCAAGGATGCTAATATGTCCCTGGAATGGCGTTGTCCACGGGCTTTAGGAGCTGGGACCTTGATGTCCTGGCCCAAGGATACTGGGAGCCCAGCACATACATATACATGTACATGTACATATACATATAAATGTACATGTACATACAGCAGCATGGTGCTTGTTAGATCGTAACTCTGTTTGATGAAGTAAGTTAATACTGTGCTTAGTTTGAAAAGGAAAAGGGAGAACAAAGCTTGTTATTCCCTTCAGGAAGACCTTGCCTTGGAAATAAGAAATAGGAGGTTACAGTGGGTTGAATAGTAGTCTCTCAAAATCCATATCCACCCAGAACCTGAGAACGTGACCTTACTTGGAAAGAAGGTATTTCCAGATGTGAGTGGTTAAGGCAGCCGTGGGCAAACTACGGCCCGCGGGCCGGATCTGGCAGTTCTATCCGGTTCTCTTGCTCTCCCCTCCGCTCCTTTACTTTGAATTTATATTAGTTCACATAAACACTCCATCCATGCTTTTGTTCCGGCCCTCCGGTCCAGTTTAAGAACCCATTGTAGCCCTCGAGTCAAAAAGTTTGCCCACCCGTGGGTTAAGGTGAGGTCATACCAGATTAGAGTGGGCCCTAAATCCAATCACTGGTTTCCTTGCAAAAAGGATGGTGATCCTCTTTCTACAGCAGGTAACAGCCAAGCAGCTAGGAAAGCTCCTTCTTCCCTAAAACCTCACAGGAAGCATGATCCTGCCAACGCACTGAATTTGTTCATCATGACATTGCTTTTTTTAAAGACTACAAAATAGATGTCTTATAGAATATTCCACACACTGGATTTGTCAGAGTAAAACTGATTTTTAAACTTATTAAATGCTTCAAATTCAAATTCTTAGTTCACAGAATGAACTCAAATTACATGATAAGAGGAAAAAAGAAAGAGGAATCAGAAGAGGGGGAGGAAGAGGAAAAAAAAAGAGAGAGAGAAACAACTTTATAACCTAAGCACCAGCCATCACAGAATCCCCCATAACAAAGAAATTAATTTAGTCAAATATTTCCAAAACCCAGCCTAATGTCATAAAACCAGGGATGCCAAATGAATAAGTAAAAAAAAACAAACACAAAAAACAAAAAACAAACAAACAAAACAAACAAACAAACAAAAAAAAAACAATGACAACAAATCAGTGATCCTAAATGTAAAAGACTGGGCTCCTTGATTTCCCCAGTAGGAATCCTTGGAGACTTCCTTTTTCGGTGTTATTAAATCAGAGTTCCAGATGTTTGAAGGGGTAATAAGATGGGCTGGCCTTCGTATTGTGTCTGAAAGGGTTTCAATAATATATTTGGGGTTCTTAGGAGTGCTTAGTAGTTCTTAAGTGCTCATTATTCTGTATATATTCATTTGGCAATTTATTCTGATAATTACATATGCTAAATCATTTCATCTTAAAGCAATCTTGGGAAGTTGGTGTCATTTTTATTTTATTTTTAATATATTTTTATTTATTTCAGAGAGGAATGGCGAGGGAGAGAGAGATAGAAACATCAGTGATGACAGAAAATCATCAATCAGCTACCTCCTGCATGCCCCACACTGGGGATTGAGTCCACAACCCAGGCATGTGCCCTGACTGGGAATCAAACTGTGGCCTCCTGGTTCATAAGTTGAAGCTCAACCACTGAGCCATGCCTGGCTGGGCTTATTTTAAAATATAAAGAAAACAAAGCTCAAAAAGAGTGAACACTGGTCCCAAATCAGTTATCTAATTCTTGAACAGACAAGGCTGGATTCCAGCTCTCTCTCCTAGTAGACTCGTAATCATGCAAAGAAATCCTTCTGTGATGATATGAACCTCAGTAGAGTTGACTATATGACTCTGAAGGAATTTGAAAGGAGTTATATTAGCTCAAATTCCAAGGATCTTGCTAAACAAATGAGAAGCATTTGAAAAAAATTATTGAACAAGTAGGTAAGTTAAAATCTTCTCTCTTTATTGTCCATACTGTAAAGTTCTAAACACAGTGCTGTGGATGTGTGTCTGAGTCACCCAGTGTTAATTACTTTAAAAGATTAGCTTCTAATTTGGCAGAACTTGATTGTTGATCATGTTTCTTGTGTGCCAGTCCCAAGGCTGGCTAAGGAAACAGATGAAGTATAATTTGTCCTTGTTTCCTCTCTATTGTTATTCTTTCTGAATACCGACATTTGATGGCAGAACTTTTGAAACATGTAATTTTATACTGTAGGATGGCTTAGGATGATTTCTTATTTTATTCTTTCTTCTGCACTCGAGTGTGTGTCTGTAAAAATGTTTCCGATATGCTCAAAATCTACTACTAGTAGGATCTAATGCACCACTTCCTGTGTTTCAGAAGTTATTTAGATATTGTACTCTCCTATTTCTTCATCTAATACACCTATCAATCTTTTATTGGCCATCATTTAAGAATGCGTTTTGTGTGGCATAAAAGAAAACAATTTACCTTGGCCTAATAAAGTGAAAGTTTATTGTTTCTTTCTCAGGTAATAGCAAGTGTTGGTTCAATGGCTAGAGAAGTAGATACAGAGAACACCATCATGTGACCAGAGGGGAAGAGATGATCATATCTATGTTAGAGCCTCAATGAAGTACAGGGTGCCAGGGCAAACGCTGCATGCCAATTGAGGGCGTTCCTTTAAAGAGCTTTACATAACCCCAACCACATGACTGCCTTGTATCTTACTTTGGCTAGAATTAGGCCACATGATCAAACTTAGCTACAAGGGAAGCTATGTACCCTTCCAGCTAGAGACACTACTCCCTTAAATAAAACCTGGGTTCAGTTTCTATAGATGAAAGGGAGACTGGTTACTGGGTAGGCAGCTCACAGTTTCTGCCTTATGATTCATGGAACAAATATGTACTAAGAAATAACATAGTGCAAAACCAAAATTCTGGGTAGGAAAGGAATTTTAAGCTCCCTGATGCTCCTCAATCCTGAATTTGAATCCAAATTCAGAGAGTAGAATGGCATAGTAAGATGCTTGTAATACCTACATAAAATAAGAGCTACATAATTTGAGATAGTTTTTTTTTTGTTTGTTTTGTTAATCCTCACTCGAGAATATTTTTCATTGATTTTTAGGGAGAGTGGAAGAGAGAGAGAAACATCAATGTGAGAGAAACACATCCATTGGTTGCCTCCTACACGAGCCCTGACCAGGACCAGGGCCGGGGAGCAGTCTGCAATTGGAATCGAACCCAGGACCCTTTGGTCCGCAGGCTGAGGCTCTATCCACTGAGCCAAACTGGCTAGGACTTGAGATTGTTTTTTGAGGATAGGCACTGCTTACTTCATCAAATTTCCTGATGCTAAAGGACTATTATTAATCATATCAGTTTAAAATTGTTGCCTCAGCAAAATATCTAATGGGTTGTATGGCAGATTCATTAGCAATTTCTACTTGTCATCGATTATCTTTCAGAGTGTAACTATGACCATGCAACTGACTCAGGTATTATTCAGCGGATGGAGACAAATGGAAAACAATGCACCCATGTGCCCATTAAATATAATTACTGACCAATCATAAATCATTGACTGGGAAAATATGGGTGCATTAGAGAGGTTTTATATTTTAACTAGTGGCCCAGTGCACGAAATTTGTGCACGGGGTGGGGCGGATAGGTGTCCCTCAGCCCGGCCTGCACCCTCTCCAATTTGGGACCCCTTGGGGGATGTCCGACTGGTTTGGGCCCAATCTCTTTGGGATCAGGCCTAAACCTGCAGTTGGACATCCCTCTCACAATCCGGAACCACTGGCTCCTAACTGCTCACCTGCCTGCCTTTCTGATCACCCCTAACCACTCTGCATGCCAGCCTGCTTGCCCCCAACTGCCCCCCCCCCCCGCTGGCCTTCTCACCCCCAACTGCCCCCCTTTACCAGCCTGATCACCCCCAACTGCTCCCCCTGCCGACCGGCTTGCCCCCAACTGCCCCCCCCCCACTGGCCTGATCACCTCCACCTGTCCTCCCCTCCTGGCCTGATCACCCCTAGCCGCCTCTGCCTCGGCCCCAACACCATGACTTTGTCTGGAAGAACATCCGGAAGGTCTTCCAGAAGGTCTCCCAGTCTAATTAGCATATTACCCTTTTATTAGTATAGATACTCTCCTTTTCCATAGGGGGAAACTGAGGCACAACAGAGTGTTGACACTGCTCAGTCAAACAACCCATCTGTAGCAGGAAAATAACATCCAGCCTCCTAGGCCAGGTCTATTTCTTCCACAGCTAAGGTCAGTCACCTTTTCTATATTTATTTCTTAGTGATGCCATTATCATATGGCCAGTTGGGAAAGTGCTGATCGAGACTGTCAAAGACCATAATTTTCCAGACACAGATTACAAGACATTTCTAACATAATTTAAAAAGTTAAATATAGATGTAGATGCAAAGGATAAATATGGCCTACTTTCAAAATATTTTTTGAGCAATGTCAAATTTTTTTACCTAAGCAATACCAGTTGACAGAGTTACTGTTATGTGTGTAGTTTTTGGAAAGTAATTTTTTAAGTTAAAAAATTTAGGATTATTGCACTTTCTCCACCTCAAACTCTACCCACAGTACAAACATTACACTTATATTTACACACATACACACACAGACTTGCACATCCCTAAATATGGAAGTTTTGATGTGTAACAAGAGTACTGAATGGAAAGAATGTTGTATTGTTTGGGGAAATCTATAAGGTACATGTACGTAAAGTTCTGTTTCTAACATTATGCAAAAATATTTAATCATAAGAAAATTATTCCCCAAAATATTAAAATTCCAAACACAACAAAATATTCAGAACAATCTATAATAATAAAAGCGTAATATGCTAATTAGACTAGACAGCCAAACGACCTTCTCAATGAAGCTGGGCGGCGGGGGCCGAGGCAGAGGCAGTTAGGGGTGATCAGGCAGGCAGGCGAGTGGTTAGGGGCAATCAGGCAGGCAGGCAGGCAAGCGGTTAGGAGCCAGCAGTTCCGGATTGTGAGAGGGATGTCCGACTGCCAGTTTAAGCTCAACCCATGTGGGATCAGGCCTAAACTGGCAGTCAGACATCCCCTGAGGTGTCCTGGATTGCAAGAGGGTGCAAGCCAGGCTGAGAGACCCTCTCCCACTCTGTGCAGGAATTTCGTGCACCGGGCCTCTATTAAAAATATAAAATGGTATTAAACATGCTTACAAATTAATTACTTTAAAAAAGTATGAACAATATTGCAATCAAATTGATATGGAGAATGAACCCTAGATTATACCAGAGAAAATTCACTTATTCTTTATTTATCAGATAGCATGCAAGAATTATTAGAAGCACTAAACACAACCCATAAAATGCAAAATTGTTTTTGACTTTTAAATCTTTTTGACTGCAAACCTATTTGAAAATGGATTTATCAAAAGTAAGTGCCTTGATTTCAGAGTTGGCTAAAAATAAAGTAGGTTTTTAAAGTCTGTCACCACAGTTTTTTGTCAAATTGATAAGAGATGGTCCAGTTAATTTTGTTTTTGGAGTGTAAATTTTTTTCCTGAGAAGAAAACATACCCTTATCTAAACTCAAGTCATACACTACATGTTGTAATTATCGAATCTATTTTATAATAACATATTCAGTGATAGGCATTATATTTTATTTATTTCACATGCAAGCAATATTCTGGAAATGCAAGGAGAATGATGAGGAATGGACATATATACTAATGAATATACATGTTGTAACAAAATGAATTTGGATTTAGATGTTTAATAAACAGGCAAATATACTTTTAGAAACTGTTATTCTCAGTGATGTTCTTAAAGTGTAGTGGCGTTTTAAGCTTAGAATTATGGGTCACTGACATATCAATGATCTCATCAATTATGCTAATTAATGTAAATATGACACAGTCACTCAATTTACTATCCTGTCCTTTACAGGAGAACCTCTTTTGCTATTTCTAGAAAATACGCAAAGATGCATTTTTAGAAGAAATAGTATGGGATTTTCTTAATTGCAGAAATGTCTATTAAAGTTGTCCAGACAAATTTAATAACGTGATTTAGGTGAATTAAAAAGCAATTGCTAAATAATATAAATTAGTGAACGTATAGCATTGCAAGAATATTGTCCCGAACTGTGTGTTAATAGAGGAACTGTGTCAGTCACTATGCAAGCACTTGCTACGAATCGCTCTTAAAAGGATACAAACGTTAAAAGGATGAGAAGCATAAAAATGCTGTGCAAGAAAATCTCTTACTGCATGGCAACGTTCAATGCTGGCATATTTTCAAAAGAGTGAAAAAACAACGTTAAGAATATTGACATGAGATAAGTGTATGCACTGAAAGAAGGAACCACCACTTAAGAGCACCTACTACTATATTTATATTATCAGGCACTGAAACAGGTGGCTGCATGTTTTCATTATGAGAGATAAATGAGATAGCATATGCAGAGAAAAATAGTTTGGGACCAATTATTTAATCTCACCAAGCAAATGATGGACCTCAAGTTTGAACTCAACTCTCCTACAGGAACGTCCACGCTTTCTCCAAAGGTGGCATCTAGATTTGCTCCATAATATGTTTTGTTTTTTTTAAATCACTCAAGAAGTAAGGATATTTTTTCCATTGATTTCTAGAGAGAGTAGAAGTGGGGACAAGGGACAAAGAGAGAGAGAGAGAGAGAGAGAGAGAGAGAGAGAGAGAGAGAGAGAGGAGAAGAGAGAAACATTAATGTGGCAGAGACACATCGATTGGTTGCCTCCCACACATGCCCCTATTGGGCACAGAGATTGTATCTGCAACCTAGGTACATACCCTTGACCAGACTCAAACCTGCAACCCTCTGGTGTGCAGGCCAATGCTCTAACCACTGAACAACACCAGGCGGGCTGCTCCATAATATTGCAAGGGCAAGACTTTACTAGCAAACATGACAGTATATTAACTTGGTTTAAGCCTGGAGATTATATTACTTTCACCAGAGCTTGATAAATCTTGTGGTCAGACTGAGGCAGTATGAAAATAAGAATTGAGGAAGTAAGAACAGTTTGATCCTACAGCATATATTCCCCAATATCTATGCAATTGGTGTTTTTTTTTTAACATAGAAAGACCTAACTCAATCTTTTGGGGTTTGTCTTCTTAATGGAATATATAAATTGGCAAGTACAATTTTGAGAAAGATTTATAATTTAGCTGACTTTACATGATTATGTTGCAAATAATCAAGCTTTGAAAAAAACTCATTAGAATATTTAAAGATGTGTTCTTACTTGCATAGATATATCACAATTCAAAATCATTACCATAAATTGTATTTCTTTTCCATTTTACTGTCTACTGTTGGTCAAGCCGAGTAAGATAAAGAGCTATTAAATGAATCTAACATTCTGTAGGCAGTGATAATAACATAAATTTGGAGTCATCCCAGAAGAGAGCAAAATTAGCATTGATCACCATAATTCCTGCAATAGTATAGATTTTTATGATAAAATATAATGACTTAAAAGATATTTCTTCTTCCTAGCTCAATTATATTATTTAATGTAACGGAGTTTTCCTTGAATCACCCTCACTTTTCCACATCAAGACTGCCACATGTATGAATTACTTCCTGGTATTTCTTCTTTACTAGTGAATAGCATGTATACTTCTTTTTAAAATATTTTTATTGATTTCAGAGAGGAAGGGAGAGGGAGAGACAGATAGGAACTTCAATGATGAGAGAGAATCATTGATCGGCTCCTCCTGCATGTCCCCTACTGGGGATCGAGCCTACAACCTGGGCATGTGCCCTGACCAGGAATTGAACCTGGGACCCTTCAGTCCGCAGGCCGACACTCTATCCACTGAGCCAAACCGGCAAGGGCCTCATGTATACTTCATAAAGGAAATATGATAAAAGTAAGAGGACTTAATTATTGTGGAATTCATTTCATTCTGGTGGCCTGTGGTTGTCAAGATTCAACTCAAGACCTAAATCCCAGTAGCGTTCCCACCTACAGGAGTGAAGGATGATTGGCAGGAGATGGTAAGAGAAATTAATGGTGGGAAATAGAGATTAAGTGGAATTTAAATAATTTACCATTTTTCCTTGGTATGTGTTTTTTTCCCACTACAAACTATTTAATTTTTTTTTTTTTTGCAGTATCAGGAATGGAAATAGATCATGTTGGAAAGAAGTTTGAAGCCCATGGACTCAACCCATAATGAACAATGAGTTCGCTGGACTCAGCAAGGAATTTAGATTCACCTTCATCCTGTCCATGAAGTTCTCTCTCTCTCTCTCTCTCTCTCTCTCTCTCTCTCTCTCTCTCTCTCTCTCTCTCTCTCTCTTCTCTCAATCCATCCACCCCCAAAACCCAGTCCCCCAAACCGCCCCCAAAAGTTGTCAGTCTGGTCTCTATCTATGTGTCTATCTCTATTTTGCTTGTTAGTTCATTTTGTTCATTAGATGCCACATGTGAGTGAAATCATATGGCACTTGTCTTTTTCTGACTGCCTTATTTCACTTAGCACTTTATCAGATTCAGTGCCAAAGGTGGCATTTAAATTTATATTTGCTAGTAAAGTATGATTTATTATTCTCAAATAATTAAGCATCCTCCTTATGTCCCAATAAATAAAACAAGGCTTTGCAAGTTTTAATATATTATGGCTGAAATAATTCTATAATTAGAAAAGTTATTGACACAGATTGAAGTTTGTCATTGTCCACTCTTCTCTCTACCCCCATAAATTTTGCTACATGTGAGATTTAAGGTAAACACAATATGTATGTGTTTGTATTTATGAGTCTGTGTGTATGTACTTCTTTATATTCTCACACACTTTTCTTTCCTTTTATATTTCATTTGATGGTGAATATAGTCAAGTCTACATTACATGGGGGGAAAATGCACCTAATTTGGACTGGCATGGGAACTCACCAGAAAGTCAGTTCTTAAATACAGTTTTTCTAGTTTATTCAAAAGCAGGCTATGCTGAGAGAAACAATACTTACAGAGGTTTGCCGGATGGATGCACAGTTTGAAGTGGTAAAAAATCTATTGCTAAGTAAAGCCAGGTCGTTTGAGAGTCATGCTCTCAGTCTAGTATATTCTGATTAATGACTTTTAATGGATTTGGCACTGAGTTTGAGCCAATGGCTCTTATTGTGAAATATTGCAGATACACTTACATGAAACTCAGCGCTGTTTATTAAAAAGGTGTTATTGAAGACACTGTTCATTAACTGCACCGTGTGCTACTTGGAAGAAATCTCTCTCAGATCTGAATGTCCCGGCTAGCTGGCCACTCATTTGTTTTCATTCTTATGGTTAATATTAATCTTCTCATTGATCATTACAGTTTCAGCACAGGCTCTCCAAGGGCAGAGTGCTGAGGGGTGTGTGTGTGTGTGTGTGTGTGTGTGTGTGTGTGTGTGTGTGAGAGAGAGAGAGAGAGAGAGAGAGAGAGAGAGAGAGAGAGAGAGAGAGAGGGAGAGAGAGGGGAAGAGGAGAGAGAGAAGAGTACATATAAATGTATACAGAAATCTGAAGATAAGTTCAAGATATATGTTTAATACACCTATCAAAATGCCCCTAAATTCTATCTATATTCTTCTTTATATCTGAAATATTTGTGCATTAATGGAAGAAATGCATGATAAATAGCAATTTTGGAAAAAAAAAAACACCTTAGAATTCCCTATGTTTTAGAACTACTACAGAACTTCTATAAATAAACATCCTATATAATAAAAGGCTAATATACAAATCAATCGAATGGCGGAACAACCGGTCACTATGACATGCACTGACCAGCAGGGGGCAGACGCTCAGCGTAGTCAGTGAGCTCCCACAGGGGAGCGCCGCTCAGCCAGAAGCCGGGCTCACGGATGCGAAGTGCAGCTGGAGTGGCAGGAGCCTCTCCTGCCTCTGCAGCAGCACTAAGGATGTTCGACTGACGGCTTAGGCCTAAGGATGTCCGACTGACGGGTCGGGGGGGGGAGCAAGCCTAAGCCATCAGTCAGACATCCCGCGAGGGCTCCCAGACTGCGAGAGGGCACACAGGCTGGGCTGAGGGACCCCCCGAGTGCATGGATCTTATGCACTGGCCCTCTAGTAACTGAATAAAAAGGGCCTGTCACATACTAACATGCACTCTTACACTAACACTACTGAGTAGAAAGATAGAAGACAAAAAATAAACCAAGGGGTTATTTCAATACCAACTTATGGACATGAAGCCAAAATCAGGCTCTTGGCAAAATGTTTTCCCCAGAAGCATAATACAGGGTGGGGCAAAAGTAGGTTTACAATTGTTCATATGGAAAAGTAATACAATAATTAATACATATAAATAAAGAATAAACTCTGTTTTGCATACTCACAACTGGTAACTGACTTTTGTCCCACCCTGTATTTTTTCCATAAAAATAACCAATTTGTATTAAAACACCAAGAAAATGTTTCTCAGGATCCTAACAGTCCAGGACAGTGAAATACTTTCTCCATTATGATGACATGGCTTTTCAAGGTGATGGACACACCAGCTTCAATTTGCCATGGATGGAGACAGCACAGTGGGAGCGTATATGAGGTGCCACAACGGGCAAGAAGGACTACTGGTGGGAAAACTGGTTAGACTCAGAAGAGTATTTAAATTCTGGGATTCTGCAGGAGTGTGTGTGTGTGTGTGTGTGTGTGTGTGTGTGTCCTCCTCAATGACCAACTCACTGATCTTTAG
Source organism: Plecotus auritus (assembly GCF_963455305.1). NCBI lineage: Eukaryota > Metazoa > Chordata > Mammalia > Chiroptera > Vespertilionidae > Plecotus > Plecotus auritus. The sequence continues at coordinate 52,613,565 of NC_137785.1, forward strand.
AAATGAACCCATGAGCCCTAACCGGTTTGGCTCAGTAGATAGAGCGTCAGCCTATGGACTGAAGGGTCCCAGGTTCAATGCCGGTCAAGGGCATGTACCTTGGTTTCGGGCACATCCCCAGTAGGGCGTGTGCAGGAGGCAGCTGATGGATGTTTCTCTCTCATCGATGTTTCTAACTCTCTATCCCTCTCCCTTCCTCTCTGTAAAAATCAATAATATATATATATATATATATATATATATATATATATATATATATATATTTTTTTTTTTTTTTTTTTAATAAATGAACCCATGATATGGATAGAGACAATAATAGGGTGGTGAAGGCCTGTGTGAGGGGCGGGGGCAGGCAGGAAGGGGCCAATGGGGGATAAAAAGGGACATATTTAATACTTTCAACAGTAAAAGATTAAAAAAAAGAGAGAAATGAACCCATGATAGTTTAAAATTTGGAATTGAATTGAAATAGTAACAACCATGACTAACTACTACTATATACAAAACTTCTTTCTCTTCCTTAAAGCCACCAATAGGGTGAGTCCAGTGTTTAGGAGGTAGAGAAAATGAGGGACATTTGTAATAGTGCCAATAATAAAAAGAAAGTAAAAAAAAAAAAAAGAATTCTCAACACATAATAATTTTCTTCTTCATGCTCATCAAAACTTGGAAATAATCATGTTATGTGATTATTTAAATGGGTCATATTCAACTTCGCTCCTCATGGTAATTACAGTAACTATAGAATGAATTTAAAGCAAAAAAAAAAAAAATCTTCTTCCTGATCTTTAAAATTCTTAACGAATTCTTACAGAGCTATACAATCATATTTAGTCTATGTTTTTATTCATTACATGTATTTTGTCTATTAAATAACATAATATAAATGAAAGGCAAGTTATCTTTATTTGAAATATAAAGAATCCCCCTGGCCCTGGCTGGGTGCTCAAATGGTTGGAGTGTAGTCCCCATAGGCCAAGATTGCAGGTTCCATCTCTGGCAGGGCACATACAAGAAGCAACCAATGAATGCATAAATAAGTGGACTGACAAATCAATCTCTCTCTCTCTCCCCCCTCCCCCCACTCTAAAATCAATCAATCAAATAAAATAAAATACCCCCCAAAAGTCCGAAAAGTCTATTTCTCTTCTTGTCTTTCCTAATGGTGCCAACTTGTAAGTCATTTTAAGCTGAGAAGCTTGGTTATCAACACCTTGAGGAGAGAGAAACATCTGCCTTTACTCATCATATCATTCCCAAACCCAACATCCGTTCATAATAATGTGTTTGAAAAAGTAAGTAGAGAACATCATAGCTGGTAGGTAAATGATGTATTATGCTATTGACTATATGACTGTATGTTACATTAGTATTCAAAACCTGAGCCTCATGAGAATAATGAGAAAAACTGACTGGAATTATATATGCAACTCATATGAAACTGTAAAAATATTTTTGTGCATGAAATATACTATAGGTACATGTGGGTAGCTGTGAATTTTTTAAATTGAATTTGTTGGGGTGACATTGGTTCATGAAACATACAAGTTTCAAGTGTACACCTCAAGAAAACACCATCTGCACCCTGCATGGTGTGCCCATCACCCCAAGCAGAGTCCCTTTCCATTCCCATTTATCCCCGCTTTGTCCACCTCCACATATCCCCACCCCCTCTTTCATTCTGGCAATAGCCACAGATGTCTGTGTCTATGTGAGATATATATATATATATACACACACACATATATACACATACACATATATGTTATTTTTGCTTATATATTTCCACTTAAGACCTGTAATAAGTAAAGCTAGCAAATAGATTAGTAGCATATTATAAGATCTCCGGGCTTACAAAAAAAAAACAACCTTTCATAAAAATTATATCTTATTCATATTGTTCTATTATGGCAGTCAGCTAGAGGAGACTGCTATCATTTTTAATAAATAATACTAGCATTACTGGTGTGGCAACAGATACAGTGCTATTTATGACTTCAGATCTAGATACAAGATTATTGCTTAGCTTTAGTTTCTATGACTTCTACAAGCATTAAGCTTGATTGAACCTCATATTATAGTACAGACAAATGAATCAACACACAAAATCACATTGATGTAAATCAAAATTACTGTATATAAGACATTTGCCTCTACATTTTGCCTAGCATTCAGAAAGAACTCTTGATTTAATTTAGAAATATTTTTAGTACCAAAACATAAAAGGTAACCTTGACAATAACTCGGGAGCATATTCAGTCATACAACATTTATTGCTCTTTGTACATGTTACATGTGTACAATGTATATCGAACACATATCATGGGACAGGGAGACTTTTTGGTCTTACTGCCACTGAAATAACAATTTTGGAAATATTTAGGTGCATGTGGATAAGCTAATATCTATAATAATAAAAGCATAATAGGCAAATCGACCGAACGGCAGAACAGTGGAACGACCGTCCGGACGACCTTCTGGACGATCTTCCAGACGAAGCCGCGGCTGCGAGGCCTTCTAGTGTGACTATATTTGCAGAAGAATTGGGATAATAATTAAAACCCACGATGCTCAGCTGAATACTTTGAGAAGTAATAATAGAGATGAGCTTGGGAGTTGCTAACAATCATTACATTGCTATATTCTCATAGCCCTCATAACTAGGCGGATAAAATTTACCATTCATAATGGATCTAAAAGTAAAAAACCTCCTGGAAAAATTCAATAAGGAATGTGCAAATCCTTTATGGGGGGAAAAAACGTATAAAGCATTACTGAGGAATATAAAAGAAGACAAATACTAGGAAAAATATTCCTCGTTTGTTAATAAGAAAATGCTTCTTAAAATAACAATTGTTAAAATGACAATTATCTAAATTAAATTTTATATATATATATATATATATATATATATATATATATATATATATTTCCTAAAAATTATTTGGGGATTTTATTGCTAGTGCATAATGTTTTTGTGTGTACTAGTATCTGAATGTATAAAGATGTAAGAGAACAGAAATATATGAATAAAAATCATAAAAGCTAAATATTGCATTATCAGATATCAAAATGTTAATGATAAATAATTATAAATAATGTGGTACTTTCTACAAAATAAAAGCTATTTTAATAAAACAGAATATATGTTCATTTAAAAGTACTCAGATATATCTGGGTATATTGTAAAGGTAGAAATATAAATCAGTAAACGAAGGGTGGGTTATTCAACAGTTAGAAATTTTTAGAAGATTTAAAAAAACAGATACCTGTTGACTATGATTACATACTATAATGCAGTTCAGATGATTTTAAGGATTAAATAAAAAATAAATAGAAAATTCTCACTAAATAATAGGGTAATCTTGTGTTTGGTTATAAACTATCTGGAAAATTAAGGAATTGTTTTAATTGCATTCAGTTGCATAAATAATTAAAGTACACTGAGTGGCCAGATTATTCTGATCTCTGAACGCATAATAATCTGGCCACTCTGTGTATATCCTATATAATAAAAGGCTAATATGCAAATTGCCCACTCGACCAGGAGTTCGACCAGCAGGCAGGCTGGCCAACCGCCCATGTCCCCTCCCCCTGGCCAGGCTGGCCAACCCCACCCATGCACGAATTCATGCACCAGGCCTCTAATATATATATATATATATATATATATATATATATATATATATATATATATATACACACACACACACACACACACACACACACACACACACACACACACTGAGTGGCCAGATTATTATGCATTCAGGGATCATAATAATCTGGCCACTCAGTGTATATGTCCAGAACTAGAATAAAATTCAACTCAAATGAGAAAGTAGGAAAGTAGTAGTTATATAAGTGACATATAAAAATAAATAATTCTTTTAAAAGATAATTAACAAATGTTTAATTCTGGAAATATCTTTGTAGGAAGAAGGAGGAAGAAGAGGAGGAGGAGGAACAGGAGGAGAAGGAGGAGGAGGAGGATGAGGAGAAAATCAAAAGATAATAAACGGTAGCTTTTTTTATTCTTCCCAAAACAGTTCTCTGTTTCTCTGCAGCCAAAAAATGAGTCCACTTTTAAGAACTCACGTGATTAGATTAAAATACTGGACAATTGTGTGGGTCATCTATTGCTGCCATTACAAGTAACCACAAATTGAATGGCTTAAAACAACACAGATCTGTGATCTTAAATTCATAGAGCTCAGAAGTCAGGAATGGGTCTGACTGGGTTGAAATCAAGGTGTCAGCCAGTCTGCATGCCTTCTGCAGGCTCCAGGGGAGAATTGTTTCCTTTCCTTTTTCAGCTTCTAAAGGCCATGTGATGACCTTGGTCCATGGAAGACTGAGGTCAACTTCAAAGCCAGGAGCTTTGTGACTCTGACTTTTTCATCTGCATTCTTCTCATACTTTAAAGGACCCCTTTATTAAATTGAGCCCACCTGATAATTCTGCTCAGTATCTCATCTCAAGGTCCTTAACCTTGATCACATCTGCACCCTCCCTTTTGCCATGTAAGGTAATGTAAGCAAAGGTTCTAGCTAGGGCATCGGCATCTTTGGGGGAAGGGCATTTTTCTTTTTCTTTTTTTAAATATATTTTATTGATTTTTTCACAGAGAGGGAGAGGGATAGAGAGCTAGAAACATCAATGAGAGAGAAATATCGATCAGCTGCCTCCTGCACACCCCCTACTGGGGATGTGCCCGCAACCAAGGTACATGCCCTGGACTGGAATCAAACCTGGGACCCTTCAGTCCGCAAGCCGACGCTCTACCCACTGAGCCAAACCAGTCAAGGTGGGAAGGGTATTTTTCTGATCCCACAATTCGATAAATGTACTCGAATGATTTAAATATTTGTGTGCATATGTGTTATTGTCTTTTCATTTTCTGTAAAGAATACACAATGTTCCTGTTATATGACAAAAAGCAAAAGGAATGAAAAAATCCAAGTGAAAAAAATGCCTTAGATCGGGTATCCAGAGATCGACATTCAGAATGTTACTTATCCTGGTAACTGGGTGTATTTCTATGGATAAGTCACTTCAAAGCTCTGCTACTTAATTTTTTAATGTAAAATTAGGCAGTTTGAACTTGAAAGAGTTACAACTCCCAGCCGAGGGCTGAAAACTTGGATAGGACTCTCTGACATTATGAGGTTGTTCCGACTGGATTGGCAGAGTCGGCAGAAAAGCAAGCTAATGTTCTCCAACAGAACACTAAAGGCACTTTCAAAGTTGTTGCTAAGTCTGGTGGGTGTTATTTGGAAGGCTTTCTCTCTGTTTTCCATGTTCGCTTGTATTGTGGATAATTAAAATCCACATGTAATACGAAATCCATTTACTCCGATGACACTTACGCAGCAACTAGTTTATGTTAGACATGGTCTTCAGGGATTGCTTCGCTGCTGTCAATAATACAAGTAAAGCAAACGTATACTGTTGAAAGATAAGCACAAAGATGAAACAGATCTATCTCCATCCCACAAGAAGTGGAAACTTTAGTTGGGCTGAGGGAATAACTACGTCCCGGAAGGCAGAGGTTGACTTTCCAGGCTCTGTAACCCCAACTCTGCCTTCATCGTCTTCCAATATGCTTTTGGGTGTGGCTGATGGTTAACAGGAAGTCATAGGGTACGTTCTTGTCTCCCTTTAGTCTTAAAAGGCAGCAATCCACTCAACATATCCGCCTGGATGTATATAAGGAAAACCCTAATGCAACATGCCGCAAATGCATTCATTCAATCCTGATTTTTATTTCTCTTCAACACTAGTTCTCTATTTGGATTTGTAATTTCAGTGAATGGCACTGTTATCAATCCTCCTTTGTAGCCAGAACCCTGAGTTATTCTTTTTTTTTAAAATATATTTTTATTGATTTCAAAGAAGAAGGGAGAGGGAGAGAGAGATAGAAACATCAATGATGAAAGAGAGTCATTGATTGGCTGCCTCCTGCATGCCCCAAGTGTCCTGACTGGGAATCGAACCTCAACCTCTTGGTTCATAGATCAATGCTCAACCACTGAACCACACCAGCCAGGTCCTATGAGACATTCTTGATATTTACTCTCCTTCACCCACTCTATCAGTCAGGGGACCCACAAGTCATAGATGACACGCTCATTAGAATAATCCTAAAATATTTTCAATGATGGCAATGTTTCTGAAGGGTGGACAGACAGCATAGGGCTACCATAAGGAACAGTACAATATCCTGGGGCTCTTTACCAACTCTAGATTCCTATGGGAATCGAGAGAGAGTCCCGGAGGTGTGTTCCCTTTAGAGAAGCAGGAGTTTGGGTTGAGAATGTAGCCACCCAAGGAGACTCTGTGAGGAGGTGCCTGGGGAATAAATAGCCTTCCCACACTGCTTTCCTGCTGATGCTCCCTATTAGCTGGACCCTAACAGAAGCCAAAGACAAGGGGCCCACTGATGTGGTCTATACAGGTCAGCCTCCCATGGACCAAAGGAGGGTGAGGAGACAGGACCGTGAATCTCAAGGAGCCGATCATAAACATACATATGTAATCTGTCAGCTTCCTCCCATCTTCCTTACCACCACCACCACCATAATGTATTTTTTTATTTTAAAAGTTGTTTCCTAATTATTTTCCACTTATTATTCTGACACCTCCAGAGAGACCAGAATAAGCATCTCAAAATGCCTGTATAATCATGTGCACTCCCATCCTTTAAAATACATGAATATTCCCCTAGAAGCATTAGAATAGAGTTCAGAATCCTTGACTTGCTCCATCCCTGGAAAACCTTTTATTTCCTCATTTTCCTTTAGATCCCTCTTCAGTCCTTACTTTCTCTGCCAAGTCATCATGCTCTTTCTAACAAATAATCCTGTTATTCATATTAGCATGATCTACTTCTATGTATAATATTTCTTATTCTTGCAGTGTAACATGTATTTGAAGATTCTTGGTTTCTACCGTACTACTAAAGTTGTAGCTGTGTGTTATGTTGACCTAATATTATATCCTCAGTGTCTGATAGAGAGCCTGACATAATGAATTTATTAAGTGAATGAATTAATGCATTTTATAATATTTTCTAATTATTTTATTTGAGCTTCCTAGAATCATGATAAATACCATAAAGTGATTGTAAGGTGAAAACAATTACGGTAAAGTTCTGAGATTGCATTATTGCAAATGATAACTAACATTTTATATTTTTCTTTTAAACAATCATTTAATTTTGTAGATATACTTTCAATTTTCCCTTTCAGAGTGTTCAAAATACTTTCATCTTTGTGGCTGTTTAGAGGAAAATATTTTCTGGAGTGCAAAAAAAAATATCTAAAAACACTTTAAACTTGTATAAAACATTTTTCGATGAATAAAGATATTTTTATTTCTTTTGAGAATTCCTGAAGATAAAAGACATGGTTGTTATCAGAACTGTTATTATCTACAAAGACTGCATTGTGGAAATGGATTAAAAAGAATTCTTTGAGATCTCTTTTTATATATACTAAGGAGAAAAAGGCCGCACATACTAGAGATCGCTACTGTAGTTTAAAGGAATATTGACATCCTATAAAGAAAGAAGAACAAAAAAGATCTAAGTCAGAATATTCAACTTGATGTTCAAGATTAGAACAGAGGACAAATACCTGGTGCCACTTTTTAAATGTTTTAAAGATAAATCTTTTTTTAAAAAAATAATTTATCCCCAACAATTGAGCTGCATTTTATGGGAGGGAGAAAATGGTCAAGTAAAGATTAAATTCACAAACAATATATGGGGGAAGAGAGGCAAATTATTTCTGTGCTCTTACTGTAGTTTCACTAGCACAAAGGTTCAGTAAGATTCTCACCTCTGTCTTTTCCCTCCTGACATAGAAGGAACCACTTTCTAAAAGAAGGAATCTAGAAATGACACAAAAGCCCCTGCCGCTCTCTCTGACAATTCTTATGCTTCATCCTGTCAAATGTGTATGTGTTTAATTGATACTTTCTTTTTTTTACACAATATAATTCCTTCACTAATTGACTTGGAACCTGACAGGAAGTGTTTCAGACCCCAATTGTATGTCTCCTACCATCCACTCTAAAGACTCACTTGGAAAAAAAAATCTCAAAGGACAACAAAAATGTTATATTGTAGGAGATAGACAGAATTTAAATTCAAGAAGACCAATATGAAAGACATGTTTATTTGCTTCTAATAACTACTCTCCAGAAGAAATATAGGGGGAAATAGGAAAATTTACACCTTCAAGAACATGTGGTTTTCATTTAATTTTAAAATATGTTAAGCCTCCAAAATCTAGAAAAAGAATAATTAATTGCTCACAAAAGAAAGATTAGAACATATGTGCTCAATGGTCAGACAAAAAGAGGCATGTAGAGAGATGAGGACCACTTTTTGACCATTAAGACCATAGAAAATTGAGTACCATTAAGCAAACTTATGTATAGGGTCTTTCATCTTTTAACTGTGTATTTATAAATGTAAGGAGAGACCAAAAAAGATATAAAGAAAAGGAATTAAAAATAATCGCTACCAGTGCATTAAGTCCATTTAATTAAACACAGGGAGTGAATTGAGTTTCTCAAAGACCTAGACTCAAAGAAGCAAAACATACAACTTGATTCTTTAACTGTGCTTGGTTTCCATCTCAAGCTCCCTATCCCTCAAGGCAGTGAAAAGGGCATCTTGCCAATTTTGAGCAAGCTGTCTCACATCTTGTCCACCACAGGACTGATTATAATTTGGGGGAATAATGTTACTCACCAATATCCATTCTACCCCAGAGATGTAGTAGACAGATATGGCACAACCACTCTCCCCTTGTCTGGAGGGTGGTTTAGGGAAGGGTGTTTGAATTATTTCTGTTGAAGAAGCATGAGGAGGAAACTCCTGGGGGGGTGGGGTGGGGAGGAGCTTTCTGTAATGGTTTTCTCCGCGGGCCACATGTGGCCCGCCGAGGACATTTATCCAGCCCGCCCGGTGCCGCTGCCTGTCCTGCTGAGCAGCCGACTCGTCCTGGGCCCGCAGTGTGCATAGGAATTTGTTCATAGTTTTTTTTTTTTAAACTATAGTCCAGCCCTCCAATGGTCTGAGGGACAGTGAATTGGCCCCCTGTTTAAAAAGTTTGAGGACACCTGAGAGAGAGAGAGAGAGAGAGAGAGAGAGAGAGAGAGAGAGAGAGAGAGATCTATAATGTCTAGTCTGATCCTCCTCCACCCGCACTGGAATTTAGGAAGAAGAAAACAAATATGTAGAATATTTTACATTCATTTGAAGCTCTAAATATTGATTCCTGTTTCTTTGCCCACCAGCCCTTTCCCCATTTGTCATCAATCAGAATCCTTTAAACCTGAAGCCTTAGAATGCTTATCGCTGATGATGCACATAAAAATTACTAAAATAATGTGAAGAAGCATAAATTGTGTTTTTCTTTAGAACATTAGCTCTTTTAAAAGAGCAATTTCCATTTTAACTGGATTCCTTGTGTTATCCTGGAGTTTTTGTAATTATGTACAACAAACAAGAGAGCTTGCCAGTCAGCATCCACAACAAATGTTTAGTACATTTGCATCTTAAAAAAAAAAAAACTTTCTAAATTTATAGTAATGGCCTTTTTCCATTGGCACCTCAAGATGTGCTTTTAATAATTAACAATTATAATCTCTAAGTCAACACTAAAATATTAATAACCATGCTCAATTATTTGGTCAATGTAAATGTAATAGTCTTATTTCCTATTTTTCTTTTGTTCCACTGATAAAACACTAATAGCCTTAACTTTCTGTAATTTATATGAAGTCTTGGAGGTTTTAATTCTCAGAGGGATAAAATTACTTTTTAAATGGAGTATATATAAGATTCATTATATATATGGATTTTCGGGTTCCTTTTTCTGAATGTGTTTCTTAAAGAATGTACGGTGTCGAATGCAGTAATGACTGTTCTAAAACACTAGCCAACTGATGGATGTAGGTGTTTCAGGGATCAAAAATGGAGGAAAACTGGGTCACAGAGTCAGTTCAATTGTTTGGGAGATTTTTAAAAAATATTCTTTGTCAGTACCTACAAGCAGGTTGTTTGTTTATTTCCAATTAAGATGATGAAAGCTTCCCAAATATGTAAGCATTCTAAATTTCATGGAACCCTTTAATTGAGCTTTTTTTTTTTAAAGTAGATGTGTTAAAGGCAATTTTGTTGAATTAGCCTGCTAAATTTTACAGTATGATAATATGCCATGAGCCTTCATCATCATCATAATCACCACTATCATCATCATCATCATCATCATCATCACCAGACTCTTCTTCATTAACAAAAAGCAATGAATATGAGCATTTACGAAGGATTTACCATGTGCCAGACTTGGGTTAAAGCCTTCTGGCTTTATAATATATCAAGAACCACTACTAGGTTACAGAGTTAGATTTAAATCTGTGTTGTAGGGCTGCCAAGCTCTGCAGGTTTTGCTATTCCTGCTGTTTTTTTTTTTTTTCTCCATTTATTAAGTAAGGTTCAAGTTCACTGATAAGTTTCTATATTTTAAAAATATGATAACAATGAAAATTTGCCTTTTCAGTATTGCATAGTGTGCTCAAAAGTTTAATTTTCAGGGAAAAGGCCTTGATTCCTTAGATTAGGTCACCTTACTCTACAATCCCCATAGCACCCTCTAAGTATCTTACTCAGACACTTCACACTGTTAATAACCTGTCAAATTGCAATCTCCCCCATTGAAACTTCAGCTTCACAATGACAAGGGATTTTGCTTTTGTTTCCAAATCCCACTACTTGGTTCACAGATATAACTTTATCCTGTGGCAGATCCAATCCTATCTAATAAAAGAGAAACATACAAATTGACCATACCTCCCCTACGCCCACAAGCCGCACCCACCAGCCAATCAGGAGCGAGTATGCAAATTAACCCAACAAATATGGCGGCAGCCACGGAGCTGGAGCAAGCAAGAGGTTGGGTTGCCCCCTGCGATGGAGGAAGCCAAGCTTCCTGCCCGCCCTGGCTGGCCCTGGCCTCCACTCAAGGCTACAAAGTTTCAATTATAGAAGATAAATAAATCCCAGATACCAGAGCATCTGCTTGGGTCACTGGGGTCGTGGCTGGCCTGCAAACCACCACAGGCCCCTTACCCAGGCTGACCCATGCCCCAAGGGAACCTCCACCCTGATCCTGACACCCTTCAGGGCAAACCAGCCGATCCCCAACTGTGCACAAGGCCTCTAGCCTATCTAATAAAAGAGTAATATGCAAATTGACAATCACTCCAATACACAAGATGGCTGCCCCCATGTGAACACAAGATGGCCACCACAAGATGGCCAGAAGGAGAGGGCAGTTGGGAGGGACCAGGCCTGCAGGGGAGAGCAGTTGGGAGGGACCAGGCTAGAAGGGGAGGGCAGTTGGGGGTGACCAGGCCTTCAGAGGAGGGCAGTTAGGGGTGACCAAGCCTGCAGGGGAGGGCAGTTAGGGGTGACCAGGCCTGCAGGAGAGGGCAGTTAGGGGCAATAAGGCTGGCAGGGGAGTGGTTAGGGGGTGATCAGGCTGGCAGGCAGAAGTGGTTAGGGGCAATTAGAAAGGTAGGCAGGCAAGCAGTTGGGAGCCAGCAGTTCTAGATTGTGAGAGGGATGTCTGACTGCCCATTTAGGCCCGATCCTACCAGGCAGTCGGACATCCCTTGAGGGTTCCCAGATTGGAGAGGGTGCAGGCTGGGCTGAGGGACACACACCCCTGTGCACGAATTTCATTCACTGGGCCTCTAGTATTTTGATAATGATGGAGTTTCCATATTGTTAGTCTAAGATAATAATGACATGTTACCATTAGCTTCCTCACTCCCAAGCTCTAAGGGTCCCTTCCTTTATCTCTATCATTTGTTTCCTAAACCCATTTGTTCTAGAAATTACTTATTCTACCTCTGCAATTTACCAAATAAATGTCACCCAAAAAATAATGACAACAACAACAACAACAAATTTTTGAGCATAACTGACATAAATTGAGTAGTCAAACTATGCAAGGCTAAATATGATATTCATTGTCTTATTTACTTCATGATAAGTCAAAGAGGTAGGCTGGTATAGATGAAGAAACTTAGGTTCAGAGACATTGAGCAACTTACTTCATGGCAAACAGGTAGCAGACAGAGGGACTGGGAGATCATGACAACTCTCACCAAAAACTTTGTGGACATCTTTGCTCTTAATCAATTCCAAACAAACAAATAATAATACGTCATTGTAAAGTGTGTGAGAAAGAAATTTCGTGAACAGCTACATGATAACCACAATCATTTTAAGATGGGAAAAGTACCATGTTTCCGGTAAATTCTATGGGTCTTCATGAAGTCCCCACTACCAGAGAAGGCTGATTCTAAGACTTCCAAGTGAAAAAATAAAAATCCTTTGTGTAGAGTATGTGACTTCAGGCAGGCTACAGAGTGTAAGCGCTCCATTTCACCATTCTGGCTAGAGAGATTCTTGGCCTAGCATCTGTCTTCTGGTTCACACTCACCTGCTTTTTTTTTTATTTATTTACTAGTAGCCCTGCACACAAATCCGTGTGCCAGTAGCTCGCTGCCGCCCTCCAGTAACTCTCCGCCTGCTGCCCCACCCTCCTGTAGCTCCCCCCGCCCCCGTTTTTCCACCCCCCCCCCCCCGCTTGCTGCCCTGCCCCCTCCTGTAGCTCTCCGCCAACCACTTGTAGCTCCCTGCCCCACCCTCCTGCTGATCCGTGATCCAGTCATTATGTGTTAGGTCATTATGCTTCACAGTGTAATGACCATTTGCATATTACATCTTTATTATATAGGATTTATTTAGTTAGTTAGTTTTTATTGATTTCAGTGAGGAAGGGAGAGGGAAACAGAGATAGAAACATCAATGACGAGAGAGAATCATCGATTGGCTGCCTCCTGCACGCCCATTACTGTGGATTGAGTCTGCAACCTGGGCATGTGCCCTGACCAGGAGTTGAACCATAACCTCCTGGTTCATAGGTTGACCCTCAACCACTGAGCCACAGGGGGCCAGGCACACCTTGCTTTGGTTTAAAGGGGCTCCTCACCTTAGCTACATGCTCTCATAATGCTTATTTCCTTCCTGATATCAGCTTTAAAATTCTACTACTGCTCACCTGCCGTTAGTTCATTTTCCGCAGCTCAATGTCCATCATCTCCATTATGTTTTATTATGAGTCAATGTGTCAAAATGTAAAAAATATATATATATATATGTATCTATAATAATAAAAGCATAATATGCAAATCAATCGAATGACTGAATGGCAGAACAACTGTCCGGATGACCTTCTGGACAACCAGGCTATGACATGCACTGGCACCAGGCCAGCCAAGGCGGGTACGATGTGATTGGTGGGGGGCCCCCGCCATTGCTGCAGGATCATCCCACAGAGGGAGGCCTAAGCCACCCTCTGTGAGGCAATTGATGGGGGAGCTCCACAATCGATCACCTCAAAGAGGGAAGCCCGGCCACTATCTGGTGGGACAATCAATTGGGGAGTGGGGGTTCTGCAATCACCCCAAAAAGGGAGGCCCAGGCCACCCTCTGTGTTGTGATCAATCGCGGAGCCCCAGCCGGGTGGGCAGGGCCTCCCTCTGCTAGGCGCCCCAAAGAGGGAGGCCCAGGCTACCTGGCCGGCGGTGCTGTGGTGGGTAGGCGGGGCCGGCCAGCAATCACCCTGCAAAGGGAGGCCCAGGCCAGCCAAGCAATCACACCCCATGCCCGTTGCCTGCAGAGGGAGGTGACCAGTGGCTGAGGTGGGGGGTTGGGGGCAGAGTCGCACAGATGGCAAGCAGTGGCAGCCGTGGGGGAGGAGCCAGCTCCCAGCAGCCTGGGGAAGTAAAACCCTGATAGGCCCTGATCATTAGCCAGGTCTAGGGACCCTACCCAAGGGGTCCTGAATTGCAAGAGGGCACAGGCCAGGCTGAGGGTCAACCCCCCCATGCATGAATTTCATGCACCGGGCCTCTAGTATCCTATATAATAAAGAGGTAACATGCAAATTGACTGCCATGCCCTCGCACAAGATGGCCACCCCCATGTCGTCACAAGATGGCTACCCCCATGTCGTCACAAGATGGCCAGAAGGGGAGGGCAGTTGGGGGCGACCAGATCGGCAGGGGAAGGTAGATGGGGGCGATCAGGCCTGCAGGGGAGGGAGGGCAGTTGGGGGGGACCAGGCCTGCAGGAGGGCAGTTAGGGGTGACTGGACTGGCAGAGGAGGACAATTTGGGGTGACCGGGCTGGCAGGGGAGGACAGTTAGGGGGGACCAGGCCTGCAGGGGAGGGCAGTTGGGGGCAATCAGGTCGGCATTGGAGCAGTTAGGCGTTGATCAGGCTGGCAGGGGAGTGGTTAGGGGGTGATCAGGCCAGCAGGCAGAAGCAGTTGGGGCAATCAGGCAGGCAGGCAGGCAGGCAAGTGGTTGGGAGCCAGCAGTCTCGGATTGTGAGGGGTATGTTTGACTGCCGGTTTAGACCCAATCACGGTGGTGGGATCAGGCCTAAACCGGCAGTCGAACATCCCCTAGGGGTCCCAGATTGGAGAGGGTGCAGGTTGGGCTGAGGGACAATCCCCAGTGCACGAATTTCATGCACCGGGCCTCTAGAATATATATAATAACGCTGATGGGAAAAAAATAGAAGGACATTCCTCTCTTTGTTCTGCAGATTTATTTTTATTGATGGTTGGTTGTCAGGATGCTTTCCTATTGTGATGACATTTTTACCAAAGTTCAAGCACTTTGGATACCCAACCCTAAATAAATGAAGAATTCAAGTCATCATTTGAAAGATGGCTATCCTGCTAACAACAGTAAGTACTTCCTGAATCAACTCTGAAACAATAGTCTTGGTTCTGTGTGTGTAGTTTAGATCTTTGCTTGTTTTGTTTTGTTTTTTCTTGGATTTGTACTTGCTCTAATGTCATTTTTTCAGACATGCTAAATTTTTTTGTTTTGAACCCACATATTCTAGTTAATTATTTGTATTAGAATAGTCTACAATAGTGTAGCTAGTGGTCCTAGGAGAACTCTACCCATAAAAAGTGCCCCTTTCAATTTAGTCCAATGCTCTTTCTCAAGGATCACTTTGAAATAGCTTACCACTACCTTATACACACACACACACACACACACACACACACACACACACACACAATGCCAAGCCCTAAGTCAAGATTTGTACTCTGTCTCAGACATTGTCTGAGACATTGATCAACTTAGTAGACATGTTATTAAACAGCAAAGCAGTTACCGCACAGAAAATGAGGTACAGACAAAAATTTAGAGATATACTTTCAAAATTTGGTATAAGGAAACAAAAATATGCTAGGTCAGTGGTCGGCAAACTCATTAGTCAACAGAGCCAAATATCAACAGTACAACGATTGAAATTTCTTTTGAGAGCCAAATTTTTTAAACTTAAACTTCTTCTAACGCCACTTCTTCAAAATAGACTCCCCCAGACTGTGGTATTTTGTGGAAGAGCCACCCTCAAGGGGCCAAAGAGCCGCATGTGGCTCGTGAGCCGCAGTTTGCCGACCATGGTGCTAGGTCATCATAAAGGAAAAAAATGACCTGAAGTTCACTGCAGGCAATTTATTGCTTTTAGCAATCACTAAACCCTCTTATTTGGGTCTTTCTTCTAAGTACTATTAATTCTACAGTATTCAGAATTAATTCACAATGCATCTAAAAGTGAATGCTTTTTCAGCCCAGAAACATTTTAAAATGTTTGCTCATTTGGCAAATGCAGCAAAATCCATAAATAAATTTGATAAAGGACATTTTGAGACCTCTATATAAAAACTAAAACATAATATTAAAACAAATTAGATCAATATAAATATTGTGAATGATACCATGCCAAGGGATTAAAAAACTCAATATTCTTAACATATCAATTCTCTTCTAATTGATCTATAGACTTGACCAAAGTCTAAATACCCAACATTTTTTTTTTAATTAGTCAATTTGACTCTAGAACAGCCGTGGGCAAACTACGGCCCGGGGGCCAGATCAGGCCCATTCAGCTGTTCTATCCGGCCTGAGGAGCCGAAAGAGGGGAGGGTTCTCTTGCTCTCCCCTCCGTTCCTTTACTTTGAATTTATATTAGTTCACACAAACACTCCACCATGCTTTTGTTCCGGCCCTCTGGCCCAGTTTAAGAACCCATTGTGGCCCTCGAGTCAAAAAGTTTGCCCACACCTGCCTTCTAGAATGTAATGGAAATGGAAAAGACAAGGAATAGCTGTGATGGACAGAATTCTAAAGTTGTTCCTCAAATTGCCACCCCTTGTTGTACTGAGCCCTGATTTGTGGTTGGGTCTGTGACTATGATAGATCTCATACCTTTGATTAGATTAAATTATGTGGCAAAAGGAAAGGGATTTTACAGTTGTAATGAAGGTCCCAGATAATTTGGTTTTGAATTAATCCAAAGGAAGATTATGCTGGGTGGGTGGGTCTGACCTCGTCAGGTGAACCCTTCAAAGAGCCTGGGCTCTGCATGGAGGAAGAGATCAGAAACGTGTGAGGTGAGGGCCTATGGAGGGTGCTACATGGCAAGAAACTGACGGGGGCCACTAGGAGCTGAAAGTGGTCTGTGGCTGGATAGCCAGCAAGGAAACAGGGACTCAGCCCTACAACAACAAAAAAATGAAATTCTTCCAGAAATGTGAAACACCTTGGAAGAGGACTCTGAGCTCTAGAAGAGAACATGGTCCCAGAGACCCTTTAATTGCAGCCTTGAAACTCTGAGAAGATAATCCAGTCACACTTTACTCAGACTTTCCATGCAAAGAAACTGTGAAATAATAAATGAGTATTTTAAGCCACTAAGGTTCTGATCATTTGTCATGCAGTAAAATAACACAACAAACATAATTTTGAAAAGTAACAGCAAAGTTGGAGAATATAGACTACCTGATTTTTAAGACTTATAAAACCACAATAATCTAGACAGTTTTGCGTTGCCGAAAAGCTATGCATAATGATCAATGCAATCGAATGAGATGGCTGAACTAAACTTAGACATATAGCAAATGGATTTTTGACAAAGATTCCAAGGTAATTTAATGGAAAAGGCTACTCTTTTCAACAAATGGTGCTGAGACAATTGGATATTCATATGAAAGATATGAACTTGGATCATTCACACCACCCTGTAAAATTCTACAAGATAACATAGTGGAAAAATCTTAGTGACACTTGCTTAGGCAAAGAGTTGACAAATAGGACAAAAACACACACACAAGAAAAAGAAATTAATCATAAATTGGACTTAAAAATAGAAAATTTTAGCTCTCTAAAAGAAACTATAAAGAACATGAAAATGCAAGCCACAGAATAGGATAAAATATTTGAAAAATATTTTAAGAGATGTGTATATCCAGGACATAAAAATAACTTATGCAACTCAATTATAGGTAGACAAAAAATCCAATAAAATGGGAAAATTTTGAATAAATGGAGACAAAAAACATATCATAATGGCAAATAAGCACATGGCACAATGTTATCATTAATCATAGGGAAAAATAAATTAAAATTACACTGAAATAATCACATACCCAGTAGAATGCTCAATTTTAAAAATCTAACCATATGAAGTGCTGGCAAGTATGTGGAATAATTGGAATTTTCATATGCTACTGGTGATTATGTAGAATAATACAGCCACTTTGCAAAATAGTTTGCACTTTCTTAAAAGATTAACATACACCTACCAAATAATCTAGCCATTTCATTCATAAATGTTTACTCAAGAGAAACAAAGACATATGTCAACACAAAGACTTTTACATAAATGTAAGAGCTATTTATAATATACTAGTGGCCCCGTGCATGAATTCATGAAAATTGAAAGGAAATTAATTAGAAGAAATATTTTAATATCCCTATGCGCCCTTTCTCTATAATAGAAGTGTCAACCAAATTCACGATTGACAATGACAGATCAAAACACACACATGCAATTGGTGCCAGTGAAAGCTTTATATGTATTGCACATGCACAAATCAACTTAGCCCTTTATATATATATACTAGAGGCCTAATGCACGAGATTCATGCCAGAGTAGATCTTCTTTCCCCCGGCTGTCAGCACTGGCTTTCCTCTGGCACCTGGGACCCAGGCTTCCCTCCAGCCCCCACTTCATCTGGAAGGACATCCAGTCTAATTAGCATATTACCCTTTTATTATTATAGATATAGAATAAACTTGCTTAATTAGACTTGTTTTCTGATTTAGCTAAAGTTTTTCCAGCCCAGTGAAGCACCCCAACTTCTCTTTCAGGTAATAGTCAGCAACACAGCAGTAAATATCAACACGAAGCAGATTATTATTGTAGAGCATGCAGGGAAAACAAAGGGTAAAATATTTAACTGCAGCAGTGTTTGACTATATTCTGCACAGTGAGAAAACCTGAAGTCATTTTCAAGGTCCACCAATTTCTTACTTCGTTTCAGTCGGATCAAGTTTCTAAGCTTTCCAAATCTCTGTGTTCTGGCTAATGAAAAGAAAATAGGCTTCCACTGAGTCTCCTATCTACCTACTCCAGGACTTCTGTGAGGATCAAATGAGATGAGGCACGGGAAAATGCTTCACAGATATTTGGCTAAAGTGTAAAATGTTTCCACCTGGCTATAAAGCAAGTCGTGTTCCTGGGCTGAAGAAATTCCAAGGAGGCTAGTCTCTAGGGAGAGGATCCTGGGCATTGCTATGTGACATCATTACCCAGCACCCACAGTCACCATTTCCGGGCTGGACTGGGCTGTGGGCCACATTTTGCACCATGGGGTCTTGGCAGCATCGACTGTGATTTAGTGGGGTATCATTCCGGTGTGGTGGCAGAGCCCGTGTCCCACTTGGGGAAAGCCAAGTGTTGCCTTGTGGGCACCAGGTCCATGGTACCGTTAATTGTTAAATGGCCTCTCGCTAGGGAGAGGAAGCCGGGCGTTGCTACGTGACGTCATTACCTGGTGCCCACAGTCACCATTTCCGGGTTGGGCTGGGCTGTGGGTTGCATTTTGTGCCATGGGTCTCAGCTGTGTCAGCTGAGATTTGGTGGGCTGTTGTTCCGGGGTGGTGGTGGAGCCTGTTTCCCACTTAGGGGAAGCCGAGTCTTGCTTTTCTGGGCTCCAGGTCTGCAGTGCCGTTTCTCTGTAAATGGCCAGTGTGCATCATAACAGCTCCTGTGTTGAGCATCTGCCCCCTGATGGTCAGTGCACATCATAGTGACCGGTCTGACGGTTGGACACTTAGCATATTAGCCTTTTATATATATAGACAGAATATTTCCTTAATACATATATAGCTCTTTACTATTCTTGAATGCCGGACAACGTATCATATATAATATTTTTTTAATTGATTTCAGAGAGGAAGGGAGAGGGAGAGAGAGTCATTGATTGGCTATCTCCTGATGCCCCCTACTGGGGATTGAGGCCACAACCTGGGTATGTGCCCTTGAGGGAAATCAAACCCAGGACCCTTCAGTCCACAGTCCAATGCTCTATCCACTGAGCCAAACTAGCTAGGGTGACATGTCTTTTATATGCTATTGTTCCTTTCCCAAGCCTCCCTGCCCCCACTGCTGAGAAAAAAATTTCTTTATTAAATATATTTTTATTGATTTCAGAGAAGAAGAGAGAGGGAGAGAGAGATAGAAACATCAGTATGAGAGAGAATCATTGACCAGCTGCCTCCTGTACACCCCCTACTGTGGATTGAGCCCACAACATGAGCATGTGCCCTGTTGGGGAATTGAACCATGATCTCCTGGTTCCTAGTTTGACCCTCAACTACTCAGCCACACCAGCCAGCAAGAACTAAAAAAATACTTTCCTCACAAAAACAAATGCCCCCACAACAGTGAAGACCCTTCTCTCCTAGGCCTTTCAATAACTTCCATGAAGACTGAATTTGACTGAATAGAGAACACCGATAGCTTAGGAAAGAAAGGCATTTGATTCTGTTGTTTAGAAATTTGTAGTGTCTTGGCCAAGTTCACACATGCTAAGGCATGATTAGTACAAAGCTGGTGTGCAGATATTAGGTTATTTCAAGTTTCATGCTTGATCATTGTTTTTCTCTTTCTCTCCCCTTAAATTAAATTACTTTTTCTTTGCTTATGCTTCTTTCTTTAATGCTGTGCGGGAACTCTCATATTAACAAATGCTTCTACAAAATGGTTTCTACATGGATGGGATCCTGACATACATACTTCAGAAAGTTGTAGAGACTGTATATGTAGTTGGATATGTAAGATCTAAAAAAGTCAAATTCATGATCATAAATTTTACTTTTATATAACCTCCTTTTTATGGACTCTTCTATCTTTAATTAAATTGTTTTTTAACTCTACCTTTTCTTCACCTGGCATACCTAAGAAACATGCCAATTTCATTCTCTTTGTTTATATGTTTAAAGCTACCACATACATTTTGGTAAGTCAGTCAATCTTTGTATTTTTCAAATTCAATTAAGTTGAAAGCTTTGTCTAGTTTGATAAGAGACAACTGCTGAAAGCTAATGCCTTGCAGAAAAATGTTACAAGGACAAAATACCATTTAATAGAGAAAGAGGAAAATATATCTTTATTTAACAGACAATCAAGTGAGGTTTTTCAAATTTGCCATCAATTGCACAGAAGATATTATTTGAAAGCATATTGGCTTCAAATACCTCTGTTTAACACTCAGAGCAAGCGTGACCTCATTTTTAATTTTACATAAAGGTTAAAAAGGCACAATTTCTGCAGAAGCCTGTTAATGCTCAGTAATTCTAAAAAATGACTTTAACTTGGTAACTATATGTAATAATTTTAATTTGTGTTCACAGAAATAATAAAGTAAAGTATGCTTTTACTACTTGTATTGAAAATTAGGACATTCTTGGTGCAAAACCTTCTCAGAATATCTATGTTCAAATGCCTTCTTTTTCCCCATGTCCCCTGGGAGGTCTGCTTAAAGCCTGCTTAGCTAACATTTCAAGTCAAGAAATAAGTATTAAACCTAACTCTATGTCAAACACTATGGAGCACCCTGCAGATAGATTTATAGCTACAGCCATAATCCACAAGGAACTCCCAGCCTAGAAAAAGCAACAGGTTCATGCTTAATTATTAGGAAACTTACAAAGGGTATTATAATCTATCTATATATAAGAGCCTAAGTAATCGTTACAACCAGTTGACTGAATGACTGGTTGACCAGTCGCTATGATGCACACTGACCACCAGGAGGCAGATGCTCAATGCAGAAACTACCCCCTGGTGGTCAGCGCACTCCCATGGCCAACCTCCCAAGGCTGGCCAACCTCCCATGGTCCCAACCCCCTGGCCAGCCCCGCCCTGATCGGGACTAGGCGCAATGGCCCTGAACACCGGCCAGGCTAAGGGACCCCACCCATGCACGACTTTGTGCACCAGGCCTCTAGTCGAGTTATAAAAATCCACATATGTATAGAAAAAGTTATGGTCCAGCTCTGACTCCAGGGTTAACTTGATAAGTGTAGAGAGATAGATAGTTAAGTTGTTAAGTGTAGAGAGATACTTTCAGTTGAGGAACTGGCACAAACAAAGCATAGAGACAGGCCTTATGGAGAATTCACTGGCTGGAATGGAGAACAGTAAGCCTGTGGAGAGGGTGTGCCTGGGAAGGTAGGGTAGGGCTTGCTTGGAAGAGTCATGAGGCTCATGGTAATCTCTTATACTTCAAAACCTCCATCACACTGTGGTGTAGAGTATATGCCTGAAGGTAATTATTAATGTAAACCCTTTTCTGAATCACCCACCACAACAAATAGAATATTTCAGAGAACAGTGGAGTGGTAGAGAATTGGTAATGGCAAAGAGAACAGAAATGAGTTTACAGATGAAAGGAGATATGGGGACCATAGAATTAATAGGACCTGCATATTTTACTGAAATTTTCTTTTTTACCACTAACTCTGACCCTTCCATGGAAGATTTCAGAAGTAAAAATGTTGGTATTATTTTTGTCTTTTTCTATGAAGTACCAATCATTGAGTCAGTTCAATCTAATGAGCCATTTGAATGATCTCTTACAACTCTTTATTATATGTATATCCCAAGAGTTCAGTGATTGTTTTGGATTATTTCATTTTTTTGTTTTGTCTTAATTTACCTTTCAGTGGCTCATGATTTCCAAGCTTTTTGGATGTTAATGGTAATCTTGTTGGAATGTATCTCCCCTTATAAACACATAAACATACACACACACAAACACACACACAAACACACATACACACTATTTTTATGAGTCTTAAATTTTTGCTAAAAATAATTGTCATTTAGGTAGGTTATATGATACTATTTTCCATTGGGAAATTTTAGCTTTGAACATAAAATCATATTCATAAATCTAATAATAATTTTCTTTGCTAACTGTGCATGATAGTTGAAGGGAAACAAATAAATAACAAGAAATTGTTGTGACTCATACCAACGATCATTTGAATAAATCAAACCTTTATCTTTTCCGTTCTAAGTGGATCTTTCATTTATTTATTATCTATGTGTTGGTCAAAATAATTCAGTTTAGCATAGTTGCTTTTTTAAAGATAGTATCTTTCACAATTCTGAAAGTGAACAATTATTTGTTTCCCCACTTGATTTAGGTACTAAACCTCAGAAAATACCTAATGTGGGATATGACATTTCTCCAGTGTGCTTCATTGATGCTACCTATAAAAGAAAGAAAATGGACAAAAGAATATCTAAATTCCCTTTTATCTCTTAAAAAAAATCCCTCTCCCCTATAGTGACCAGTATGATTTTCTTTTTCAACTTTGAAAAGAGAAGTTTTTAAAACTGCATTATAGTGATTATTGTGGATTTGATTCTTTAATGGGCAGCCATATTTATCCACTAAATTAGTTCTCAAAAGTCAAAAAGGAATCCAGGACCTACTGCTTTTCTGCTTTAATTGGTAGTGTATGTTTGAAAAAGGTTTAGACATCAATGATTGCATTCTGTCTCTAAAATCTGAAAGACAGCA
This sequence comes from Plecotus auritus, assembly GCF_963455305.1. Taxonomy (NCBI): domain Eukaryota; kingdom Metazoa; phylum Chordata; class Mammalia; order Chiroptera; family Vespertilionidae; genus Plecotus; species Plecotus auritus. Next base: position 52,636,616 of record NC_137785.1, read on the forward strand.
AAAGGGAAAGGGAAGTCTTTTGCCAAAGAGAATGAACTTAAGCTCTCTCATTCAATACCTATACTTCATTGATATAGTGTCTTCGGTTTCCTCATGAAGTTCTGTATACGCTCTAGCATTTAACTTGTAATTTTACTTTCATACAAATATCAGGATATCTCAATATTTTAATAGATATTGTAAGAGGACCTCTAAAATACTCACCAATATATTAATTTAATAACTATGTACATCATCAAAAAATTAAACTAAGTAAATAAAAAGAAAAATTGACAATTTTACAGAAAGGTTAGATATAATGACATATTGATGCATTGCCTATATTCTATTCTAGTGAAACAGATAAATAAGAATAGTAATAATAATAGTTCTGTGTAATATGTCATCCACTTATATATTTTGAAATCTGATTTAATGCTCACAAGAAATCTTCAAGGTAGAACTATTAGACCCATTTCCTGGGTGGAAATCTGAGGCTAAGAAAAGTGGTTACTTGCCCTAAGCTTCATAGCTTATAGATATTTGGTAGAGTTAGGTTAGGAATTCAAATGTTTTGCTTCATCCTGATTCACTTATCTTTCAGTGCATGGAGGGAGACAGCATAGCATGCAGTAATGGAAAATTAAGATCAATCACTTCATCCTAAACTCTTTGCATTACTTGATTGTACTCTGGCCACCAACATCCACATTTTTGCCTCTGCAGATCTAAACTTTACATCCTCTCTGGCACGTCCTGACTTAGTACTGTAAGATGGCCAACTTGGCCTGGTGTGCCCTGAGACCTTTCTGTTTTTAGTATTAAAAGTCCTATATTCTGTGTTTCCCCTAGTCCCAGGCACACCAGGATCGCTTGTGTACAACTGCCCTCGTTTTAAAGTGGAAACTTCTGTGTCCCGAGACCTCGATCGGTATTAGGCAAAAGAAGATGGGCTGACACCTGAAATGACCCTCAAAAGTAGACACTGTCTTTCCTTGCAGACTTTGGCTTGTCTTACTCCATTGTCTTAACAACCTCTTATCTGTGCACCAAAGCATATGCCACTGTTAACGCTGGCCTAATGAAACAAGTCCATGACCACAGCTATTCAAAGAAATCAGCCTTTATTCGGAGGGATGCTGGAGTCTGGTTCTCTCAAAAAAGCAGAAATAGTATCACTTTAACAAGTTCAATTCTAGCACTTGCTTTTTTTTAAATCCTAATTCATAGTAGGCATTTGTTGACTGAGAGGATGCCAGATTTGAAGTGCTTAGTGGAGAAACATGGGAGAAAGTTGTGTTTCTACAACATCTGGAGACACAAATATTTTCTCACTGTTTATTTCCAGTCTCCTTTCCAATTCAATAATATTTGCTTTCTTGCTGTAATAAGATGAGCTGGAGAATAATGAGAATGTAGGCTGGTTTTACCTTGAGAAACACTTCAGGGAAAACAATTCCAACTCTGAAGTTGAGAATTATGAAGTTTATTAAATAATCCTACTCTCCATGAAACCATCAATAGCTGAGTGGTTTAAAAACATTGCTAACCATCACTCAATAAGGATAATGTGTCTCACATAACTCAGAGAAACAAACCTCATTTTAAATTTCTGCTGAGCCAATGTTTTGCATTCAATTATTTTAAAACACTTTTCTAAATCATTTCATTAAAACTGCATATGATATTTACATTATATCCATATCAAGTTAAGGACGAAGTATAATCCCCCCTACACTGATGCATGTTTGCCTAGAAAAGTCTGTTTATTCTAAAATAGAACAAATGATTAGCCATTTAATATTTTGGTTCAGAACGGGACCTTATAGTCAATAAGATCAGAGAGGATATAGAAAGTTCACCCAGTTATTTTATGGGAATGTTGGCTGAACAGGGTTTAATAGGGGAATAAAGTAGAGCAAAAACTTGAAGATGGTGTCCTAAATGCATCTTTAACTCTGACATGCCTTGATGGTCTTAGCCAATTTTCTTAAATTCCCCGATTTTTGGAGATAGGAGGACTTGGGTATCTTTAAACTTAATTAGTGACTAATTATATACTTTCTTTTAGGGTGCTAAATAAAGAGACTATCTTCAGAAATGAGGAAAGAAACCTGAACTTATTAAACATTCAACTATATCATAATACCCTGGTGAGCAATTTATCACCAAAGGCCACTATTCTTTCATGTTTTGTTGAAGGCATGGATTTTTTTAAATTCTGAAATTAAAATGTATTTAAATGTTGATAGATCTATAGTAAGTATTCATTAATGATTTTCTTTTATTTGTTAACGTAACATTCTTTTTTAAGAATCCCTTTACCTTGACGGTGTCCATTCAAGTAGCAGCTGTTATCAAGGATCTGGTGGGTCCCCTGGTTCAAGCTAAGAGTGGGAATCTAGAGAACATGACTTAGATCTCTTTTTTTTAATGTATTTTGATTGATTTCAGAGAGGAAGGGAGAGGGAGAGAGAGATAGAAACATCAATGATGAGACAGAATCATTAATCTGCTGTCTCCTGCATGCCCCTTACTGGGGATCAAGCCCACAACCTGGGCATGTGCCCTGACTAGGAATGTAACCAAGACCTCCTGGTTCATGAGACGACACTCAACCAGTGAGCCACACCAGCCAGGCTAGATCTTTTACGAACTCAGACACCAATGGGTAAGACAACCAGGATTCTCAGATTTTTCACTCTAATGATACATGTTGAGACAGGTTCCAGGAAAGTACAGAACTAAGCAACGGATGGGCCCTTTCAGAACAAGTCATTGAGACATCAGATTGTCATTGGGAATAAAACAGCAGCTGCTTGATGACAAACAGCACCATTTGGTAGGCTTCTATGAACATTAAACAAAGAATAACCCATTTGATTTCTTCATATTTCTAAACGAGGTTTGAATTTCTCCTTTCAGTTGTATCCTATGCCAAGAAAATACACTGAAGATGTCCTTGAGTGAAAGGCACACAGCAATGTCATGCTACCCTAAGAAATCCCCTTCAGCTTGGGAGAAATGCAACAAGTTGTTGTAATAAATTGTGGTTTGGACACTCATTCACTCATTCAAGAAATATTTCATTGACCCATTTTGCATTTAGTACTATATATGAACATGACCCAGTCCCAGATCTCAGGAAACTTTCAAGTCCAACCAAGCTAGTTTCAATTGAGGTAAACAAATAAATCCCTGAAAAATGACCTGATCTGTTCAACATCACACAGCTAGCAAGTGTCAGCACTGGGTCTCGAACCCTTGTTCTGATTTCCAAATTCATATCCTTTCCAAGGCCCAACTGATTCTTGTTTAATCGTTGGCAAATCACAGTTTTGGAATTACTGACATAAAACAGTCTTTCCTTGAGAAACTTGGAATACAGATAATACTTATATATATTTTTTTTTAACAAAGAAGAGTATTTCCAATAAAAGTTCTAGGAATGCAAGATATTCTTTGCTGCACAAGTTCCCTCTGCTTTACTGGGACTTTCTCATGTGCATCCAGAGAAAGACGGTGCTGGAATGGAAGCCAAGTGACAGCTGGTATGCAATTTTTATAGTCATTGTCACATCTAAATCCCCCTAAATAAGAATGTAAAATTAAATCATAATTAGAACCACAGATCCCCTCAAAGGAACTCAGTCATATGAACTCTTGGGGGTGGGGGTGGGGAAGGCATGTCCTGTAGCCATAACTTGGTGGAAATGATTATACATTATTTTTATAATTTACATTTTCCCATTTGGTAGCCACGGCCTGGCATCCTCAGAAGTGTTCATTTGCGTACAATCTTTTCACACAATGGTGATTTGCTTTTGTTTCAGGATCTAAATGAAGATAAAATAACTCATTCTCCTCAAATCGCCGCTGCTTTCAATCTTCTATATGTGCCGCGGCATAACTGTTCGATATTAAGCTTGGCATTTAAAGTATTTAGGATTGACTGAAAGTGTTCAGAGAGGATAAAAGCTTAGTGAACTAATTCAGGAAAAAATCATATTTATCAGAGCCAATTTCTGTAGCTTGACATTTTATGATTTACTTCTAAGCTGCTAAAATAGCTTAAGAAACCTTTTCCTCCTGGTCTGTCTGATTTTTTTTTTTGTCTGCTGTTTAATCCTGCCTGAAATTTGTGCAATTAATATCGATGCAGGCATCAAATCCACTGACGGTGATCACCCAGGAATTATACCTGATTAGGAAGAGTTTCATGCTTTACATGTCTGTTAGTTTCACTACACCACAGAGGTTCTGCAAAGGGCAGATACTGGTGAGTTTCTGGGATGCAATCACATTTACACAGGACTTGGTTCTCCCTCCCCTGGATACCTTCCAACTCTGTGATTTTTATTTTAAAGGCTCTTCCTTGAATCTCTGTCAAAGACAAAATCAGGTAATGTTTACTCTTCAGATTGGAGTTGGAAAAGTGGAATTCAAGCTTTGCCTTGGAAATACTTGAGTAATTTACCAAGTCCTCCCTGAAGTCTCACAGATGGTTAAAAGGGGATTTTCAGAACGAAATTAGAACCAGTTGCAGGCATCAAGCTAAAATCCTCCCCCCGCCCCAACCAAATTAGTTTATCTTCCAAGAGCTACACAACAGGTCCTCATGAAATCGATGAATGTCAAATCATCCCATAATGTTTTCAGTGCCTGTTACCTCTTATAGATTGTACTAAGTCCTAATGTTCATTTTGTATGCTCTATGAAAATTATATTTTAAAAAATAAGAGGCAATAATATTGAATGTGAAAAAAATAAATAAGAACACCCCCCCCCATAAAAATAAATAAAGGAGGCAAAATTTTGATCTTCTCAGAATGATATTTGTATCTAAATCCACTCTCTGAATGTTTTATATATTTGATTTATATATTTGGTTCATCTTACATAATTTGTAGAAGTACAGATATATCACCTCAGAGTTGATCATTTTCTAAGTTATCTATTATCTCTCTAATTAGATAATATAAAGATGGTTTTGCTTATTTTGGACACTATCTCCTAACTGTCATTTTTAAGCCCTTGTATTGGCCAATCATTTTGCAAACAAATATTGGCACTAAAAATAATTTACTCCTGGACAGGTACAAGCTAGATAGGTTTTGTTTTTAGAGAGGAAGAAACTGTGGTTCAGAGAAGGGACTTGGGCAATATCACAAAACGAGTTACTGGCAGAGCTGAAATTCAGAAGCAAACCTAGTAGATTTCAAATCTAATCTATTATGTTTCAGACTTCTTCCTCACCTCACCTCAAATCCCAATAGGGCTAAGATAGCAGGTTTGTGTTAAATTGTGTTATGTGTATGTTTGGAGCTAGATTGTGCATGGTTTGAAAACTTCATATTCAGAATAACTTTCTGTAAAACAGAGAGGGTCAATATATCATAAGTTGCCATGAGCAGTACATGAGACAGGGAATAGGAATGGGACAGGCTCAGCACAGTTCCTGACATGTTGGAAATTCCCAATAGATGCCAAGTGATACTATTTTTTTTAGCTTTATTGAAATACAATTGACACATAGGAATTGTACATATTTAAGGTGTACAATTTGGTGTTTGATGCATGTATACACTCTGAAATTATCAACACGATTTGGCTAATTCACATACCTAATGTGATAGCATTTTAATGATATTTTGATCTTAAGGCTAAAATTGCTCTGACCAAACATTTTCATCTGCATTTATTTTTAATTTTTTATTTGAAAAAAAAGTCAAACTTCCAGAAAAATTACAGGAAAGAGGAAAGCAAAAAGAACAATCCAAACATCAACTTTTTAACACACCTGCCCTCTATCTCTCTCTCTCTGCTTTGAATGACTACATGGCATTACTAGGAAAATATAAAGGATCTCTATCATATACTTAATAATAATACAAATAATGACAGCAACAGCATCTAATATTTAAGGCTGTTTACTCTTAGTCAGGAACTCTCCTGTTTTACATAATTAAGCCATATTGTTGACACAGCAACGTGATAAAATAAAATTTATCATTATCCCCATTTGGACAACAGGGAAACTTTGCCGAAGTGTTGCAACAAGTGGTAGATCCATACTTGCTCCAGGGCAATCTGACCTAAGAGACCATGAACTTGACCACAGGAGGATAGTGGATGGGATTCGGTTACTATTGTATGACTGACTGTAACTGTGATCACAAAGCAGTATTGAGTTGTTCCTAATTGTCCCTGAAATTGATTTTCACTAATGCAACGATTATAAACTCTGCAACACTACATCCCTCCTGAATTTATCATAGAATTACGGTGTTACGCAGTCTATAGACAGGGAAAAATTTGGGATTAATAAAGACATTCAACACCCTTCAATTCTGTGTGAATCATGCCCCAACTTCCATGTATAAACCACATAGCCTCACAGTCCCCCAATCTATTGTTTCTGATCATGGGCCAATACTCAAAACAGACTTGCTCTGAGGACCTTATTATTGGAGAAATACAACCTGCTATAAGGAAGGCTGTTTTGACCTTGGTTAAGTCACAATCCCTTACAGAGGAAGTTTGTTGAATTACCGTAATGGAGTTACAGGCTACAGGAAAAGATGAGATAATTGCCACCTCCATGCCACCGACTGACACCCCATCATTTTGTTCTTTCTGGCTATGTGTGGACCTAGCCTCCCAATTATACTGGCAGCCTCTGGTCAATACATCAGAGAGAATGTAATTAAGAAAATAAAACAAACAAAAACACCTGGCTTTCATCCCTGATTTAATTCAAAACTCTAATTTCACCCCCAAGTTTCAAGCTTTTCTTTTAAGGTGGCAATTGTTTTCAAGTGGGAATGGATCCAAAAATTTCCTGCATTGCTAGCTTGTTTCCTGTAATTACTACTGAAGACAGAAAGTATCCTCATGTAAGATGCCCAGGAAACCATCTTTTCCAGGTTACATTTCAAAGACCACATGCTATGTGCTATGCTATTAGGGTGTGCATGTAATTCAAAGTTACAAACCTGTACTGCCCTTTTAAGTCACTTCCTTTTATCAATTCAATTGTCACTTTATACATTGGCTCGTGGGACATAAGTATTGCTGAATTTGTTTTCCCATTTATGGCCGATAGAAAGAGGGAATAGGGTTAAATTTGTGAGTTTCTTTTCAAAGGTTGGAAATATTAATCTTTGAAGTTCAACAGTTTCTGGAAGTAAATGTGTGGTCTACAGGCTGTAATCTCTTTGGGGATCTGAAACACCTAATCCCTTCTCCTTCCTTAAATTGATCTTGCCCTGAGAAGAAGTGCTTATGAGATTTAAAAAATTTGAAAATGTTTTCTAATGCTTCGTTTGGTATAGCAAGTCCTAAGTACTCAAAGTTGACTATTCAAAATGAAGACCCCCTTTTTTCCTCTCTTCAGATTACAGAATAAAAATAAATGATGAACAAAAAAAGGATTTGATCCTAAATCCCCCTCCTTCACAATCCAAAAAGACTAGGTAAAATGTTGTCTTACATTTGTAACATTCTCTTATCTATCTTGAATAGTTTTATAGCTGATCTCAACAGGGCATGAAAAACCCTTCAGAAGGGTTCAGTCAACAAAACATGGACGCTTGTACCTGGCTCTTATCACTAGGTTATTACCTTTCTCTTTATGTAACTTTCACAATTACTTTCAGAATCAAATCCAGAAGTGCCCCATAAATTCGTGAACACTGAACCCATCTTTACTAGATACATTATTTACAAAATGTTCAATGACTCCCTTGGAGTTGTTGAAATCAATTAGATCAAGAATATGAATTTTAAACAACCTCTTAATATGTATTTACTAATATATATGAATCACAAGTTAGCAAGGTACTTTAGTATTTTTTAGGTCAGTAAAACCCAGTCTGACAAGACTAAAATATTTTAAAGTGGTTCATATATTTAAGCATCCACCACTATTTCTCTCAAAAATCCATCATAATAACATCACAAATTTTGTTTTCTGTCAACTTTGAGGCACTTTCTACTTTCTCTCTAAAACACTTATTTCTAATATAATTTTCTCAGCATCTATTAGTAATAGATGTTTCCTGGGGTTGGCAAAACCCTAACTGGATTCCCATTAGCTTGAGTGGTCAAGGTTTATTCCAGAAAGATGTCTATTCTGCTTGTTACCGTAAGCTGGATGGGAGTGCCAAGAATTTATGCACCAGCTCCTTGATTATAGAGGGCTTTGGTATGCAATGCAGGCTGTTAAAACGTTAATGCATTCAATTATACAGTCTTGCAAAAGCTTAAATGGAAACTTCGGAAATGTATGTAATCCTTGGGTTTCTGGTTTCCAAATGGCATTGATTGGCTATCGAAAATTAATTTAAGTAAAAAATACATAGGATAGTGAAGACTTGGAGGGGGGTAAGGGTTGGGAGGAGAGGAAGAAAGCGGGGGGGGGGGAAATGGGTGCTATCTGTAATACTATCAACAACAAAAATATATTAAAAAATAAGTCATGGGGATATAATGTGCAGCATAAAGAATATAGTCAATAATCCTATCTAATAAAAGAGTAATATGCAGATTGACCATCACTCCAACACACAAGATAGCTGCCCCCATGTGGTCAAAGATCCTGCCCCCATATGGACACAAGATGGCCACCACAAGATGGCCAGCAAGGGAGGGCAGTTGGGAGGGACCAGGCCTGCAAGGAAGAGCAGTTGGGGGCGATCAAGCCTGCAGGGGAGGGCAGTTAGGGGTGACCCAGCCGGCAGAGGAGGGAAGTTGGGGGCGACCAGGACTGCAGGGAAAGGCAGTTGGGAGGGACCTGTGCCTGCAGGGGAGAGCAGTTGCGGGGGACCAGGCCTGTACGGGAGGGCAGTTAGGGGTGACCAGGCCTGCAGGGGAGGGCAGTTGGAAGGGACCCAGGCCTGTAGGGGAGAGCAGTTGTGGGGGACCCAGGCCTGAGGGGAGAGCAGTTGGGGGGAACCAGGCCTGAAGGGGAGGGCAGTTAGGGGAAAACAGGCTGGCAGGGGAGCAGTTAGGCATCAATCAGGCTGGCAGGGGAGTGGTTAGGGGGTGATCAGGCTGGCAGGCAGAAGCGGTTTGGAGCAATCAGGAAGGCAGGCAGGCAAGCAGTTGGGAGCCAGCAGTCCTGGATTGTGAGAGGGATGTCCGACTGCCCGTTTAGGCCCGATCCCACCGGGATAGGGCTTCAATGGGCAGTCGGACATCCCTTGAGGGGTCCCAGACTGGAGAGAGTGCAGGCTGGGCTGAGAGACACTCCCCCCCGCCCTGTGCACGAATTTTGTGCACCGGGCATCTAGTACTGTAATAACTAGGTACATTGACAGAAAGTTACTAGACTTATTGTAGTGATTACTTTGTTAGGTATATGAATGCTGAATCATTATGTTGTACACCTGAAACTAATATATTACATGTCTACTATAATTAAAAATAAATTTAAAAAATGAAAAAAAAAATACATGAAAGCTAATTCCACAGTGACACCAGACCCCAAGTCAAGGGGTTTGTGTGAATTGTTATGACTGACTAAAGAGAGGATTTGTTTCTACATAAGACATCTGTGTGGGAACCAAATTAAATTAGCTGAACATCTTTAATAACAACTGAAGAGTGCTGGGCACAGCAAGGGCTAATAAAAGATTACTACAAGTTAGTCCTTGCCCACAGGCATCTCAGAATATTTGGTTATTGTCTTCAAAAGTGGGCGCATGTCCAGGGCTTGTGCACAACAACCTGTGTGGGTGCAGAAGGATAAGAGAATAAATTGAATCTAATGTGACCTCAAAGTGTTGCCCATCCTGTAGGCCACACCCTTAGAGAACAATCCCCATGACTACGTCTTACCTCAAACACTGGCATCCCTCTACCTGAGAATTTTCTCTGATCTCAGGAGTATATTTCAAAGTCAAAAAATGTATCTCAAGCTATAACAACGAATTGTGTGTGTGAGTATATGTGTATGTCTGTGTGTGTGTGTGTGTGTGCGTGCGCGCGCACGCATGCATATGCTGTGTGTATTACATTGTAGGCAGGTAGCACATATTTATTTCTATTGTGTTGGGCAGGATTTAACTTCAATATGCTAGAAATCATTGGTGTTTATAACACCTTCACAACAAATACCCAGGTATACATTTTCTTAACAATCAAGAAGTATCTATGCGTCTCATATAAACATTTTCCAAAGTATTTTAAAGTCGTTTCCACTAGCATCTTTCCTAGAGAAAATAGAACACCTTCTCACTGTCACAATATTCTGAAAAAAAATAAACAAGTTTCATGCTGACCTTATGTTCTTCATTACAAATGTATAAAAGCTATTTTGACATGTTCACATGCTAGAAAAATATATTTATATTTTTACCAAAATGTGCTTATAGCTTTCAATGAGTTCTGAAGTCCAAAGCATTTTTCACAGAAGGTGGTATATTGGTAGTGTTTGTGTTTTGTGTTTGGTGTTTAAAGAGAAATAGTTGGTTTTGTATTTGATTACACCAGAACTTAAAACCTACTGGAAATATTTGAAGTTGTAAGTAAAGATATTTAGTGTGGTGGTCACACCATTAATACAACTAAGAGAACAGAACTATTTATAAAGACAGTTGCACCAAAATGTGTGAGTACTAGAAAAATAACTTCATTTGGAAAATAAAAATATTCTGTACTTTCAGTGCTTAAAATTTGTTTGATGCTAGACTAAATGAATTATTTAAAATTTGGTAACTAATTGAGAAATCCATTATAGTTTCATTTCATTTTGAGGACACATTATTCTCCATTCTAAAACATTTATATGCATTAATCATATATCAATTGTGATTTAATAGTAAGTATCACACATAAGTTAGCCAATAATTTCTATCAATGTGCTTTTTTTAATAAGGCCATTTATTTCAAAATACTTGTCAGACTTATAATAGTAAAGTAAATTTATGTGTTGTTTAAATTATTGTTTGACAAATTGCAAGATTTGTTAGACAGAGTTATTGGTTTTGTGAGCCAGGCAATATTTGAATATTGCTCTGAGAAGGTTTTCATATTGGGAGTCTCATATTCCAAATTATACTACTTTTGGTCTTAAAGGCTTCAATGAGTTAAAGATTCTAACAATATGAAAAATGACACTGAGTTCTTAAAATGATGTGCAGAGAAATAAAGAGATACGTCAATAAAAGAAAGAAGAAAAATGGAGTCCTGTTTTTATTTCTTGATACATCCTTGTTAGTATTGATTAGGAAAAGGAGAAACTAATGAGGTACACAGGTGTAGGAGGAAGTGGACAATTTTTATCTCCATTCACCTTGAAAGTGATAGAGAATACTGTGGCAAGGTCACACCTAACGCATGGAGTTGTATTCCTTAGAAAGCTGAAGGAAACAGAAGAGAGAATAATAGGGTCTATGCTAAGCTGAAGAAATTAAACAGACATTCTCCCAATTTCTACTTTTAAGCACTCTAGGATCCAGAAATAGAACGTCAGTGTCCTTAATATTCAAACCTTTACATCTCAAATCTGCCACATCTCTACCAGCATAATGATATGGACAAAGGGTCTAATATGGGATTGGTCAATCTTTTTTTTTTCTACAAAACATCCTGCCATTTTAAGATTTTATTTATCTTCCAACTTATTGACGTCTTCATAGAGAACAAGACGCTGAATTTGAAGTCATCAGAGGGAACATAGGTAGGGGTCTCAGCAGCTATTAGGGAACCTGCAGGTTCTACTCAAGCAAGTGACTCCATTTGAGTTAACTTCAAATTGTGCTGATAATGGTGTGAGAAATGCTGTTTCGCATGTAGAATACTAAAAAAAAAAAAAAAAAAAAAATCACAGCTTTTCTTCTCCTTTCTCTCTCCCATTGATTTATTCATTTTTCCTTTATTGAATTGATTATTTGGTTCTCCTAAATATTTTATCTCCTTTGACCAAAATTAGATGCTAATAGTAAATGTTCTTTGATTTAGCCAGTAATCAGATTAGAAGCATAGGACTCACCAGAAATGTATGGGCGTTTGTTTGATAAGTACGATGGCCTAAATGTGAAAAGGAAAAGCAGCGGTGAATTATTGGCGCTAATATCTATAGAGTTACAGTATTTAATTGCCTACATTTAGAAAGCGTTCCTCATTTTTTTATTATACTATGATATATAGTTACTGATTGAGCAACAATAACACACACAAAAAAAAACACAAGGTATAACATCTTCTATGTAAAACATTTTTTTCTTTTATTTTTTTCTTATTTTTTAAAAATTCTTTATTGTTGCAAGTATTACATATGTCCTCCTTCCCCTCCATTATCCTTTCCCAGCCTGCCCCCGCCCCCACCCCAGCCTTCACCACCCCCATTGTCTTTGTCCATTCATTATGTACATAAGTATCCTATATAATAAAAGGCTAATATGCAAATTGATTGAATGGCAGAACGACTGGTCGCTATGACATGCACTGACCACCAAGAGACAGACACTCAATGCAGGAGCTGCCCCCTGGTGGTCAGTGCACTCCACAGGGGGAGCACCCCTCAGCCAGAAGCTGGGCTCATGGCTGGTGAGTGCAGCGGTGGTGGCAGGAGCCTCTCCCGCCTCCATGGCAGTGCTAAGGATGTCCTACTGGCGGCTTCAGACATCCCCTGAGGGCTCCTGGACTGCAAGAGGGTGCAGGTGGGCTGGGGGACACCCTCCCCGCCCTGAGCACATGATTTTTGTGCATCAGGCCTCTAGTTTTTTGCTGTTTTGCTAGCATTGCAGGTGATATTGTGGACAAATGTAAAGCTGTGTGAAATATCCAAATAAGGTGGGGCACCTTGGGCTGCATTATAACAAGAGTGAGATAGAGTTAATAAGATCCTGGCATCATTCCTTGCTCTTCCCCAGTATGACAGCTCATCCTACAGGTGAAAGAATTAATATTAATATGTGCGTGTGTGGGTGGGGAGGAGGCAGCAAGCAAGTGGATCTACATCAAAATGACCACTGAGTGGTTCCATAAATTCAATGCACCCACTGGGAGCAAGACATGGCCTAAGACTCCTTTTATTGCCAGGTCACCATAAATTATATTCCCAACGGAAGGAAGGAGGGCATAATGATGATTCAGGCCCTGGGTCATTAATGTAAAAACAAGCTCTGCTTCATACAAATTTCATAATTTCTGGACAGTAGCTTTTTCTAAATATTAAGTACATGGTCATGGGTCCCTTTGGGAAAGGACTGGGACATCATTACTCTATACTATGCTCTTTGTACTGAACTGATGATTCTGGCCTCTCCTTCAATCAATGGATTCCAAATGTGCAAAGATCATCCTTTTTTATTAGAGGTCTTTATAATTATCCATCTTTAATGTGTTTTGATTTTACAGATGAACCAATATCCTTGTTGGCTCCTCATATGTCTTGCCCCCTTGAGGATGTTGAGTTCCATGTGCCATTTCAATAGTTATCTGAGCATCAGAGTCCCTTTCTGCTTGTGACAAGAATACCCCCCCTCCATGCCCCTGACAACTAAGCACCATCATCTAGTCTCTAATATTTCAGGGACCCTCTGGTCCCTATTGCTGTAATCCAACCAATTCCTATAACAATGTATTCTACCATTAGCCCTGGCCCTCAGAAGACAGGCAGCAATAGTTCCTCAGTCATTTCAGTGACCCTCTCACTAGCAAATTCCTTATCAGCTGGAAGCCCACCCTGAGACAATAACTGCTGATAACTGCACTATATCTACAACTCATAATTGCCTAAACTTTTGTGGACATTTTAACATGAATATGTCTCTGGGCATGATGACTCCACACCTAAGGTAAGAAACAGTCTGTGCCCAGCCTGCATGGCTCTGTGGCTGAGCATTGACCCATGAACCAAGAGGTCATGGTTTGATTCCAGGTTGGGGTACGTGCCTGGGTTGTGGGCTTGATCCCCAGTGTGGGATATGCAGGAGGCAGCCGATCAGTGGTCCTCTCTGATCATTGATGTTTCTGTCTCTGTCTTCCTCTCCCTTCCTCTCTAAAATCAATTAAAATATATTTTTAAAAAAGAAAATAGTCTTCAATCCTATATAATAAAGAGCTAATATGCTAATTAGATCAGAAGGCAGAAAGAACTTCCAGACCCACCATCCAGAACAACCAGTGGGCGGGGCTGCGGGGCAATGAGGGCCAAGCCCCTTGCACAAATTTCATGCATCCGGCCTCTAGTGCAATTACAAACTCCCTGAAATCTGGTTAAAAGCAGGTTAATGGTTACTAAACTGTTTAACAATAGATGGTTTTTCCTGATTTCTTCACAAACACAAACAGCATTTGATATGGCTGGATATTGACTACACAAAACACAGAATGAAAAAAAAGGTTTGTTGTGTGTGTGTGTGTGTGTCTTGTTGTTTTTTTTATTGATTTCAGAGAGGAAGGGAGGATAGAGAGAGAAAAACATCAATGATGAGAGAGAATCATTGATTGGCTGCCTCCTGCACGTCCCCTACTGGGGACTGAGCCCACAACCCAGGCATGTGCCCTTGGCTGGAATCAAACCTGGAACCCTTCAGTCTGCAGGCTGATGCTCTATCCACTGCACCAAACTGGCTAGGGCTCTGTTTGTGTGTGTTTGGTGGTGGTGGTGGCATTTCCTATTTTTCACTTGCATCAATGACTTCCTGTTCCTGGTTTATTTCTTCCAGTGCTCTAGTGAGGATGCTGACTGTCTGTCTCCCATATTGTCCTCAAGAGCACCTTCCCACCAGTGTTCCCCAAGCAAGGTCCCCAGAGATGCTGGCCAGGGGGGAAGTGTGCTGAATGTGTCAGCCTTCCTGGTGGGCAGCTAAGGCTCTTATTCAGAATGAAGACCGAAGAGTGGTCAGTCTGCAGAGCCCAGCACCATCAGTGGGTTTTACTGGAAATTTAACTTCTGGCTGTGTAAGGAAAATAAACAGAGACAATGGCATTTTCACTCTCCTAAGCAGTTTATCTGATCAATACGGGAAAGATTGCTCTTCACTGTGGCTGATCTGAGCCTTAATTAAGGATTTTGCTCTCTGAGGGTGACATGCCAGCCACCTTCAGAGTATTAGTATTGAGTTTCTCTTTCAAAAAAAAGTAGAGTTAAGACAATATCAGCATGGCAAACACAACCGATGATGATTTTTCAAAAAAGAAATCCATAAGCTCGTTTTTTGTTTAAGTTTTTTCTAAAGCAGATTTAAGATCTGAGAAAAAAAAATCCCTATGTTGTTGTTGTTTTGCCTCATGAATAAAACTGTGATACAAAATATAGCAAAAAAAGGTCCCCTTTAATCTTGCTCTTTATCACTTTTCCTGTGGCCCACCCTGCAAAAAATGTAAATTAGAATCCAGCTATGTCAACCAACTACTTTTCCAAAACTCAGAATTATTCCCCCTTACTTTGTGTCACTGGGCATGCTGGTTCTTCTGCCTTACAAGACTTTTCCCTAATTCTCTCTAACTCGGCCTTCAAACCCGACTCAGTGCATCCTCCTCCACGCAGTCTTCCTTCACTTGGTTTCTTTCCAAGACCACTATGATGGTTGTCTTCTTTTATTTGTTCCTTAGAAAACTACAGCAATATAATATGAAAGGCTTCCTCTCCTAAGTTATGCTTTGAACCCCTAGCTCTTAGCAAAATCATTCAACAGAGTGAGTGCTAATTAGGTGTTTGTGAAATTATTGAATATTGAGTGTATTTGATTATTCAAAAATTTGCTCTTTGAACTGGTAATACTTTAAAATCAAAATGATGACTCCAAAGACAAATTACATATATATAATATGTTAGTGTTTCTTGAAAATGCATAATCATGAAATGTGGTTCTTTAGTGGGTAAATTAAATGGCTGTTTTGAGAAAGGTATTTCCCAGAAATACATCCCTTGAAACTATTCTTTTGAAAATGAATATATAAAATCATTTCTTTTTAAAGAATAGCATCCCCAGGAATAAGAAAACCAATATTTCTAGAATCCTCTTGTAGGGTTTTCATAATTATCAGTACTTGAAATTTTATCTCAGCCTTTACAAAGATTGCATTAGCATAAAATGTGTTCTTTTGATTTAATATATTCTTTGAAAGGGAAAATATTCACCAGAACAAAGAGATGGGATAGGAAATTATTACCTGCCAGGTGATAAACAGTGTTTTACACAGATGAGAAAGGTGTTTTTTATTTTTAAATGCAAATTATGAAATTTTAGTTGACACTCAATCCTTTTGGGGAAAAAAATCGCAGAATTCAAACTGAATATCCACTATTAAAGTAATAGGGCTATTTGAATTATGGCACATTGCAAATCCAAAGTTAATGTGTTCTTTTCTTTTGAATGTTACCTGCATTATTACGTTTTTGTCAAATTGTACCTGTACCATGATTCATCACAATTCAGGTTCCTTAAACTAAAAAAAGATAATTATACTTGTTACTCATTATGCTTTCTTTGGAATACTGGACTGAGGATCTAGGTAAATAAAATGATTTTCTGTAAAGTTTAATTAAGCAGATCTTTATTGTGGAAGATTCTTCAACTCTTAGACCGATAACACTCCATAGAAATGATGCTGTTCTTTATTGCTATGTCTTTGTAATATTACTGCATTCTAAATACAAAACAAACTCAAAGATGCTTCTGCTTAAGGATATTAAATTCTCTAAAATCAATAATAACAAATTTATGCACCAGGAATCATTCTCCAAATACTTGCACAACTTATGCACCTCATGGTTCCCCACTGAATGAATACATTAAAAATAAGTAGAAACACTGGTATTTATCAAGAAATGTCACTGAGGAAGGGGCCCTTGATTGGTCATTAGAAATAATCCCTAAAGAAACTTTCATTGTTTCGAAGGAGTACTTTGGTGCCTACCATTAATTGAACTTGAGAAGAATGGTCCTCTGCTCAAAACTGTTTAGTGGATTATCATTGAACATCCTAACTTCTTACCGAGGTCTCTGAGATTCTCCCATCCTACCTTCCTTATGCATTAATTCCATCACTCACTCTCCCCCAACCTTCTTCCCTTCCTTTAAATACACTAAGTTCTTCCTCAACCCAGAACCTTTGCACACACTGATCTGTGCTTTCCTCCACAAATGAATGAACCAACTCATCTCAGCCTTATTGTTTCAATTTTAATGTCATCTCCTCAGAGAGGCTGTCATGAGCATTTTTCCCCCAAAAAAACTCTTCCCCTGATGAACCCCTGATTTTCTTCATTTTAGCCATTATTATTCCCTTCATGGGAATGGTCTTAATGTATAACAATTACATTACTTACTTTTTTAACTTTGAAAATGTTTTTAAAACATTAAAAAAGAATCACCTTTATCTACACTAATAAAAGAGTAAGATGCAAATTGACTGTACCTTCGTGACGCCCACCAGCCAATCAAGAGTATGCAAATTAACCCAACAAAGATGGTGGGTTAATTTGCATATGCAGGCGCCAAGTGGCTGGGGGCGGGGCAGGGCGGGACGCTTGCGTCGTCATGACAACACAGGTGTTCTGAACTGCCCCAGCTGCTCTGGGCCTCTGGGCAGCATGGGAAGGCAGAAAGGCAGCTCCGGGCCCAAGTGAAAAGGCGGCTCCCACCAGAGCGAAGGCGGTGCCGGCAGCCAGGGTAAGGAAGGCCCATTCTTGCACAAATCTTCATGCATCGGGTCTCTGGTTAGAATATAAGTTCTCTAAGTCTGGACTATATCAATCTTTTCTCCATTAAAAAGTCAAAGTAGCCGAAACCGGTTTGGTTCAGTGGATAGAGCGTCGGCCTGCGGACTGAAGGGTCCCGGGTTCGATTCCGGTCAAGGGCATGTACCTTGGTTGCGGGCACATCCCCAGTGGGGGGTGTGCAGGAGGCAGCTGATCGATGTTTCTCTCTCATCGATGTTTCTAGCTCTCTATCCCTCTCCCTTCCTCTCTGTAAAATATCAATAAAATATATTTTTTAAAAAAAAGAATGCTTTAAGAAGTCAAAGTAACTGGCCTTCAATGCATATTTCATATTTCAATTAATGAGTTTTCTATGTTCTTGAATCAACTTTTTCTGAAATGTTTTATTTATCCATAGGTATATAATCAGCCACTCAAAACTTAGCACAACAATAATAAGTGAATATTTGTCATGGTTTCTGTGGGGAAGAAATTTTGGAATTTGACTTCCTGATCTGTTTGGGATTTCTCCTGAGGTTACATTCAGAAGTGGGCTGGGACTGCAGTCACTTGGGACTGGACAATGTAATTCTGAGGTGCTCACTCACGTGACTGGCAAGGTTTGCTGGCTTGTGGCCAGAGTTTCAGTTCCTCCCCACATGCATCTCCTTGAATATCCTCATGGCATGATGACGGAATTCCTCCAGAGGGAGTAATTCAAGAGACCGGGGCAGAGCTGCAAAGCCTTTTTATGACCTAGAGACTAGATCTCAAGTGTACTCACCACAAAAAAAGAAATGTAATGATGTGACATGATAGAGGTGTTAGCTGTTGCTACAGTGGTAGTCATGTTACAAGACATAAATATATGAAATCAATGCTTTGTGTATCTGAAACTTACACAATGTTATATGTCCATTATATATCAATTGAAAATATAATGTGGAACAAAAAGAAATTACCCAGCATGCCTGCTGTCATATTTTTTTGGTCCCCAGGCCAGCCGGGATTCAGTTCTTACACAAGGGCCTGGTGCCAGGAGCCAAGAATCACTGAAGACCCTCTGGGAGCTGGCTACCACACAAGCCACAATGTATTTCTGGCTGTCAAAGCTGGGATTCTCTTCCAATCCCTTTTCTTTTTTTCCCAACATCCAATGTCTCCCTTCTTACCTTCATCCCTGTGATGGACAATTCTGATTAATTTTCTATACCCTGTGAACCCATCTTCATTTTGTCAGAGTATCATCAGACCAAAAGTCAATCAAAAATTCCCAATATTAGGCATGACCTCAGATGCCTCATCTTTCTACCCTTCCTCCTTTCTTATTCTCTCTCTCTCTCTCTCTCTCTCTCTCTCTCTCTCTCTCTCTCTCTCTCTCTCTCTTTCTCTCTCTCTCTCTTCTCTATACACACACACACACACACACACACTCACTTAGCCCCAATGAGATTTTATCTGACCTGTCTGACGTAGGCAGTTTCTGAGGTTGATTTAAAATTTAACTCTAAGTAAATGAGAAAAATTGTGAGCCAAAATTATTGAATTTCTCAAAGTATACTGATTATTAGTCTACAAAGATTATTTTTTAACAAACAATCCTTTTCATCTACCTTCCTTTGATCTACCTTAAATACGAATAAGTTCCTTAAGGGCAAACTTTCTTATTCTCTATCATTTTTTCAAGGAGTAAGGCAGCTTCTTTTCCCAGATTTGAAATCCATTTAAGATTCATGTATGCTGAGTTCTAGTCAAAAACACTAACCTTTTGGTGTTTGGCCTTAACTTTGTCAAACATAACTTCCTGCCTTAAAAAAAGTTTTAAATGTTAATTAAAAACACTCAAAGTGTCTTAGTCAAAAAATAGTCCTGAACTTAGACCTGTGCTCGCCTACAAAATGATGAATTACAGTACGAAGCATATGGATTAAATGTCTCTGCAAATTTAATGTGAATTTAAAAATTAGTATTTGGAAAACACATCTGTGTTTTGATAAATTAACTAGTGAAAATGTTTGAGCATAATCTAATGCTAATTACAGTCAGTTCCAATTCCTCAGATCAAAATTGGGAGCATATGCCCAGATTATACTCACTATTTTCCCGATTTTTTCACTAGGAGTTCAAAAGTTTAATGGGAACCAAAGGAAACGTGTAGTCGGATTAGACAGTTGGTGTTATGAAATTACCCTAATGACATTTTCAATCTGAACCACCTCAGTAAGTGAACACTGAATACAAACAGAAGTCCCAGATTATTACGTTTTTCTATTGCAACGATGATTGAAAATATAGAACATTTGGTCTTCTATGGGAACATGAATCCATAAATCACTATAATTTTCATTAATTTATGATTTATATTCTATATTCTTCCAAAAAGGATTTGAATCAGCTCACATTAAAAGATATATGCAATTGGACTCAGATAAGTCAACCGAATCGTGCAAGAACACCTGTTTTCCTAATATTTGTACAGAATTTTCAAGCATTCATTAAATAAAAATTGATTGTTATCTAACTGTGTGCATAGCACAGTATGGGAAAGTATATAAATAACAAAACTTCTGCCTTTTTAAGTCAGTGGGAGAAAAAGACAGTAGAGACAGATTATGTTTGTACTGTAACTACTTTATAGAATAAGTAGCCACAGGTTTTATCTAAATATGGGACATAATCAAGTTTCAAATAACAATATTCACCCTGGCTGAGAAAAAAGAGAAAATAAAGCAAACACACTGCCCCAGAGCTTAGTATAATTTGACTTCATGCTCATTTTTCATCTGAAACAAATCGTCTGAGTTCTGTAGTGATTGGTACCTCCTCTGCAAATATATCATTTTTCCAAAGGATGCTCAAGAGAGATTAGAGATCAATATGGATTCACTTTTATCTTATAATGAAAAATACTGGCTTTACACAACTATCAGATGCCAAGACAGAATCGAGGGGTCAAGGACCTTGTCTTCTACCTACCACCCTCTTTTATGTGCATGTAAATTTCAAATCGCTTTCTTTCTTCTGACAGGTGCACTAAAGACACTTGAATGATTCACTCTGTTCCTGATGTAAAATTGTATGCAGTTAGCAAGTGAGCCAAAATCTTTTTTTGCAAAGAAACCTATCTTTAAAATACCAGAGCAGTACAGGATTAGTGAATCTCAGCAGAGGTGCAAGGATTAATCTCACTCAATGTATTAGAACTAGCATATGCCACGGAGGGATAAGAAATGGATTCATGATAGCTAATTCTTCCATAACTATCTTAAATTTCTTCTTCTCATACCTCTCTCCTATTCCTGCCCTTCCTTTTAACTCCTTGAATTGTTCTTTGTTCTTTAACTGGCTGCAATTTATGTAGTGGGGGGAAGCTCCAATAACCCACTGCTTTGAATCCACAGCATTTACTGAACACAATGATAGCAAAGACCTCCTGTAGACACTTCATTCATAGCCTCACTCTTGAACTTTTACCCTCAACCTACTCCATCTCTCAACCCTCACTACCTCCACTTTACTGGGTATTTTCCAATGTTCACCTTGATCTTGAAATTGATTCAGATGATATTTCCATAACTTTAGGAATACAAACTCAACTTCTTTACAAGAAAACAAAATATTACTTCTCCTACTCATGGGTTAGTGTCTTCCTCATTTGATCCAGTCTTAGGGCTCCTGTAGTCTAACAGTACTGCTATATTACAACAGTCAAAAATTTGGAATATTGGAGAAAAAGGTGACAATTCATGATTATATATGTGAAGGGAATTGAGGGGGAAAAATCAACTCATGTATAGTTTTCTTCTGAAAAAAACAATAACAATATTTTAAGTTGCAATTCAAGTTGTGAATAAGGATAACAATAAAGTGTCTCATTCTGATTTGTGGCTTTCATTAATGACTCTTCAACTATTAGAAAACTATTCTAACTCCAGATATCACATCAGCAAAGGATCATCTTCTTGAGAACTGGCCATCTACTATTTTAATTTTACTCAAGACATTTTATTTAAATGTACCTGATTCAAATCTATCTCAACGTCTGAATAACATTAGGGACTTTATCAACTGATCCTCTGAGTACAGGTTTATCTGCAAAGCAAGAAAAATAGTACCTAGTTTACAATGAATGACGTAATGGCATAAAGCACAAAATCATAGGCTGTGACGTGGTTCATGCTTCATGTATGTTAGTTTTGATAACCATAAACCTTGGTGATAATAGCAACCAAAACAGAGAAACCTCTGTTGGTCAGACACTCTTCTAAATGTCTTAATCCCACTGACAATTCAAAATGGTAGATAGAGTTACTATTGCAGGAAAAACCCGGGACACTGAGGGTAAGGTAGTTGGCCCAAACAAGGTAAGAATGGCAGAGGCAGGATTCAAAGCAAGGCAGTCAGATTCTCTTTGACTCTGTACGGCTGCTAATTTTTGAAAAGTTACTAGAAATGGGTAATCGTTAAGTCCAAAGACCAGAGATTTATTCCGAAACCTGGGAGATTTATACAGAACCAGAGTCTTGCTGAAATAGAATTATTTAGCAGTTGGTTTAGCAATTGTAAACCAGCAGTGACATGTATAACAGAAGTATTGAATTTTGTGGCGACTTGTGTACTGCATTGTGTCATATTGATTCAAATGAGATAGTTCCCATCTCAGTTGAATTAAGTGCAAAGAGCACCCCAATACGTGGAATATGATACTGATTTTAGGCGTATATATAAAATAAACTGGAGGCTGATTGAAATTTATGGAAAGTAATTAGCAATAAAGTAATTCAATAGAAAAGTATTTAAACTAAATAAAATTAATGAAGGCTTTTGATATGAGAATTAGATTAATTAAAAGTAGCATTTAATGAATAAAATCCATTAGAAAATGGATAGGTTAGTGTTTGAATTTAGAGTTATTAAAAATGTTCTATGCTTAAAATAAATCATTACCCCATAAAGATATAACCAATACTTTCCAAATCCATACAAACATGCATTTCCTGTAAATTTACTTAAATGGGGGAAATGGTAACTTTAAATTGATAAAGAGTTTGGATCAGATTGAATAGATTCAAACTATTTATATATGACTTGGGGAAAATATTATGAATGTTTCAGTTACAAATATTTCTCTTAAAAGTATTCCAACCCCTTAT
The DNA here is from genome assembly GCF_963455305.1 of Plecotus auritus. Taxonomy (NCBI): domain Eukaryota; kingdom Metazoa; phylum Chordata; class Mammalia; order Chiroptera; family Vespertilionidae; genus Plecotus; species Plecotus auritus. The sequence continues at coordinate 52,659,407 of NC_137785.1, forward strand.
AAAGCAAAACTTTAAAAGTTAGCCACGTTTGCAATTACAACATCTTCATCTACTTTTCATCTTCTATCACATTTCATTATTTTTTTTGCCACCAGAGAGAACATTTAATTTCTAATACTAAATTCTAGTATTTTTCTTAGTCTGTAAAATCTGAATGTCTCCCTGTAGGCTTAATCCAGTTAATTGATTTCTAATCAAAGCAAGGAAACTTAAGATAATAATTAAATATCATAGAATCTCTATTCTTACGAACTTAAAAGAGTGTAGGCTAAGATGTCAAACAGGTTTTGCATCTTGGGTCTCTTATACACTGGCAATGTGATATTGGACAGTTAACATCTCGTGTGTCATTGTTTATAATATCACTAGAAGCCCGATGCACGAAATTTGTGCTTGGGTGGGGGGGGGGTAGGAGGGGGTTGTCCCTCAGCCTGGCCTGCGCCCTCTCGCAATCCGGGACCCCTCGCTCCTTACCACCCACCTGCTTGCTCCTTACTGCTTGGCTCGCCGCTCCTTAGCGCTGCCGCCGGGGTGGGAGAGGCTCCCGCCACCACTGCTGCACTCGCCAGCCATGAGCTCTGCTGTGGGAGCACACTGACCACCAGGGGGCAGCTCCTGCGTTGAGTGTCTGCCCCCTGGTGGTCAGTGTGTGTCATAGCAACTGGTTGTTCTGGTCGTCTGGTCCTTCTGCCTAACGGTCACTGGGCTTTTATATATATACACACACACACACACACACATACATATATATATGGTATGCCTTCTCCTAAGGTCAATGATGAAGAATAGTCAGTGAAATTTATATAAGACCTAACCTTATGCCTTCCCATAAAAATACAGTTCTTTAATATTAACTCCTACTTTCTTTCCTGAAGATGTGATCTAGAATCAAATCTGTGTATATGACTTTCTTCCCCAGTGCCACTTATATCTATTCAAATAATAAGGTTATTAAAAATGCCCACATAGCCTTTTTCGATAACTAATATATATATTATCATTTAAAAAATGTATTAATTACTTTATTCTCACTTCAATGTAAATTGCAGAGAGCTAGGATTTTGCCTTTTTGATCACTGCTGTATGTGCACCCCTTAACATAGGGTCTGTCAGAGTAGATCTATTATACATAGATATTGAAAGAATGAATAAAATATTGGCCCTAGGAGGTAGGTACTATTGTTGTCACAGTTTACAAATGCGGATGCTGGAACACAAACTTAGATAAGCCTCTTGCTTTGCCCAACCAAAGCCATATTCCAAGTAATTGCAGAAACAGGTTAGCAAATAATTAGATGTCAAGTTCTTCAATCATATGCCAACCGCTGCCTCCTTCAGAAGGGACATGCACTCTCCAGTTCATCACAGTCTGCAACCAGCCCTCTGCACTCTTTTATGTTACCTGTTTGACCCTTGTTGCATTTGAGTTTGTAATTTCAAGCGGAGATGTTAGAGGATGCAAGGAAACTGTGAGGGATGGTATATGGATAGATCAAGTATATGGGGGAGGGGAGGGGGAGGGGAGCGGCGAAAGACAGAGAGAGGCAGAGGATAACCAGAAGTTTTAGTAACATTCCAAAATCCTGAAACAACCTACATATACCTACCAACACCATTGATTGCAGTCAGACTATGGAGAAGATGATAGTATGCCTCCAAGCCCACATGCCGTAGACATACATAGAACCATTTCTTTCTCAAAGAAGCCTAATTCAGTGCAGAATATACCCACTGGATCCTTACTGGACGGGGAGTTTTGGTTTCTCATCTAGATCATAAATCCCTTCTAAGCTGATGCATGCCATTGTAAGCACTGCTCACATCTGCTTTAATTTTTATTACTCATTTGAACCCATCTCACCAGACATTTTAGCTCTCACTGCCTTCGGCTTGTGAGACTGCTGTTGGCCCACATCTGAGAGCTGGCTGACAAGGGGTCTCAATCTTCAGTGGGTTTACAACAGAAATACCTTATTTGATACTCATCCTATCTAATAAAGAGGGGATATGTTAATTGACCATCACTCCATCACAAAGATGGCTGCACCCACAGCTGAGGCCAAGTTCCCATAAGGAGCCTTAACGAACAATCAACAGGGACCTGAGGCTACGTCCTCCCCCACCCCTGTAGGGCTTGACAGGGGACCTCAGGCCGCACGACACCTGGGAGGGCTTGACAGGGGACCTTAGGCTGTGCCCCACACCCAGCAGGGCTTGACAGGGGACCTCAAGGTGCACTTCCCATCCTGGTGCTGGGCTAGGGGACCTCAGACTACTCCCCCCACCCCTGCACCAGGCCGGGGGACCTCAGGCTGCACCCCCTGCCCCAGCACCAGACCAGGGGACCTGAGGCTGTGCCCCCTGGCTGGTGGGGCTTGACAGCAGACCTCAGGCTGTGCCCCCACCCAGCAGGGCTTGATGGGGGACCTCAAGGTGCACCCCCAGTGCTGGTTCGGGAGAACTCAGGCCACGCCCCCCCCCGCCCAGTGGGGCTTGACAGGGGACCTGAGGTTGTGCCCCCCGCCTGGTGCCAGGCCAGGGGACCTGGGACTGCACCCCCCCGCCTGGCAAGGCTTGATGGGGGACCTCAGGCCACGCCCCCCATCCTGGCGCCAACGTCCCCTGCCCGGCAGGGCTTGACAAGTGTGCGACTGGCTGAGTCTGGATCTTGCCCAATGGAGGGGGGGCCGGCCGGGTCTGGGTCTCACGCAAATTTGAGGTGCATGTGGGTGGGTGGGGACTTGACTCTGGGTCCCATGGTGTGCCCCAGACTCTGACAGGAGGAAGTTTTTCATATACATTTTACTAATTTTCTTTCATCTCTGACACTTCTATTATAGAGAAAGGGCAAATAGCAATATTAAATTATTTCCTCTAATTAATCCCCTTTTAATGTGCACGAATTTTGTGCACTGGGCCACTAGTTATAATAAACCCATTTTCAATAATAACATTAAAACCAAATCACAAATTGGTTGCTTTTTAAACAATATATATACAGCTTCTAAGAGAAAGTTTTGTAATGAAGTATATATGAAATTATGTGCTAAGTCTGTAAAATTTAAGTTGCATTGATTTGTGGTGAACAAAATACAGAGCAGAGATTGCTATTTCTTCAATCTACCTGAGGATGATAGAATTTTATTAGAGCCTGTGCTATAGTGTGTGATCACCTGGAGCCTCAAATGTCATCCGAATACTATTTTTTTCTTCCTTTGATCTTAAGAGTTATGATAACTGTATTGTGTCTTTGAGGACAAATGTCTAACAGCTCCTTCCCCTCCCCAAATGTTCTATGTTCTCTGTTATCTGCCACAAGAGTAGAAGAAAACACTAGCAGATGCATCCAGAACTGTTCTTTGTAAGTCATATATATTTCAATTTGTTTCAAAGGAGCAACTCATTTCTTCTACATTATTTTGTGCAACACTCAGTATCTTGTTCTCTCCTTTAACTTCCTCTTTCATACTGTGAGGCATTAGATGTTTAGGTCTGAGTCATAAGTTCAGTTTTGTTTGTATGTCCTTTTTTATCAAATGCTTAGGTTGCTGCTGCATAAAAAAAACATGCATTGATTTGCAAACCCAGATACTTTCATATATATATTTATTTTAGAGAGGAAAGGAGAGGGAGAGAGAGATGGAAACATCAATGATGAGAATCATTGTCTGGTTGCCTCCTGCACTCTCCCCACTGAAGATGAACCTGCAACTCTGGCACATGCCCTGACTGGGAATCGAACCTATGTCCTCCTGTTCCATAGGTCAATGCTCAACCACTGAGCGATGACAGCTGGGCCCATATACTTTCTATAAGTTACTGCCCTTGGAACAAATTTTACGAATTGATGCATTGAAATTCTACAAGAGGAGAAACTTGATTTTGATTTGTGTCTATCATGTTCATTACTGTGTTACAGTGCCTATCATAGAGCTTTGAATGTAATATGAACTCAATATATACATACATATATGGTAAATTAATGACTAGAACACTAAATGCCAATGAGTAGCATGGCAGACCCCAGTTCCATGGTCACAGGACCATATCTAAGGTCATCAGTATTAAAGAAAAAACAGAATGGTATAAAATTTGTAGTTGAATTCTTAAAGAATTCTTAAAGACTAGAGGCCTGGTGCATGAAATTTGTGCACAGGGGAGAAGGTCCCCTCAGCCCAGCCTGCACCCTCTCCAATCCGGGACTCCTCAGATATCCCCCTCACAATCCTGGACCACTGGCTCCTAACTGCTCACCTGCCTGCCTGCCTGATCGCCCCTAACTGGCCCCCCTGCCAGCCTGGTCACCCCCAACTGCCCCCCCGACAGGCCTGGTCACCCCAACTGCCCCCCTCCCTGCCAGCCTGGTCACCCCTCACTGCCCACCCTGCTGTCCTGGTCGCCCCACACAGCCTGCTGTTTGGTCGTCCCTCACTGCCCACTCCCCCATCCCCCCGGCCTGGTCACCCCATGTAGCCTACTATTTGGTCGTCCATTGGTTGTTTTGTTCATGACGGCCCCTGGCTTTTTATATATTAGGATTAATAAAGAACCTACTACTAATATAAGTAGCAACACAAATATAGAACTCTTCATGATATGAAAATAATTTCAACTTGTAAAATTATGTTTCTATCTTAAAGCTATTGGTTTTGTATCCAAATCTTTCACAACACACTTCCACTACTTATTTCTCCATAAAATCTCCATAAGGTGCCTAAGTAAATGCTACTCCTCTTTTCTACATTTATACAACTTGAAGAAATACAATTTGTCTACTAAAAGCTCACTGAGACCACAGAATTTATTTATAATATATGCTAAGTTCTAAGCACATTCCAATGCTAATTCATCCCATTACAGATATTAAAAGCAACCAAAATCTATAAAGTAACACAACCATATCGTTCAACTAAAACCTACTGTAATATTTATTGAAAACAGAGGCTTTTTGTTGGACTGTCACTATCCTCTTTATTTTTTTGCCTTTTTTCTATTTAAGAGCTCTATAACCTAACACATATGAAAAACAAAAAAATACAAATTTCCGGGAGAAATTCTGATCATGTAAAAAAAAGATAAAATCCTAATATAGCTTATATAAATGCTCACTAACACATACACACCACCACCACCACCACCACCAATACCTTGAAAATTCATCATGATGGGTTATTTCTCTTTAATTTTTTATAAGGAACCTAATGACTAACTGTATAACCTTTGTTCTCTTAGCTCCAGTAGTCATAGCTATAAAACACAAAGGGTTAGAATATTGTTCCACAGATTTTCCAAGAATGTTAAGTAAGCTAATACACACAATGCATTTAAAATATTATCATTCTTAATTATTATAGATTTTTATATGAATAATGGATATTTTTTATCCATCAAGTTTATTTTTTACCTACAATACACTGTGAAGATTTTTTTCAATGCCTTTAAATATCTTTTCAAAATGTCATTTGAATAGTTGCTTAGTTATATATCATAGAAACATATAATTTAAACCAACCTTTTATTGATGGATTTTTATATAGTTTCTAAATTTTAGCCGTCATAATTATTGCTGTGATGAATAATTTTAGACACAAATGTCTACAATATTTTTTTTTCTTTTACGATGCTTTTGAACTGATACATGTGCTAAATCACTTCAAAAAATTGTGCCAATAACTTCCTTTTCCCCCAAAGTATGGAAACATAATTCTCACTCCAGGTGTTACAATGAGATGTTATTATTTTTAATTTGAAAGTTCAGAATTACTATCTTATTTATATAATTAATCATTTAAAAAACTTCTAATTAGCTTACAAATATTTGAGAACATTTATGCCTGGTAGTGTGTGTGAAAGAGATGAGGGAAATGAGAAAGAGGATATGAATGAGAGGTTTGTGAGTGCTCACTTTTCTTTGCCTAATTACAGTAATTTTAGTGGCTATGATGTAACGATGGTTGTGGAAAGAGTGGTGGTGTTTAATGCTGGTCATAAAAATAAGAGTAATAGGTAATAAGAACTAACATTTACTAAGCACTCTCTATGGGCCTAAATCATCACACATATTATATTTAATGCCCACATAGTCATAATTGCTAGGCCAATTTAAACTGACTCTGAAAGACTTGGTTAAGTAACTTCCTTAAAATCAATACCAATTAAGTAGTTCTTTTGTTGCTGTTTTTTTTGTTGTTAAATTGATGTTTCTATTTTTTTAATTAAATTGATTGGGTGACATTGGTTAATAAACTTATATAGGTTTCAAGTGTACATCTTTATGATACACTATCTGCCTTTTGCATTGTGTGCCAACCACCTGAAGTCTAATCAACTTGCCTCATCATATATTTGACTCCCATACTCTTTAGTATCCCCCCACTCTCCATCCCTCTGGTAACCACACCATGCATATCTCCAACCACAATGTTCTATACACGGTGGGCCTATCAATCTTGTCATGTACATGGGAGATGTATGTTTCCTAATTGTTTCGCTTATTATTTTAGTAATTTTAATGTACAGAAGAGTTTTAAAATATAAAGTTTCAGTGTCATTCAGAATTAAACAGAATTATTTCACCCAGCCAGTGTGACTCACTGGTTGAGAATCTCCCTAGGAATCAGGATGTCTCAGTTCAATTCCGGGTCAGGGCATATGCCGAGGCTGTGGGCTCGATCCCCAGGAGGGAGCATGCGAGAAGCAGTCAATGATTCTCTATCATAATTGATGTTTCTATCTCTCCCTCTCCCTGCCTCTCTGAAATCAATAAAAACATATATATTTTTAAAAAAACAGAATTATTTCTCCTGCTAATCCTATCCTAAAGAAAATTTTTGTTTGCCTTGAGAGTTTTGAAATTCCGAATTTTTTCTAAAGAAGCAGGAAGTGCTTATTCTATGTGTGGGCAACGGGACATTTAAATTTTTGCATTTATTTCTAGACTAGATGCCTGGGGTCCCTTGGCCTGGCCTGTGGGGATCAAGCCAAAACTGGCTGACATCCCCTGAGGGGTCCTGGATTGCTAGAGGGCGGTTCTCGGTGATGCACCCCAGAATCAGGCTCCCTCCTCTCTCTCTGGTTCTGGGTGCGTCACCCAAGAACCACAGCTGCCAAGTCACTGCAGCTTGGCAGCTCCTGCATTGAGTGTTTGCCCCCTGGTGGTCAGTGTGCATCATAGCTACCGGCCACTGGGCCGGTTACTTAAGCTTTTACATATATACATATATAGATAGCCTATCTTAGTTTATACTGGTATTTTCATCAGCTATCCATTCCGGAGATGGTTTTCAGATTAATCTTTATGATATACTAGAGGCCCGATACACAAAGATTGGTGCAAGAATGGGCCTTCCTTCCTCTGGCTGCCGGTACCACCTTCGCTCTGGCCAGAGCAGCCTTTCCGCTCCGACCCGGAGCTGCCTTTCTGCCTTCCCATGCTGCCCAGAGTCCCAGAGAGGCTGGGGTGGTGCGGAATGCCTGCGTCCCGCCCCTAGCTGCTTGGTGCCTATGTATGCAAATTAACCCACCATCTTTGTTGGGTTAATTTACATACTCACTCCTGATTGGCTGGTGGACATCACGAAGGAATGGTCAATTAGCATGTTACTCTTTTATTAGGTAGACTATTCAAGAACTTATGCCCTAGCCGGTTTTGCTCAGTGGATAGAGTGTTGGCCTATGGATTGAGAGGTCCCGGGTTCGATTCCAGTCAAGGGCACATGCTTGGGTTGCGGGCTCAATCCCCAGTAGGGGGCATGTAGGAGACAACCAGTCAATGATTCTCTCTCATCATTGATGTTTCTCTCTCTCTCCCTCTCCCTTCCTCTCTGAAATCAATAAAAATATATTTTAAAAAAATTTATAATCTTCCCCTCTTGCTTCCACTTGATTTGGAAGATCTATCACAATTTGATTAGCATCTTTTGACCCTTGTTTCCAGGTCTCCTTGGAGCATATACTGTTGGTATGCACCACATGCCCTCAAGATGCAGCAGTACTGTGATGCTCTCTCAATGGCTTTGGACTGCAAAGTGGGAAGTGCCAGAGAACAACTCTCAATCAATCACAGTGTATCTCCTAGATGAATAACAGTGTCTCTAAAGAGCCCTGCTTGCCAATAGGAATAATGCACCCCTTATGGATTTACTCTTTTTGTTTTATCCTCACCCAAGGAGATTTTTTTCCATTGATTTTTAGAGAGAGTGGGAGGGAGGGAGAAAAAGAGAAACATGGATATAAGAGAGAAACATCAATTGGTTGCCTCCTGCGTGTGCCCTGAAGTGGGTGGGGAAGAAACCTGCAACCAAGGTATGTGCCCCTGATTGAGAATCAAACCCACAACTCTTTGGTGTGTATGTGTGGCGGGGAGGGTTTGACACTCTAACCACTGAGCAACACCAGCCAGGGCTGCACCCCTTATGGATTTTATTCTCCTGTCTCATTTCTCAAGTCTCCCATAGGTGCTCTTTGTAACCACCTCCCAACAAACTGCACTGGAATATTCATCCCTCAGTCTGCTTCTGGGAGAACCTAACCCTGGAAAACCCCTCTTCCAGGCATGGTCATATCTTTTCTACTATACTAGACACATCATGTATTCCTCCTTCAATTTGCTTAATGCCATGATCACTAGGCCTTCAGTATATTTCAGTAGATTGTTCCTCGCCTGAGGGTGATCCAGCCCCACCCAGTGGGACCTTCTCCCTTGGCTGCTCCTTTGCAGCAAAACTCATTAGCCACACCCCCTAAGTTTCTGGCCCCTCCCACCACCTCCTTATGTGGACGAAAGGCCACCTCACAGAGCTTGGGATATGGCATTCCAAGTGACTTCGAAGTAGTCCCTTGATGCATCCTACGTTGCAGGGGGTGACCTCCCCTTGGAGTGAACTTGGACACATGAGAAATAGGAGATGGGGAAGAGTCAGTCAGATAAATGTGTTGGGACCACCTTAATAAAAAATGAATTTACGAAGACTTGGGGATGTTACTTCTAAGAGACTGACATTTCTTCCCTTGAGTTATTTAAGAACCAACCAAGAGGAAATGATTCTTGGCATCCATTATATGCCTGCCACAATAGGAGCCATTGAATGGACTATAAAAGAATCACGAGTCAGAGGTTGGGAAGTTATTGTAATACCCATTGGCCTAACCTAAGAGAGCCATTATTGAAGTGTGTAAGCTTTTCCCAGAGTGCTTCCTCCTGCTATTATTTTAAATGGGATTGAAATCCTTATTGTAAAGACAGCTTAATATGGAAATGAATAAAGAACAATATAAACTGCCCATGGATCACTTTTGCTAATACTCTGGTATATGTTATATACTTCCAGTAATTGTTCACTAAATGTACCCAGAAAGGGGCCTTCTGTAACTCCGCATCAGCCTTTTTATCTGACTTCCCTTTCCTAATGTAATTATATAATCTTTGAAAACATGCTATGCAATGCCTGCATAGTATGTCTTGTGTTGAATCTGTACTGATTTGTTAAACTAATAAGATATTGCTGTGCATTTAAGATTGTTCCCAACTTTTCTTTAGTACAAAAAACACTGATGAGTTTCCTTGTAAAACACATGGATTTACACAGCAGTGATTAGTTTTAAAGAAGAGTGGTTCTTTCTTTGGAGGGTTGACTGTGACAGTAATCCTGAATCCTGAGTCATAAAAGCAATATAGCATAATAATGACATTAAGAACGCAGCAATCATTCCACCAGAGCTATTATTAATTTTGCATATTATCTTCCAGATTTTCTGTGTGTTTATTTCACATGGCTATGCTTATAAGGAAAACTATTTTTAACATGACTTTTTCATTTAGTATTTTCTCTTTTGCAGTTCCAGTGTTATTTAGAGGTACTTGATTGCTATAATTCTTAATGCACGCATCATATTCAACTAAGTGTATGGGTCATGATATGACCGATAACTGTCCCTTTATTGTAAAAATAGTTAGGTTTCATCTAACATTTCATTATGAAAAATGAAAATATATATATATATATATATATATATATATATACACACACACATATGTATATATGTATACATACACATATATATGTAGATATACATACAAATGTGTACATAAATGTATGTATATCATAGTTTACATATATACATATATACACACACACATACATCTTGAATGCTTGTTTTTCAGTGTTAATCATTGGTTTTCTGTTAGAATATCAATCATCATTAAAAAATCAAGTTACTCAAGGGTTAAGAAGTGAGAATAGTCTTATAACTGCTCATCCTTTAGCTGTTAGATGTAGTTTCATTGGCATGATACTCAAATTCCTTTAAAGGCAAATAACAGTGGCACTCTATTCCATCACTGTGACCTGCGCAAGTTAATTTAACTTTATATTGGATATTGGACTAACATTGTCCAGGAAAATCATTTGTCCTTCTCAGTGGGGAGGCACATAGACCAGCGAGCGCATTTATTTTTATCCTTTACCATACAATGGCGTCCCCCTGCTCAGTTACTGACTCGGAAGCATCTGCTGTGTGAACTGGGGAGAGCCAATAAAACAACCAAAGTCTGTTATCATTTATCTTGATTTAAAGGGAGATGCTATTTCTGGGATTGACCTGAAATGTCACTTTTGCTGCAGCCTTTGTTTACAAAGTCAAACCTTTTCCAAACTGCCTAAGTGACAAGAAAGTTGACTAAAGTTTATTGGCCACTTGAATTCTTCAGTATGGTTAGGCAATTTACATAAAATGATTACAACACCATTCTTATGAAATATGTGACATCAACACCTTTTAACCTAGAAGGAAGTTATGTCTCTAGGATTTTAATTCCTAGCCATACAGCTCATAAGTGCAGAACTAGCATTCAAATCCATTTAAATTCCTTCAGTAAGTTTGTAGTATATAAAGTGTTCTGGATGTGATAAACATCACTGGGAGAGACATGATAAGATAAAAAGGTGTTTGGTTTTGGTCTTCGTGATTTTATAGTCTAGGCATTTCTATCACATTGTTGCTTACTTCAAAGTGCATGATGGAGGTGTTCCCCAATATTTTTTTCTAAATTGAATTCAATATAATGCCTACAGAGAATGGATACTGCCTGAAATTAAGGACAAATAGTATTTACTGATCAAGAATACGGAACACCCTCTCTTTCACAGAAAACAACAACAACAAAAAACCACCACCAACAACAACAAAAAGAATATGGGACAGGCATCATGTATCTGCTGTACTAAGAGCTCTACATGTAATAGCTGACCACTCTGTTAATTGACAAAAACAATGTAGGCGTGTGTGTGTGTGTGTGTGTGTGTGTGTGTGTGTGTGTGTGTCTTCTAAAATCATGGGAGTGGAGATTTGTAGGAAAAAACTAAAATGGAATGTGAATCTTCCTACACAAGTAGCCTCAGGAGAACCTCCTTTTGTTCTTGCAACACCAGCCATGCCGAGAAGTTCTCTCCTTCAGCCAAAGTCTGCATACCATGTTGGCATTGGTACCTTCAGTGACTGGAGACTACATCCTCAGACTGGGAATTCTTTACCTTTCATCTATTTTTTTTTTAATTTAGTCCTTACTTACTGATGATGGCAGAACAGGTATCTGTCTGAGCCCAACATCTGTGTCTTGATTCGAATCACTGTGGACTAAGGGGTAACTTTCAAATGCAGAATGGAAGGCAGAAAACATCGCCCATGACTGAAGATGCAAACTCCAGCACAAAAGTCTCCTTACAAGGGCATGAGCATTTGTTTTCTCTGTTTACATTAAATCCCACTGAAGATTGCTTTGGGGGTTTATTTATTGAAATGGACAGAAAATTAAAATTAAAAATATATATATAAGGTCAGAAGTAATCATTTCACTGCATAAGCAGAAATATACATCACATTGGAATAAGTGAGGGTACCTTCTTCTTTAAAAGAGGGTAGGGAAGGTAGAGGAGGGCATAGAGGGGGATAAATGGTGATAGAATGAGACTTGACTTGGGGTAGTGAACACACAATACAGTGTAGAGATTATGTATTATGGAATTCTACAACTAAAATCTACATAATTCTGTTAACTAGTGTCACCCCAATAAATTCAATAAAAATGAAAAAACCCACCCCCAAAAAATTTTAAAGGGGTATGTAAAGGCCCTTGGAAACACTAGCACCAGACTTCTTCAGAAGGCAGGACAATAATTACATTGTCTCAGTGAAGGGGTATGATCTAAGCTTTTAATTTTTTAGATTTTAAAAGAAAGTGTGGACAATTTCTTGGGTAGGAAAGGGGGCAGAGTGTTTCTGGGTCCATGTGAGGGAAAGGCTTCAACCAGTCTGGGGCCAATAGTATTGGTGTTGGCTGGGCCCTTTGGATTCAGTTCTGCTTGCGAATACACACAAATACCATAAACATCACTCAGATATTGATGAAAGGCAGATCTGACCTTTAGATGAAGGTGAGTGATTTCTTTCATTAAAAAAAATAATAATAATAACCCATCCGGTATGGCCCAGTAGTTGAGCATCAACTTATGAACCAGGAGGTCACAGTTCAATTCCCAATCTGGGCACATGCCTGGGTTGCAGGCTCGATCCCCAGTGTGGATCATGCAGGAGGCAGCCGATCAATGATTCTCTCATCATTGATGTTTCCATCTTTTTCTCCCACTTGCTTCCTCTCTGAAATCAATAAAAATATATTAAAATAATAATAATAATAAAATCAGAGCATACTGATCAAAACTCTGGACCAGCAAGGATATGCAACTAAATTGGACTGAACTTTTGTCATATTAGGATCCTCTCCCCGCAAAAAAAGAAAAACTTTTGGGGAAAGGGCAAAGCTCCTGGGAATGATGAAAACTACCTGAGATGCAGTGTATGTACTGGGTCAATTATTTTGAAAACAGGAGGTTTGGAGAGACACAGTGTGGTCATAGCTATATCATCAGCTTGGGAGGCGACACTGCTTTTCGAATGGGTCTTATTTGGCTCCAGATATTTCCAGAACTTCCCTCTGAGATGAGGTTTATGACTTTTCACTTCAGATTTGTAGGACCCAGCTTGGTCATCCATCAGCTCGGTAGACATGACACCCCATGGCTAGTCTTTATTTCTAAAAGTCATGGCTTCTCAGGGAACTAAAAGTCTTTTTCCTGAAACACTCAGAATAATAGACTGCAGTCTCAAAGGTGCATTGGCCTTCATTCTGTCCTTTACACGTAGAGCAATTAAACGTTAAAATATAATCCAGTGCAGAAGACAAATGTTACATTCTATTATTATGAGAATAAGGATTTTGAACGTCGGGTCTTTAAAAGCAAACCTTTTGAAAACAAGGGGCCATTAATATATCTTGAGTGTCTGTTATGAGACATAGATTAAGCTTTAGCATTCACTGAGGTCAGTTTTTATTGTTTTAATTTTCCTATCTGCGCATTGCACAGTTGTGTAAAATAAGTATTATTTCCAGGTTAAGTAGGTAAAAGGATTTAAACAAGGCCACAGAGCAATGGGTAACACAAGACTGAGTCTTTCTGTTTTACTTTAAATGCAATTGTCACTTTTCCACATCACATTGTCCTATGAACCATTATAATTTATATCTTGCAATTATTTAGTATTTATTAGGGACTTACTTTTTCCTTTATCACTATACTAATATGGCGAGAAAGAGATCTATTTGAAATCTCCACAATCAATCTTAACTCTACTTCAACAGCCTTTTGGACTAGAGCAGCCTTGGGCAAACTACGGCCCGCGGGCCGGATCCGGCTGTTCTATCCGGTTCTCTTGCTCTCCCCTCCGCTCCTTTACTTTGAATTTATATTAGTTCACACAAACACTCCATCCATGCTTTTGTTCCAGCCCTCCGGTCCAGTTTAAGAACCCATTGTGGCCCTCGAGTCAAAAAGTTTGCCTACCCCTGGACTAGAGTCATGTTAAACTCATTTTAAAAACTACAAAAAAAGGATTTATTATTCTTAAAAAGTAACTTACTCTTTGCTATCCTGGGATATTTAAAAATATACAAAATCCAACATGAAAGGTATCTGACAATCTGAAAAATTATTCCCAACTCCCAAGATACAGCATGACAAACATTTGAATTAGAGTTCCTCCAGCAGAGATGATTTTGCTGGAATCCTTCCATGTTGGTCAGTGAGCAGGCAATTCATTGTGAACCTCACAGGATGTGTAGACTTCTTGAGATTGACCACTAAGCTGCGTGCGTGCGTGCGTGCGTGCGTGCGTGCATGCGTGTGTGTGTGTGTGTGTGTGTGTGTGTATGCTACTAAAATAAAACAAAGCAACTGAATGACAAAGAACAACGGTCTTCCCTCTTCACAAAATACTAAGCAGATAGAATTATTTAACCTCTTTGCCAGTTACCAGACCTTAGTTGTACTGGCTGGGAGGTAAACTGGAGAGAAGAGTAGCAGAATCTGAGAAGAACCAAATATCTCCTCATCAAGGTGAAATAAAGGGAAACAAAAAACCAGACTCATAAGAAAATAGAGAGTTAAGAAAAGGGAAAATATCAGAATGAAAAGGATTATTACCAGATCTTTCTGTAACGCATCCAAACATGTTGTCCTTTCAAGGTCATTTACCATAAAAATCTACCTTGAACTCCAAATGTGGTCAACTATCAGGGACAGGAATCCAAGTGTATCCATCTTCCTATACTTTGGAAGGAAAATTTCACCGTCCATTTTATTTATTTTTTTAAAAATATTTTTATTGATTTTTAGAGAGAGAGGAAGGGCAAGGGAAAGGGAGAGAGAGAAACATCGATTGGCTGCCTCCTGCATGCCCCCTCCTGGGGACTGAGTCTGCAACCCAGTCCTGTGCCCTGACTAGGAATCAAACTGGCAACCTTTGGTGCACAGGACAACACCCAACCAACTGAGCGACACTGGCCAGGGCACCACCATGCATTTCATAGGCTCAATGGGATTGAGCTCCAGAAACCCACTGCAGTAACCAGTTCAATACCCGCACCCCTTTATTACCTTTCTGTCTTGGCATCACTATCCTACTTCTCCTTTTGCATTTTTGGATTACCTTTGAATAAAGTCCCAATGTCCAGGTCTACATCTCAGGCTCTGCCTTCAAGGAAACCCAAACTAAAAAAAAAAACTAAAAAAAAACACAAAAAAACAAAAACAACAACAACAAGCCCTTTGAAAACAAGGACCCCATCATGCTCCCCACTATGCTGAGTAGTAGCTCCAAATGGAGAACAGTAGGGATAAATACTTCTTTGGTGATAAGTAGACACTGATGATGACCTGCAGGGTCATAATTAGAAATAAATCTTATTCAGAATTTGCTTTTACATCCCAAGAGAAACCTGCTTGTTGCATGAGTACATGTAAGTTTATATGGAGGAGGTAATCTGAACCCTTGCTTGTAATTGAGCATGCAGGCTGGAGAGTTATTGGGCATTCACGGCATATTCCCACCCAACTACCTCTGTGGGGACAATGTCGCTTCAAATGGTTCTTTGAAAGTAGTGATGATGAGGCCTGCATTCGTTATGAATCCGTCCTATTCTAGTTCTCTAAATGAGTAGGCACTCCCCAAAACTGATCCTTAAGCTGACTTTCCCAGTAATTGTGTAGTGTACAATGAAGTGTCAGGGACGAAGACAGGTGGGTAGGCATTGTGAATGATGCACTCAAGGAAAGCCTCTCTGATTTCAAAATCCAATGTAATCTTTACAGAGACCTCAAATTCATTGGGAAAGATGGTGGCAATATTAACGTTGGAAACTCTGATTCCCTGATGGGCAATTTTCACACTCTTCCTTCTTTAATTAAAACTAACATAATTAGCCCAGCCGGTGTGGCTTGGTGGTTGAGTGTCGACTCATGAAGTAGGAGACCATGGTTCGATTCCCTGTTAGGGCACATACCCGGGGTTCGGGCTCGATCCCCACTATGTGGCATTCAGGGGGCGGCCGATCAATGACGCTCATCATTGATGTTTCTGTTCCTTTCTCCCTCTCCCTTCCTCTCTCTAAAATTAACTAAAATATTCAAAAAACTAACATAATCATAGCTGCAAAGAAGGAAAAAAATGAATATTTCTACATTCCTTTAACGAGGCAATAATAACCATAGAATTTGCATTGACAAATAAGGACAAAAAATATGTAATTTGTCCCTCTGCTTATTCTTTAATATCCTGATCTATACTATGAAAAAGAAGATGATGCCCAGGAAAAAAAGGGATTCTTAAAACCAAAGGATATTTTAGTTGGAAACGAGGGTAAAGAGGACTGTACAAATAAATCAGGCCATTATGTGATTTTTCAAACTAAAATGTACAGGTAGAGAAGGACTAAAGCTTCCAAGTCCTGAGAAGATTTGTAACAGAAAGGCCCTTAATTAATCTCTGTTGTCATAGCAACCCAGTGTGCAGCCATAGATAGTGAAAATAAATGTGGCATTTACATATTATGTTTCACAATGGCATGTGATAATTATAAATAGCCATATGCATATGCGTATTTGTATATTTGGGGTGTTATTCTGTCTATGTGTGTATAACTGTAATGTTTACTTTCTCTAAATCTTTTCCCAAACTGTAGGTAGCATTCATCAGGATTGTTTTGGTGTTCCCAATAATCCTTTGTTTCTAGCTGTACAAAGCCATCTCTCATGTCGTATGGTGGTCGTTTATATCTATACTGTTATAGGTTATGAGCTCTTCAATGGCAGGGACTATGGCTCATTAATATCAAGGTGGAGTGGCAAATTTTGTTTAGATTCAAAAAATGGCAAGAAACAAATGTGCATGGAGCTAGAAGTATAGAACCACTTCTCAACAGCCCAAATCACCTATTTTTGTTAGACCATGTTAGTTTTAATTAAAGAATTTTTTTCTTTTAGCACATTACTACTGTCTAAAATTATTCAAAAAGACAATTTAGGTGACATAAACAAAATTAATGTAACACTTCTTGAAGAGGACAGTCTCCTTCCCCAAGGGCCTAGAGAACTTCAAAATAGGGTGAAGGCAGAAAGCTTTTATGGGATAAAGAACAAGAAAAAACAGCAACAACACAAAGAGCCCTGACCGGTGTGGCTCAGTTGGTTGGAGCACCATCCCGTACACCAAGGGTGATGGGTTCAATTCCTGGTGAGGCCACATGCCCAGTTTGTAGGTTCTATCCCTAGTCGGGGAGCGTGCAAGAGGCAGTTGATTCTTGTTTCTCTCACATCGATGTTCTCTCTCTCTCTCTCTCTCTCTCTCTCTCTCTCTCTCTCCCTTCCTCGAAGATCAATAGTTTTTTTTAAGAAAATGAATAAGAAAAAAGACAGTAAGTGTAGAGCCTAGAGTTGACTTGGCATTTAATACTGGCTGAGTGGATTCAGTGACCTTATTATGATCAAGTAGAGGATTTATGAGGGACACAAAGTTATCTGAGTTTTGGTTTGCTGAAGTGCCACCCCAGGCAGGAGCGACTGTGTTGGGCCTAGAAATTTATTTCAACATTGATGATAATGATAATGATTATGGTTATCATGATTAATATCACCACTATCACTACTACAACTTCTACCACCACTACTACTACTAGATTAATTAGTTACCTTACACTTGGGGCTGTTTTACAATTTTTTTTATTTTTTAAATGAAAAGATATACACACATTAGCTTTATTTTACTATAGCTAGATATGGAAACAACCTAGGTGGCTATTGATAGATGAATGGGTAAGGAAAATGTGGTACATATGTACAATGGAATATTACATGGCAATAAAAAAGAATAAAATAGTGCCACTTGTGACAACACGCATGGCTCTAGGGTATTATGCTCAGTAAAATAAATCAGGCAGAGCAAGACAAATACAGTGCAGTTTCACTTATATGTGGAATCTAAAAACAAAACGATACAAACAAATAAGAGAGAAAAACAGACTCGTAGAAACAGGGACCAAAGGGATGGTTAGCAGAGGGAGGGCATGGAGGGATGTGTGAAAAGGGGAAGAGGAATGGAGTCAATAATATTGTGATAAGTTTACTTGGTAACGGATGATTACTAGATCTGTGGGGTGATCACATTGCAAGGTATAAAAATGTAAGATCACTATACTGTTCAATGGAAACGGATTTAACCAATATAATATTGTATACCAACTACACTTAAAAACATTTTTGTTTTCTAATACTAGAGTGCCAGTGCATGGATTTGTACACCGGTGGGGTCCCTGGGCCTGACCTGCACCCTTTTGCAATCCAGGACCCCTCGGGGGATGTCGAACTGCTGGTTTCAGCCCGATCCCTGCAGGCCAGGTAGAGGGACCCTACCATTGCACAAATCCATGCACTGGGCCTCTAGTATGCATGTAAGATCTTTGGTTAATCTCTTCCTGCCCTCTCCCCGCTTCCCTCTAAGATTCATCAGTCTGTTCCATGTTTCCATGCCCGTGCATTGAGCATCTGCCCCCTGGTGGTCAGTGCATGGCATAGCTACGGGTCGAACAGTCACTTAGGCTTTTATATATATAGACTAGAGGCCCGGTGCACAAAATTCATTCAAGGGGGGTCCTTCAGCCTGGCCTGCACCCTCTCGCAATCTGGGGTCCCTCGGGGGATATTTAACTGGCAGTCAGACATCCCTTTTGCAATCTGGGACCGTTGGCTCCTAACCGCTGGCCTGCTTGCCTGACTGATTGCCCATAACCACTCTGCCTGCCTGCCTCATCACCCCTAACCACTCTACTTGCCTGCCTCATCACCCTAACCACTTGCCTGCCTACCTGATCACCCCTAACCACTATGCATGCCTGCCTGATTGCCCCTAACCCCTCTGCCTGCCTGCCTCATCACCCCTAACCACTATGCATGCCTGCCTGATTGCCCCTAACCCCTCTGCCTGCCTGCCTGATCACCCCTAACCACTCTGCCTGCCTGCCTGATCGCCCCTAACTGCCTCTGACCTGGCCCCCACCACCCAGCTTCCATCCAGAAGGTAGTTCAGCTGTCTGGTCTAATTAGCATATTATGCTTTTATTATTATAGACTAGATAGATTTCCACAAGAAAAGTGAGATGTTTATACTTTGAGAGGTACATGGGGATCTAATCTGACTGAAGAAACATTAAGGCCCAAGTTCTCTGACATCAAATAATCAGTCTTTTGTGCACCGGGCCTCTAGTCTATATATATAAAAGCCTAATGTCTTTACTTTGGGGAAGTTTATTATTGTTGGTTCAACACATATATTGTTAATAGAAAACTCAATATAATAATAGAGTTAATAGAAAACTCTGTATAATAATACTGATAACAAAATAGCATCAATGTAGCATGTGAGGCAGGGTTACTTACTGAATTTTATATTTTGGTATAGGATGACCTGATTTCAAATATTATGCTAATTTCTTTGACACTACCGAGCCAAGTGATGACAACACTTTGTGTCCTGACCTCCAAGGAAGAGTTCCAGGGTTTTATTTCCTTCGTACACTCACATAGTTACTGAGCACCTTCTGTGTCTCCGTCACCATTCCAGGAGCAACATAATGAGTAGAATAAGGCAGAATATCAACTTTTGGAAAGTATGATTGGTAGGAGAGGATGACAATTATAAGCATACAGGAGGCCCGATGCATGAAATGCGTGTAAGGGGCTCAGCCCTCGCAGCACCAGCTGCCTTGGCAGGCCCTTGCAGCCCCTCATGGCCTCGTCTGTACGGCCGTTCTGCTGTTCAGTCTAATTAGCATATTAGCTCTTTATTATATAGGATGATTATATTCTGAGATGAGTGATATGAAGGAATAAGAGACAGTGTTATATTGTGTTATTTTTATAAATTTCAGCATTCACAGTCAGATCCCTGGGGATAGACTGGTAAGCCAAATGAGTTAAAAGAGCCATAAAGAATTCTAAGAAATGCACTTGGGGAAAGCGGCTGATAAATAGTCACTGAACTACAGCCTCCGTGTCAAGAGGACAATGGTGGGGTTTTGGCAGTTGGGAGGTGGAAGAAATTACTCAGCTTCAGTCACTTGTTGCCTTGCCAGGAAACCAGCCTCGTGATGCTAGAGCTCATGGGTTTTCAAAAAGAAATGTGAAATTGTGACATTTTCTGCCCTTTAATGATTGGGAACGCATTATTATTTTTAATCACAGCAGGAGCCAACATTTTGTGACTCTAAGAAAATGAGGCATCATACTGTGTCTGGCCCACAGGTCTTCCAGTCTGTGGCCTCGACAATAAATCCAAAGAGAGATTAAAGTGGGAAGAAAGGAAGGATGGAGGCTGTGTTCTCCAGGCATGGAAGGGAGAGAAATGCTCACTGAGAATGAGATTTAATATCCTCATGGTTGTAGGTCATAGATTCATGGTGGGTAGGTGTGTATGTGTGTGTGTGTGTGTGGGGGGTGCTGGTGTTGCATAAATGTCTGTGCACTTTTACACAGACTTTTAGAGACCTGGAGTCCCTCTGATCTTTCTGGAAAAAGAGGGAGTTATATATAGAAAAGATATCCATCTTGCGGTAGAGTATTTGGGCATGGACCAAGAAAGATGAATGACTCAAGTTTCCGGAGACTCTATTAGGAAGGTAGAAGGGACCACAACATTACTATTACGTTTCCTGCCAATCTTGGCAAATGGACACTCGTAATTAAATTTAATTTAATTCAGAGGGATAAGGGGATGTCGCATCAAGAGCTCTGGTGGCATTCCTGCCAATTGCAAGTATTTTAGCTCACATGATACTTACGACATGCATATGGTATAGATACTATATGGTCCCAATTTTATAGAAGTGGAAAGTGATGTTAGAGTGTTTTTTTCTATGCAGTGTTCCAGGCCAGTAACTGTCAGTCAGACCTGAACTTGAGTCCCAGATCTGATGCTAATCAAGGTAGCAGCATAGTTTGGGGCTGAAAGTCAGGTGTCCGACTGTGTAGATAGTGCAACATTCACTTTGAAGTAAAAAATTATGTGTGAAGAGGCAAATCCACCATTTAGTAGTTACTTATTCTTAGGTAAATCAAGCATCTTTGTCTCTAGTCCTCAATATTTTTAAGTCGAAAACAAATATCAACATTCTTTGGGGCTTGAAGACTATCTAAAGCACATTTTAAACTGCAAAGCATTAGAGAAACATTAGATATTATTATCATTAGTGATGCTAAAAATAGTTGCAGAATAGAAAGGTTTTCAGTAAAAGCAGTAAATGCACCAGCAGTAAATAAGAATGAGGAAGCTATTTCTATCACAATACATTCCATTGCCCTTGGCATGGCTAACATGGTGAACTCACAACAGTTCAGGAGGCGAGGTACCATTAATATTAGCACTGCATACATGAGAAAGAAAGTCTCCCATATTTTAGTTACCTACACTAATCTATATATATATAAAAAGCCAGAGACCGTAATGCCATTACAACCATAACGACCTAATGACCGGTCACTATGACACCCGCTGTGGCCAGTGAACCGGCCTGATCAGGCTGGATTGCCCCCAACACTCTGATCAGGGTGGCCAGGCTCCCATCAATCGGTGGCAGCAGCAACTGGCGAGCAGGCAGAAGGCAGACCTCTTGGTCCCTCCCCTTGGCTCTCAGGCTCTGATTGATCAGGGGATGGTTAATGGGGGACCCGGGGTGAGTGGCACGGCGAGGACTGGCTAGCAGGTGGAAGGCAGGGTTCTTGGTCCCTCCTCCCGGCCCTCAGGCTCCAATTGATTGGTGGTGGTGGCAGGGTGGAACTGGGGACAGGCGAATGGGCAGAACATGGCCCTGATGGCAGGCTAGCCTAGGGATCCTAACCGCACATGATTTTGTGCGCTGAGCCTCTAGTCCTATTATGATTTAAAGCTGGTGAGAGTATGACCAGGAATTTAAATGAAGTCCAATTGATTGGAAGCTCACTCTTCTTTTTTAAGCTAAATTGTCTGTTATCCTTAATTGATGCTGTGAGGGCAGATCTACATGTATCCTAGACTCCTCAGCTCCGATGCAGTATTTTCTAGCCAGTGGATATGTTAACTGAATGCTGCTAAGTTTCTTTTACACCAATTTCACTGTATAATTAAGGTACTAAATGTACAACTGTCATCAAAGACATTCTAAGTCCGAGGTACATACAGAATAGGGTAATCTAAACATTAATGACATTGAAAAGCTTGGAAATGAGCGGGGGGGACCTCTGTTAATTTCCATCCTATCTCTAGCAATGTTAGCATGCCTAAACAAAACTGTTCTCAGAATCACCATTTTTACTATCGAGTCAGCATTTGAGACAGTAATATTAAATATGATACTTCACTATCTTTACAATTGAGAGATAAAGTGACAGACCACAGTTTTAACATATTATTGACAATTCCCTGTATTAAGTGAAAACAATGGGTGTACACGGTGGAAAAAGGGGAAGAGTTCCAGCTGCATCCCAAACCGGGTTGGGGGGGGGTGTGTATATTTAAAAATCTCATAACGTTGAAGAGAAAAAAGTGGATGCTATTGCATGGGTTAGTCACACCTGCATGAAAACTGTGTACATCACGTTTGTTTTCGAGCTGAGGAGTCTAGGATACATGTAGATCTGCCCTCACAGCATCAATTAAGGATAACAAACAATTTAGCTTAAAAAAAGAAGAGTGAGTTTCCAATCAATTGGACTTTGTTTAAATTCCTGGTCATACTCTCACCAGCTTTAAATCATAATAGGACTAGAGGCCCGGCACACAAAATCATGTTGGCCTAGCCTGCTATCAGGGCCATGTTCTGCCTGTTCACCAGTCATTCCTCTGTGGAGTCTAGGCCTCCATTCCTTAACATTCATTTGCATGATAAACATTAAACTCGGCAGATGGCTTTGTTAATACTAAAACAAAACCCATTTTTTTGTAACCAACTTTTTTTTTTTACATTTGCGTGGAATTAAAAGAGTATGACAGAATTGTACACTGTAGCAAACAGGTCATTGGGGGGTGCATCTTTGCTTGGGTTCTCAGTTCTGTCTTTCTATTTGATCCCATTCACAACTCTCTCCGATGTCTTTACCTGCTTTTATCTATCCTACGTTATTTAGCCACCCCCTGTTCCACAGAATTGCAAGAATGCCCTGCTAGGAAAACCAAAATTACCCATGCATTGTTTCACCAGGTAGATTTAAGTGATGAAATTATCTCAGCTATGTAATATAAATGCAAATTGGAAGGAAACACTAAAAGCCTAACGGTTGTCTCAAAACCACCTCCCAATTATACAGCAGTGAGTAGTTAATAATTTCCCATTGATTAAAGAAAACTTCAAAGATATTTTTTCCATATTCATTCTCTTACTGGTTAAACATTATGGAGTGCTTTCTCATTTAAGATTCTCACAGGTGTTGCCAAAATTTGTGTGGTCTCAGTTTCTGGATGTGTTTAATAGGGGAGGACTGGAAGGGCACTTTGATCTCTATAGGTGCACTTGAACTGAAAAGGGATCAAAGAATGTTCTAGTCACCATTGAGTCAACTGTACAGAAATGTTATGCATTTAATTTCAAACCACTTACTTAAAAATCCTAAAAATATATACCATATTCAATATTTCCAGAAGCAAAATAGGAAGCAAAACACATAATTTATTTATATAACATGACCCACTCCAAGTCGCTTCGTCTAAAAATTCACACATAAAATTTCAAGACCCCACAGACATGTTTTCAAAATCAAAACTTATTTTTATATCTCCTACTTCAACTTATAGCACTATCCATAACTTACAATACTTCTGAATATTACAGTAATAACAAAATAAATACTAACATAGACTATGGTTACAATCCTGGACATGTAAAGAAGAAAACTACAAGATTTTCCCTACACACACACACCCCTGCTACATCTGGTGGAGAGAAAAGAGCCCAAGATTTAGGACCAGAAAGAACTAAAAGAAATCCTGTAACTTTCCTTGCTTCTTAGTAGTTGTGCAATTTTAGACAAGTGCCTCTCTCAACTTAGGTTTCCTCATCTCTTTTGTTACCTTCATTATTTTATCAAGAAACTAGAGGCCCGATGCACGAAATTCTGCAAAGGGTTCCGTTCTCACAGCCGCGGCTGCGTGCCTTGGCCCTTGCAGCCCCAGCATCCTCTGGAAGGTCGTTTGGCTGTCCAGTCTAATTAGCATATTATGATTTAATTATTACAGACTAGAGGCCCGATGCACGAAATTTGTGCAGGAGTCGGCCTTCCTTCCCCCGGCTGCTGGCACTGGCTTCCCTCTGGCACCTGGGACCCATGCTTCCCTTGCAGCCCTGGCTTCATCCGGAAGGATTCTGGTCTAATTAGCATATTGTGCTTTTATTATTATAGATTATTATAGATAACTCAGACACAGTAAATTGTAATCATTTAAGTGTATTACTTGGATGTGATTTAATTATTTTTATTCCATTGAGACCTCTACCAAAATCAGATACAGAATTATTCCCATCACTAAAAAAGGTTCCTCACACTCTTTGAAATGCATCCCTCCTCCGCTCTCTGCAATAGGTAGCCGACGGTTTACAGTTTGTTTCCCTAGATTAGGACAAATTTCATGTCAACAGGATATTTTGTGTTGGCTTCTTTCACTCAGAATAAAGATTTAAAAACCCATCACTATTTTGTATCAGTAGTTCCGGTTTTCTATTTGCGTTTTTTATTGGTTAGCAATATTCCACTGTATGGATAGACTTCATTTTATTTTCCCATTTACTTGGTGATGAATGTTTATGTTCTTTTTGCCTACCTCAGGATCTAGCTATTGTGACTGAAGTTGCTATAGACGTTTACCTACAAATCTTTGCGTGAAATGCTTTCATTTACCTTGGGTACATACCTAAGATTGGAATGTCTTATGGTCTATATATACTTAATACTTCTGGTCATCTTGCAGAGTTTTGATTATTACCAGAAATAGTAAGTAGAAATGATCTCATATGGTACTTGACATTCTGTAGCAACTGTATTGGTGGAATTAATGTTTTTCAAACACAGTGCTCAAAAATTCTGGACCAAGTATGGCATTGTAGAGCAAGTCACTGTACTGACAAGATTTCAGGTATAATTCTAGTTTTGTTTGTTTGTTTTTTACAAAGATCTTGTGATATTTATTTTGTTCTCAGAGAAAGATAAATATCACAGGATCTCACTCATTGGTGGGTTATAATGAACAACATAACCTGATGAACAAAAACAGATCTAGAGACAGAGAAACATGGATCAGATGCTCAAACCTCAGAGGGAAGATAGGGGAGGGTGGGGGTAAGTGGGAGAGATCAACCAAAGGACTTGTATGCATGTATCTAAGCATAAGCGATGGATGCAGACATCAGGGGGTGAGGGTGAGGGCAGGACTGGGGGGAGGAGGGGACAATGAGAGATAAGCACGCATTTGTAATACTTCAATCAATAAAAAAATACATAAAAACAACAACAACAACAAAAACCACCTTGTCACCTGAGCTACATTTGCTTGTACTTTCTCAGTTTTCCGGGTAAAGGCATCATTTAAATCATGGGCCAAAGCACTTCACAGTGAATAATTTTATGTTTTGACTCTGCTGTAACATTGTACTCTTTCCAATATGAATTAAAATGACTCTGACTGGAGCAGCTGGGACCAGTTCTGAATTCTCTATGCTGAACTCAAGTCTGTTTTCCAAACGCAAGAATTGAGGCTAATAAAATCTGGTTTGTGCAAAGGTGTTTTATTAGGGAAAGGGGGTGTCTTACTGCCACTGGCGGTGGTATCAACCTCTAATTTTCCCTAGTAAGATGACCAGGATGAAATCCATCAGATGGTTTTGTTCAAATCAAAAGAGAAAAGAATCATTTACAATGTTATTTTCTTTTATGGGAAAAAAAAAATGGTAATCAGGCAGAATTACACATCAAGGCCATTGTGTTACTTCTCAGATAAATTTTTGATTGGATGGCAGCTGCACTCTTTTAATTTTTCTAAGACAAATTAATATACTAAAACTCTCTTTCAGCCATACAGGCCACTTTTAGCTGATAATTAATCATAATAAATCTAAACATGTATCTACTCCTTTGTCAAACCCAGGTTTTAGGAATCTGAAATGTGACAAATGGAAGATGAGGCAAGTAATGGAATTACTACTAGAGGGAATCTACAATAAAATTCAATCTGATAATTTTGCTTATAGATATTAGTAGACCAAAATGTCTAGGTTCTCGCTAGGAACCTTTTGTACCCAACAGCATTCTCATGGCTGAGTGCTTCTTAATATCCTAATATCCTCTCAAAATACCCCTCCTTACTCAAACATTCCTCCCCCTCCCCCCTTTTTTCCCCTGAGCATTTATAACCTCATAACACTATTTATTCATTCATTTACTGTCTCTGTCCTCTATGTATATTCCCTGGCTCATGAGTCCTTTTGCTTCTAATGGCTACATCTGTGACTAGTCACAGAGTTGGTCTGTAGCTACTGGAGTCACTGTCTCTTTCTCAACTACAGAGAGTGGAGTGTCTGAAAATGTGCATACCCTCCCAGGACGGGAGAGATCTTGGCCAAGGACCAGTACAGAAGCATCTGAGCCCAGTTCTCTCTCCTCAACTTGGGTTAACTCTAAGATGCACATTACCTTTTCAAACTTCTGAAACGTATTGGGATGAGGTTGGGACTTTACCTGAATTGCTTTCTTCCCTTCCCTTCCCTGTCTTGCTCCATCCATGTCCTTACTTGTTGTTTTTTTCTTTGTTTTGTTTCGTTTTTCTTACTTGTTTTTGCAGGGAGCATTTTCTTAGCAAATCCTTTGCACACTAAAACTCATCTCAGCGTCATCTCTTGCTCCCTTCGCCAGCTCTATTTTTCAATATGTGATTTGAAATGGTTCTTCCATGTGAGTCAGAGCGGATGGAAATGTTAATTCCCTGGAGAAGATACCCGCCAGAACCATTTCAAAGTAAAAGACAAGAGTTAACCACACAAGGGCATGGGATTAACAAAGAAATATACATCGTAGTATACTAGCTAAGAACATGGTTGGAAATTAAGGGTAGGAGCATAATGAACATTCACCTTGACTCAGTAAGTAAATTGCAAAACTAAGATTAACTGGAGCACAGGTCTTCATTATTAGATGAGCAAGTATCTATCTCTTTAACCCTCAGAAAATGTACCAGTATGTGTCTCCTTTTTAAGGCTGTATCAAACAGGACCCTCAAATTTAAATAATCAAAACCCAGTTCAAACAAAATGAAATTGACTGATATCCTTAAACAGGTTCAAATGTAGTTCAATCCAGGGTATCGGGTTCAAAAGTTCAGCTTCTCTCTCTGCATGTTTTTTTTTTTTCCCAAAAAATATATTTTATTGACTTTTTTAGAGAAGGAAGAAGGATAGAGAGTTAGAAACATTGATGAGAGAAACATCAATCAGCTGCCTCCTGCACACCTCCTACTGGGGATGTGCCTGCAACCAAGGTACATGCCCTTGACCGGAATCGAACCTGGGACCTTTCAGTCCGCAGGCCGATGCTCTATCCACTGAGCCAAACCAGTCAGGGCTCTCTCTGCATGTTTTGGATACTCACAGGGACTTCTGTTGTTTTTTCCATTTTCCTGTGCTTTGACCCTTCAGGGAAGGGGCACCTTCTTTACCTTAGGAAATCACCACTTCCCTGATCTTTCTCCACATGGTGTGAATGAGCCTAACCTCAAGGCCGGCATCAGGACTGCGCACAGGATCCCAATGTAACTAATCTGCGCATTAATCCAGCCTCCTGGCCGCAGCAACGAGCCCTGGAATGAAAATAATTCCCAAGGCACGGCGATGAGATTTAATTCTGAGGCCCACATTGAAACTGTTAGGATACGAGCTCTTTCAGGGTCGCTGAGAAAAAAGCGTGACTGTGTGGCCATATGATAGTGGTTTTTGCCACCAAGGAAAGGGGGCTGAGGAGATGCTTACCCAACACGAAGACTAGCAGAGGGAAGAGATGAGGAGTGCAAAACTGGGTCCCCATGTTATGTTCTCATTCACTTGCCAGTATCCTCTCCCTCTCTGCTTTGCAGTGCTATAAATTCGTGTTGCAGAGACCATACTCCACAGGCAGCGTTTGACTTATCCAGTTCTTAGAGTTTGCAATTCTTGAAAGACCTGGGGTTTTTTTTGCTACTTTTTGTTGTTATTAATCCTCACCCAAGGATATTTTCCATTCATTTTTAGAAAGAGAGAAACATCTATGTGAAAGTTGAATATTGATTGGTTACCTCCCGAATGTGCCCCTGGTCAATCCTGCAACCCAGGTACGTGCCCTTGACCGGGAATTGAACCAGTGGCTCTTGGTGCATGGCTAGAGCTCTGAACATACTGGCCAGGGAAGAAGTTCCTGTTTCTCAGTATCCCTCTAACACATGTTATCATTCATCATTGTGAGTGCTCCACCTATCATTATATGCCCATCTCTCACACAGTCATTGTTATCAGGGGATGAAACATTCTAATTATTCAACAGTCAATGACCACAGCAGGGAGTGAGGTAGGACAGGAATTGTAACAATTTAATTTACCAAGGACCATGTGGAGGGACATCATGTAAAAGGGAATGAAGGGAATAGGAAAGGAAACAGGGAGGGATGATTTCCCAAAACAGAATTGAGGGTTTCTTCACCAGTCAAAAGAGGCAGGCATTCTAGTTGGAAATAATGATGTATATATCCTACCATTGCAAACTAAGTATTTATATAAAACCAGAGACCTGATGCACGAAGATTCATGCAAGAATGGGCCTTCCTTCCCCTGACTGCTGGCACAGCCTTCGCTCCGGCCAGTGCTGCCTTTTTGCTCTGGCCCAGAGCCACCTTTCTGCCTTCCCACAATACCCAGAGGCCTGGAGCGGCTGGGGCAGTGCGGTATGCCTGCGTCATTGCCATAGCAACGACACAAGCATCCTGCCCTGCCCCCGGCTGCTCGGCACCTGCATATGCAAATCAATCTACCATCTTTGTTGGGTTAATTTGCATACTCACTCCTGATTGGCTGGTGGGCATCATGAAGGTACGGTCAATTTGCACTTTACTCTTTTATTAGTGTAGATATGGATAATAATGCTTACTTCACTTATTCTTTATAATATTTTACAAGTGAAATGAAAGCAAAATATAGTGGACAACTACAACTGGTAAAAATGTTTTATGGGAATACGAACAAAAAACTTAGTCCTAGGTTAGTTCTGTATATTTACTTCCACAGCCATGGAATAGTTTTTTTGTATAAACCTCTCAGGTTTTTTTATTAAATACTTCATCAAGCCATATTTGAGAGCATCTCTTCTGGAGTATCTGCAAATAAAACTCCAACCCAAAAACCAAAACACGTGCTCCCCTTTAGACAGCCTTCTACCCATAAATATAAATTCCATTTGTGTCATTATTTTCTGTAAGAAATGATTCCTTATGAAGTTATATGGTTATTCTTTTATCTGACTTCCCCCTCCCCGAAACAAAAAAAAAATTATAGCCAAAGTCAGCATTTCTTTTTTATCTTTTTTAACATTGGCCTCTCGTTGAAAAATATTTAGTAACAAATATCATTTGGGGGCATAAAGTACACACAGATTCCTTTGAAATATTATGCTTGGCTTTCCTAGCTGCTAGCAGACTGTAGGCATTTAATAAATATTTGTGGAATAGCAAATGAAGGAAGCCTATACTGCCTATGACCGTAGCTTTCAGTAAAAGATATGGTCCATTTGCATAGGCCATTTTCTCCAGAAAGTTAGGCGTTGGTGTCCACTGAACTCCTTATTTCCAAGTGCAGAATATCTCTAAAGAAGATGCGGCACCCACTTAGAAATGCATAACCACCTCCTTTGAACTCTGTCACTTGAAATTGCTTCACTCTTACCATTCGCGGTCCTCAAATCTCATTTTAAATTCAGTGGCAGAGAAATAAAAGAGGGCTTAGCATTCTTGCAGAGCTAAGCTTTTGTGTCTACTGTAGGGCTCAGGTTTTCTTTCTTCTTTTCTTCCTTCCTCTTTACCATTTGATTCAGTGTGTTTGTTTTGTTTTGGGCAAGACCGGGCTTTTATCCGCTGCCTGCACGCGCAAGCTCTTGCTGCCTTTCGATCAAGCGTATAAATTAGCCACAAGCCTTTGGACGAAGATGCAAAGAAATAATGGCATCGCGGTATAATCTCAGCACAAAAGATGCAGAGGCTGATTGCGCTTTCATCGGTCTAATCCCCCCTCCTTCCCCAAGCTCTTAAGTGGCATTAAGGAAAGAACCGTAACTTCCATTCTCTGGACTACCAATGTGCCCCATTCATTCCTCTCCCGTGGCACTCACTGGGTTTAATATGATTGGCATATTTGCATCGTTGTGTCTCCACGATCCTATGTGGTCCTCAGGAATCTCAGTCACCCTGTTAGTCCACCAAAGATAGGGACTCCACAAATGGTGTCTGGAGGTAGAGGGCCACACGTGTTAGGTGTAATAAAGGCCTTGGGTGAAGCAATGCATGCTGCATTCAATCCAGTGGAAAAAGCATTAATTGGAATTAGTCCCCCAAATTTGGCTCTGATGAAGAATGGGACCATCGCTAGGGGTTCTGTCTTTTCTCCTTCAGTATCTCCAACTTTTAAGAGTCGGTGGAAGAAGAAAATGTAATTCAGTTCTTGGGACAAAACAAGTTAATTTTTTTCCCCTGCAGAATACTGTAATTTAAAAAAAAAATACCTTCTTAACTTTGTCTGATGTAATACCAGAGTGTTACTTTAGATAATGGACAAATTACATCAGCAGACACATATCCTCTACAAAAGTCAAAACAAAACCACTTCCTCCTCCTCCTCCCTTAATTAAAAAAAAATATATATATATATATATACATATATATATATATATATATATATATATATATCTTTATTGATTTCAGAAAGAAAGAGATGGGGAGAGAGAGATAGAAACATCAATGATGACAGAGAATCATTGATCGGCCGCCTCCTGCACAACCCCTCCTGGGGATTGAGCCCACAAACCCAAGCATGTGCCCTGACCTGGAATCGAACCGTGACCTCCTGGGTCATAGGTCAATGCTCAACCACTGAGCCATGTGGGCTGGGCTCCTCCCTTAATTCTTAATTGACTGTTTTGGTTTTTGGTATTAGAAAAACATTAACTATTTGGCTTCGTAACTGAAAATATATTCTCATAAAAAGTGCCCAAACATATTAGCCTGTAAAGAGAATTGTTGAGGGGTTTTCAACATTTTAGAAGTTAGGCAGCATGAGAGACAGAGAGACAAAGAGAGACAGAGGAACGTCTTGAAAGAAACTATTTGTAATACTTTAAACAATAAAATAATTTTTTTAAAAAAAAGAAAGGAAATGTAGAAATCCTGGATGGCGGCTCACTGGAAGTGTCTGAGCAAACACCAAGGTGAAGAGACAAGTGCTGTGGAGCAAAGGGGTTCCTTCACAGAGTGTGAGGAACTGGGGTCTCTTGTCAACTTCAGCGACTTTGCCCTTTGCTGTCATTAGGAAATAATGATTTGTTTCTATGCCTCCTTTTCTGTGTCTCTATTAAACCACACTTCATTCTCTGTCTGTCCAGGTGGATTGGACCTGGGAGCACAGGTGTAACTTTAGCAATTGTACCTCCATCTCTAAATCATGGAGTCTCACCATTAAAAAAAGAAGAAGCAGAAGAAAGAAAAAAATAACAAAACAAACTAATCAATAGCTCTTATTTGGAGTGCGAAGAAAGCAAGTAGCCATTCAAAAAAATAATTATGTATCTATTTTTTAAAACTAAAGATGTTTTTGCAAATTCATTATCTAATTTATATATGTTCACTGTGGAAACACTGACAAAAACATAGAAAAAGAGAAAAGAAATCACCAACTAGAGAAACACTATGAGCATTTTGGTCAACCTGTTTATGCTGTGTTCTTGTCTTAAAACATCAACAGGAAATGTTTCGGGCTAACCAATGACTAGGGCACATAGAAGTTCAAGGGTGAGACCTTTGTAGAGAGTAGAATGCAACCCAGGAAAGGAGAACACGGGAAAACCAAGTTTGGGAGAAGATGGTTTAAGGGGAGGAAAAAAGCAAAATATGCCTATGTGAGCAATAATTGGCCTGAAGCAGGGCGAGGCTGATGGAAACTTCATCTACAAAAAAAGCATCTTTCCCGAAAGGAAAAACACTGTAAAGCAAGGAGAACCAAGGTAAGGTCAGGGACTTGTAGGGTTGCCACACTCTGGGGTGCTGATTGGGTAGCATCCAAAGCTCTTGGCGATGGGGTTGGTAGGGCTCGGAACAGGACCGGCTTCCCCGGGAGAGAGGGGAGTCTTTTATCTGCTTTGCACAGACACTGTATCTTTACGGAGCCTTGCAATCATTGTGTTGTGTCCAGGCCGGGCTGGGAAGGGCAACTTGCCCCAACCCTGGTGTGTTTGTGGCGGTCCCAGCCACTGGAAAATGTCAATCAGGTGTCCAAATGGACCGGCTAATTACAGGCTGTGGCCACACAGTGGTGGATATTAACACTGGGAGGCTCGGGAGAGCTAGGAATGTAAATAAACAGAGAGAGAGCGGTTTGGATAGAAGCAAGCAATGTTTGCTCTCTCCTTGTAAGAAAGCCATAGCATGTCACGCCTGTCCGAGGTGGAGGCCAACAGGAAGGTCCCAGGCTGGTAACCTACTCCCTATTGGTCTTTGAATTTGTTCATATGTTTATTCAAAGGCCAGCCATTGTTGTAAAAATGTATATATATTTGTTTTTTCAAAGCATGCCACATTTTATGTATATATGTATGTATGTATGTATGTATGTATGTATGTATGTATTTATAGAGAGAGGAAGGCAGAGGGAGAAGGGAGAGGCAGAAATATGGATGAGAGAGAAACATTGATCAGCTGCCTCCTGCATACCCCCTACTAGGGATCGAGCCAGCCACCCGGGCACGTACCCTGACTGGGAATCAAACCGAGACCTCCTGGTGCATGGGTTAACTCTTACCCACTGAGCCACACTGATCCGGCTATGTGAGCATCTTTTCTTAGGGCAGGGCACCCTTATTGATACAGAGAATTACAGTTAAGCTTTATCGTTATTGTACTTTAAATAATTCTTACTGCAAGAGCCACAACAATGTCTGTATCATTTAAACAGACAAGCAAACAGAAACCCTGAATATAAAAAAGAATGAGGGGATACAGGAATGTCAAGGTTCTGATTAATTTCAGGGAGACTGAGATCTAAATGCAACTTGTCGTTTCTGCCAGAAGCAGGTTTGGGGCTTCATGTTTACCTGTAATATGTTAGTAGTTTGCCACATTGGTCTCCGCATGTTTTTCTTGAAATAATTAAAATATTTAAAATCAAAGTGATGGGCATATGATTGTGAGTTATATTATTACTAGAGGCCCGATGAACAAAATTCATGCAAGAGTAGGCCTTCCTTCCCCTGGCTGCCGGCACCAGCTTCCCTCTGGCACCCGGGACCTGGGCTTTCCTCTGGCCACCAGCAGACACCTGGGACCCAGGCTTCCCTCGCAGCCCCTGCTTCATCTGGAAGGTCATCCGGAAGGACGTCCGGTCTAATTAGCATATTACGCTTTTATTATTATAGATTCTGTGCTGTCTAGGGCAGTGGTTAGCAAACTGCGGCTCTTTGGCCCTTGAGTGTAGCTCTTCCACAAAATACCACATGCGGGCGCGCACATACAGAGCAATTGAAACTTCGTGGCCCATGCGCAGAAGTCGGTTTTCGGCTCTCAAAAGAAATTTCCATCGTTGTACTGTTGATATTTGGCTCTGTTGACTAATGAGTTTGCCGACCAGTGGTCAGCAAACTCATTAGTCAACAGAGCCAAATATCAACAGTACAACGATGGAAATTTCTTTTGAGAGCCAAATTTTTTAAATTTAAACTTCTTCTAATGCCACTTCTTTAAAATAGACTCACCCAGACCATGGTATTTTGTGGAAGAGCCACACTCAAGGGGCCAAAGAGCCGCATGTGGCTCGCAAGCCACAGTTTGCCGACCACGGGTCTAGGGTAATCATGAACCACAAGTGGCTACTGAATACAAAAAAAATGTGACTAGTCCAAAGCGAGATGAGTTTGATATATAAAATGCACAAAGACTTAGTACCAAAAAACCGACAAACAATTGTAAACTATCTCAATAATTTTAGATTAATTGCATGTCAAATTGATATTTTAATACATTGAATTTAATAAAATATTATGTGTTAAAATAATTTCATGGGATTCTTTTACTTTTTAAAATGTGACTATTAGAAAATTTGTAAATTCATGTGACTTGTAAACATTTCTTATCAGTCATCACTAGTATTAGACTTTTATTTTTATTTGAAATATTTCATAATTAAGATATTTAAAATGAAATTAAAAGTTTGTTTTAGTTAGAATTGTCTTTACCCAGAAAATATTTTATTGTAAAGGTTGATAATGGACCCGGACAGCATGGCTGAGTGGTTGAGCGTCGACCTATGAACCAGGAGGTCATAGTTCGATTCCCGTTCAGGGGACATGCCCTGGTTGTGGGCTCAACCCCCAGTGTAGGGTGTGTAGGAGGCAGCTGATCAGTGATGCTCTCTTATCATTGATGTTTCTATCTCTGTCTCCCTCCTCTTCCCTCTCTGAAATAAATAAAAATATATTAAAAGAAAAAGGTTGATGATGGAAAACTCTAACAACTTGTATACAATTATTACATTTTATCCATCTCCTCTTCCCCAAGCACAGGAGAAGTTATATTTTAGATATTTGGAGTTATAAGTAACACAATTTCTAACTCATTTTTTCTGCTTCAAAGACAGAATGAAGCGCATGTTCTTGTAATAGAAATCTGCTCATTAACTGGGTTTTTAATTACTTTCATCAGAAGATCTTCTTGACTTCCCCTGACCTTCTTGATACTCATTACTAACTGTTGTGAAGCTTGAAGACTAAGAGTTTTAACTTTGGGCCAAATCATCCATGAGATAGTTTATAATTCCAGGAAATTACAATGATTATGATAAGATGGGTAAAGATATTTTTCTATAATGAGTCTTAAGAATTGTGTTAATATTAATTTTTATGACTATCAGAATCATACAACAATAAATTTTCCTTATCATGTCCTCAAGCTTTCAGATCTTAATTGAAAATCCTTAATTTAATTTTTAATTAAATTAATGAAACATTTCCCTAAACCATATATAGAATATTTACTAAAAATTCCACATTGAAGTAATAAAGAATAGTAAAAGGAAAATAATTGTCCATAAGCCCATCATCCAAGACATAATAATTAACATTTTCTGATATTGTTTTCATTCAATGTATGTGCATATATCTATATTGTTTTTAAGAGTAATATAATATACTTATGAATTTTTATTTTATTGTTTAAAGTATTACAAATAGTAGTACATATGTCTCCTTTTTTTTCCCCATTGACCTCCCCCCGGCCTCCCCTACCCCCAAAATTTATAGCATCATTTAAAAATGTGTTTAGTATGTTAATGTATGGGTAGGCCGTGATTTACTTAAACACTTTTTGTTTAGAGTTTTTCATTTTAAGACATGAAAAATGAGATCAAAACATTTAAATTATTGCCCAGCTGCCATGGCTCAGTGGTTGGGCATCGATTGACCCCTGAACCAGGAAGTCACAGTTCGATTCCCTGCCAGGGCACATGCCCAGGTTGCAGGCTTGATCCCCAGTGTGGGGTATGCAGGAGGCAGCTGATCAATGATTCTCTCTCATCATTGATGTTTCTATCTCTCTCTCTCCCTCTCCCTTCTTCAATAAAATCAATATATATATATATATATATATATATATATATATATATATATATGTGTGTGTGTGTGTGTGTGTGTATATATATATATATATATATATATATATATATATATATATAAAGAAATATTCATGTAATCAAGCATTGAATGACAAGGCTTGACATCCAAGTGAGTGGAGAATGAGAAGTAGGGCATTCCCAATAAAAGTAAAAGTGTTAGTGCCTAAAAGAAAGTATGGCACTATGAAAACTAAAAGATGCTTAAAAATATGTGATCATATAATCTAATGGACAAAAATGGTGAGAAATAAGGTGGAGAGGTAGAAAAAGAGCAGGTCAGAGAATTATAGCTATTGTAAGTCATAAGAAGAGACTTTCCTCAAGTCAGTGCTGTGTAATGTGAAGGATTCAGAAAGCAATGTAGTACAAGAAGTATTCACCAACGCTCTACCATGAATACAACATGGAAAATGCTGTCAAAAGAGGTGGTAGAGTAGACACGTGATTAAAAAGGCTGGATGCAATTTCATTGAAATTCCAGGCAAAATTGCTGATGAATTAAGCAAGTAGTAGAGGGATATGAAAGAAGTAGAGGTGATTTAAAAATGGTAAAGCTAATAAAATTGGCTAGAACTTCTGCTGGATTGATGTCTCCTTCTTCCTTAAGCTTGACACCCAAACTCTTGAATTAATTAAATAGGTGAACGGTGGACTAATATTATAATCGCAACCAAACTGCAGGTGCATCTAGGAATGGGGGTGCTGAGTCCAAAAAGTCTGGGTTCAAACAGCTGGTTAGTAGCAGACATAAGTCGGTGCTTTTATTCATTAGTCACTGACGAGAATGCGGAAGTATATAAGTACGTCCCTATCCCAGGAAAACTCAGGAAGCATTTATGATGTTTCAATATACATTTTATAGCTACAAATGAAAAGAGACACTTAGAAAGTGCATAATAAACTTGAGTTGGAAATAATTTGGCATTCTCCCCTTGAATAATCTATTTTCACAACTAGCAAAACATTATATCAGAGGCCAAAAAAAGCACAGTACATAATGATTACCTAGAAAACTCAGAAACACACACAAACACAGACACACACAGAGTGGGCTCGGATTCTGATGCCTGCTACAGACTACTGGATAGCAGGTGTTCCATCAAGATTGTTAATGTACTTTTAGTAGGTCTCATCCTATCCTTTAAAAGCAGGTAATTAGAATTATTCACAGATACTCTGAAACCATGAATAATTCATTCCTTCACATCAATAAAATAATTATTAAATATTTCTGTTCTTTGCTTTGTTTCAATAAAATTGCTCGTGTTGTGGCACTGTCATAAACTAAACTTTCTAAATATGTCAAATTAGAATGATCCCTAGAGGATGGAAAATGTTCAGCAGATGAAGAACTTCCTAAAAGCTCCATATATATGAAAGCATTTCAGGGTTAAATATTTAAAAAATATGCTATACCAATACATATACCAATTGTAATGCATTTTAAGTTTTAACTAGGTATTTTTAGTTCTAGCTAGATACTTCTTACGCATATTTAAAAATATGTACATATAGTAGTTAAAACGCAATACTATATAAGAGGACTTTGGCTGTATTTGAAAACAAATTGAGACTAGATAGTATCATTTTAATAGGTTCAAAGCAGTCTTTGTCTGATTGAAAAGTTGGATAATAATAAGGTGTTTGGTGCTATAAAACATAACAAATGATTCATTTCTGAATTTTCAAAATAAAATTTTGGTTGATTCTTCTGAGAGAACTTACCAACAAAAAAACCTCAATGTAATTATATGAAAATTCACTTAATATTTTTAATATTTTTGCAACAATATTTACAATCAAAAGTTGACATTTCTCATATTATCTATGGTGATTATATGTTATCCTCATTTACAGTGGCTTTGAGATAAGATTTTATTGAAAAGGATACTTAATCCAAAAAGGCAATAAAGAATATGTTATATTCTGGTAATAAAAATCTGAAAGAATTTGTTGGCAACATAGATATTTATATTGTGAATAATTTCTATTAATTACAGAAGAAAACAAAACTTATTTTTATGACACCTCACTGGCTTTCTCTCTCTCTCTCTCTCTCTCTCTCTCTCTCTCTCTCTCTTTCTCTGTCCTCTCTCACACACATGAATGCCACACAAATAACACAAATACATGTATATACTGTTTTTTGTATATACACCTATATGCATAAAGACTGTGTGTATTTATACACATATAGCCTCATACATGTCTGTCTCTGTGTGTGTATGTGTATCACATGGTGGAGTTGTTAAGACTTGAATCTTTGGGGAAAATCCATTATGAAATACCTAAATATATAATTGAAACTTTTGGTAAACACTTAGAAGAAACCCACAGCACTCTTAGAAAAATTAAGAAATAAATATATCTGAGAAGAGCAAAGTGATCCCAGGCTGGTAGGTAACTATAAACCAAGAAGGACAGTCTTTAATGTGTAAAATGAGCATCACCACTCATTTCCAACTCACACATGTGTACTAGCTCAAGCAGTGTGCAGATACAGCATTTGGAAATTCTTAACAGTAACAGTGACTTTAACAGGAACATTAATAAGATCAAGCATCACTGTGGATATGTACGGTTCTTCATGTGTTCTCAGTTTCAGCAGGAAGCAAAGGAACCAGGATTTGTGAAGCAAGCGTAATATTCCTACAGCTAAGTATGTTCCGTATACAAAGTGTTCCTTTTCTTCTCTGACTTCTATAAGCAGTTTACTGTTAATTTT
Source organism: Plecotus auritus (assembly GCF_963455305.1). Taxonomy (NCBI): domain Eukaryota; kingdom Metazoa; phylum Chordata; class Mammalia; order Chiroptera; family Vespertilionidae; genus Plecotus; species Plecotus auritus. The sequence continues at coordinate 52,697,974 of NC_137785.1, forward strand.
TCTAACCATATGAAGTAAGTCCTAATATGTTTGTTGGAGATTTGGGGGAAACAAACTATTTGTATTTTAATCCCTTTACTGGCAGTAATGAACTAGCCTGAACGAACTAGGTTAGGTTTTACTCCAATTTTGTTTCACAAAGCCATTAATAATGCAGAATCAAAATTTGCCTCTTCTTGCCAATAAGTTAATTTGCTCACGGCAGGATTCTCTGGGTAAAGGTCAGCTAAGTTCTCCTTGTCATTCCAATATAACATGTGTATGTGGTTCTCTGGTCAGTTAGAGACATCTGTTTTCTACTTGTTGTTGGTACTCTTCCAATTAAAACTAATAGAAAAAGTCTATTTCCCCATTTTTATTATTAGCATCTCTAAAAATTATGTTTGATGCCTGTTGTGGTTTTCTTTTGCCATAGTGATGTCCTTAGACAACAAAACCTCTGGGGCTCTAAGGAAATGGGGCAATAGAGAGGAAATGTGAATGAGGACTCGGAAAAGCCATGATTAGGAAAGGGTGGGAGTGATCAGACAAAATAACCCAAACTTAATGACTGATTGTTCCATGAGAGTTTAGGGATTGGAGACATTTTTGTCCAACAGCCACCATAAACTCAGAAATACAGAATCCGGTGATCCCAAAGGTCTTAGCAAGTGATCCTAAGAGAAAATAGCATATTTTATTTTCCCAAATGACTGCAAAACTATTAGCAACCCAATATGTTTCTCCAGAACCTTCCCATGCCCATCAAAAAGGGAAACCTAAGTTCCTTCCTCTAGGTATGTTTGTATCACCTCCACAATCTGGGCACCATGGAAATCAATGAAGCTATGTGACAACCCTGGCTAGGTTATAAAAGGTGACACCATTTCCATCTGTCTAATAAGCTAATCTTTGTAATTCATAACCATTTGCAGAACCCAGGTTACACAAAGAAGTTCCATGCCATTCTTCTGGATGACAGATTCATCTAAGTTTCTACTCAACATTCAGCATTAACTATTAGACATGTCAATGAGCAAGGCTTCAGTTGATTCCAACGTGTAGATTCCAAGCCCACCCCCCATCCTCCACCCCAGCCTTTGAGTATTCTAGCTGAAGTCACAGATACAGGGGAACAGAAATAAAATCATTTCTGCTGTGCCTATTGGAATTTATAGAATCCAGGAGCATAATAAATGGTTGATCTGTTCCACTGGATTTGGGGGTAATTTGTTATGTGGCAATAGAAATTCAGAGAAAAGGGAAAGAGGGGGATAAAACTTCTCTGTCTAGTATGGGGGAGATGAATTATACATATCTTATGAAGCCAGGCCAGTATATCTTGATATGTTCCAGTAAAGTGACCTTGAACAGAGTTGAGTTGCTATAATACTGTGGACCAAGGAGGTATTTGAAATGTTAATCCTGAGTACACATGAGGATGTCCCCCTTAGCTCTTTTGAGCTATAGAGCTTAGGGGTTAGAGAGCAACCAAAGGACTTGTATGCATGCATATTAGCATAACCAATGGACACAGACCCTGGGGTGGTGGGGCTTGCCCAGGGTGGGAATGGCTTGTGGGGGGTCGCCAATTGGGGAAAAAGGGAGACATATGTAAAACTTTAAACAATAAATAAATAAATTTGTTTTTAAAAAGTAAAAAAAAAAAGCTATAGTGAAAGTGAACAGATATCCATGAGTCCAGACTAATATAAACAAATGACTGAATAAGTAAATGAGAAATAAGAGACAAATCTTCCAAGCTTAAGAATTTCAAGTAGTTTATATATTTGGCCCTTAAGTGGGTGAAAATGCTCTCCATACCCTTTAATTGTGGACACAGAGTGACTTCCTTCTAAAAAGTATGGTATGGAAAGGGAAGAAAAAGAGTAGCTTTTACAGAAGGGAAACCTCAGGCAGATGATCAGTGTTAGCATCAACAGTGATAAGTTATGTTGATGGCATGTATCCTTGATCTGATAAGAATACACTTCATCTCTGTGGTCTTCCTCCGCTCAAACCATAATTCCATTACGATGATGAGAAAACAGATTGCTAAGAGCTATAGGATATTGTGCTAAGTGAGATATGTCGGACAGAGAAAGACAAATACCAGGTGATTTCACTTATATGTAGAATCTAAAGAACAAAATACAAAAAAGCAAAACAGAAACAGACTTATAGACACAGAGACCAAACAGACTGATGGTTGTCAGAAGGGAGGAGGTTTGGAGGACTGGGTGAAAAAGTTGAAGGGATTAAAAAGTACAAATTGGCATTTATAGAACAGTCACCAGGATGTAAAGTACAGCATAGGAAAGATAGTTAGTAATCCTATCGAATAAAAGAGTAATGTGCAAATTGACCATACCTCTGCTACACCCACAAGCCATGCCCACCAGCCAATCAGGAGCGAGTATGCAAATTAACCCAACCAAGATGGCTGTGGCCATGGAGCGAGCAGGAGGCTTGGGTTTCCCCAGCGGAGGAAGCCATATTCCTGGCCTGCCCTGGCCTCCGCTGAAGGCTACAAAGTTTCAATTATAGAAGATAAATAAATCCCAGATACCAGGGCCTCCGCTTGGGTCGCCGGGGGGCGTGGCCAGCCTGCAAACACCACAGGCCCCCAAGGCAAACCAGCTGGCCCCCACCAGTGCACCAGGCCTCTATCCTATCTAATAAAAGAGTAATATGCAAATTGACCATCACTCCAACACACAAATGGCTGCCCCCATGTGGTCAAAGATGGCTGCCCCCATGTGGACACAAGTTGGCCACCTCAAGATGGCCAGCAGGAGAGGACAGTTGGGAGGGATCAGGCCAGCAGGGGAGGGCAGTTGGGAGGGACCAGGCCTGAAAGGGAGGGCAGTTGGGGGCGATCAAGCCTGCAGGGGAGGGCAGTTAGGGGTGACCAGGCTGGCAGAGGAGGGAAGTTGGGGGTGACCGAGCCTGCAGGGAAGGGCAGTTGGGGGGAACCCAGGCCTGCAGGGGAGAGCAGTTGGGGGGGACCAGGCCTGCAGGGGAGGGCAGTTAGGGGTGACCAGGCCTGCAGGGGAGGGCAGTTAGGGGTGACCAGGCCTGAAGAGGAGGGCAGTTAGGGGCAATCAGGCTGGCAGGGGAGTGGTTAGGGGGTGATCAGGATGGCAGGCAGAAGCGGTTTGGGGCAATCAGGAAGGTAGGCAGGCAAGCAGTTGGGAGCCAGCAGTCCTAGATTGTGAGAGGAATGTCTGACTGCCTGTTTAGGCCCGATCCTACCAGGATCGGGCCTAAACAGGCAGTTGGACATCCTCGAGGGGTCCCAGATTGGAGAGGGTGCAGGCTGGGCTGAGGGACACCCCCCATACACAAATTTCATGCACCGAGCCTCTAGTTAGTGTATAAAATTAAATAATGCCAGAATCCATTTCCTTAATATAAATAACTTTTGATGCTCTAAATTTGAAGATCCTACAATTATACCTCAAATGAATTTGTAATAAGAAAGCTAAAATCATTTCAAGTAAGCCAGCAAATCTGAGTCAAAATGAAAGCAGTTCTGAGAGGCAAAAAAACAGAGATGTTCCCCCATAGGACTGGTTGGGATTTTCTATTACAAATATATATATATTTGCCTAATATGCTAAGTACCCCCTTGGGAGTTCAACCGACCGGGAGTTTGCTTGCTCACTGTGATGTGTGCTGACCACTAGAGGGTGGTGCGAAATGAAAGAAGGCCCCAACTAGCAGCTGGCAGCCAGGGAAGGGAGGCCCAGATTGGCAGCTGCTAGGGACCCTACCTGTGCACAAATTTCGTGCACTGGGCCTCTAGTCTATATAATAAAAGCCTAAGCGACCGTTGTGGCAAAATGACCAGTGTGCACTGACCACCAGGGGGCAGAAGCTCAATGCAGGAGCTGCCAGGTGGTCAGTGTGCTCCCACAAGGGGAGCACTGCTCAGCCAAAAGCCGAGCTCACTGCCGGTGAGCACAGCGGCGGTGGCAGGAGCCTCTCCTGCCTCCACAGCAGTGCTAAGGAGCAGCGAGCTGAGTGGTAAGGAGCAAGCAGGCGGACGGTAAGGAGCGGGGGGTCCCGGACTGGGAGAGGGATGTCCAACTGCTGGCTTGGGCCTAAGCTGGCAGTCAGACATCCCCTGAGGGGTCCCAGACTATGAGAGGGCACAGGCCTGGCTGCGGGACCCCTGCCCCTCCCCACGAGTGCATGAATTTTATGCACCGGGCCTCTAGTATTTTAATAAGTACAAATGGTGCCGGGTGGGTACTAAAATATCGGGGAGAACAACACTATGTAAAATATATGGTTATCTAACCACTATGGCGTACATCTGAAACTAATACAAATAATATTGAATGTAAACTGTATTTAAAAGATAAAATTAAATAAATAAAATTTTGAATGGGAATGTCAATGATTGTGTCTGGAAAGCAGAAAATGAGAGACTGGCTGTGTCTAGATGGTGGAACGAAGTTCGTCTGGGCAGGACCAGTAAGGCTTGAAGAGCCTTTATCTTGGGAGGTAACTCATCTTCCAAAAACCCATTGCCAAGTGACTCATGGAGGACTTCAAGGCAGATTTGATGTGAAAGTCTGAGCGTTCTCTAACGTGGCATCTTGCCCCTCTCCTGATATCATCAGAACGAAGCTGCCCTTGGTCTAATAATAAACCACATGAGAAAGTGAGTACCAATATTAAACTGAAAATTTTAAAGAATAAAAGGTTGTGGAGGTTAGAGTACATTCCTAAAGTTGCCTTTTACTGAAACAAGGCTACCTCTCTATTTGCCTGTGGCCCATGCATTGAAGGAGAGCCCTTCTCTGGGTTTTACAGACTGAGAGGCGACATTTGCATGAAATCAGACTTTTTCTGGCAGAGCTGGGTGGCTGTGATTGCTGGGGAGCTCCATGAGAAGGGTGACTAATGGGAAGGAGCCGCTGAGAATAATCAGAGCAGAAGGAGGGTTAGCAAAGGGCTGAACAAGCGCGCAAAGCTCAAGTCATTGCCTCTGAGAGTTGAAACCTCTAAAGAAAGGAGTCTCGCATATTGATTTCCTCATTCCTCTGCCTAGTGGCCTGGATTGCTAATTAGGGGTTGATGTCCTGGTCTCAAGCGAGACACATGCTGAGGATTCAAATAGCAAACGTGTCCTTACACCAGCCACCATACGTACACACACACACACACACTCACACACACACTCACACACATACACACACACTCACACACACACATACACACAAGGTGTCAGACCTTAAAGTAAATTTTGTTACTTTATCTCTAAACACTTTATTAGACTTTCATTTTTTATTTGTTGCTAAGATTTTATTAGTGTATTTTAGAATCTTTTGTAATTAAATTTTTATCAGCATCCTTGTCTGCAGGAAAGCCACTGTATTAAATATAGTGTTTATCATTCTTAAGCATGAACAAACATATTACCAGTGTTCTGACTGCTTTAAGTTTATATAATACTTTACCATAGTATTTTGCTACTTTTTTTATAATGCACAGCATTTTATGGGGTTATTATGCACATTGATATATTTTATTGTAAGTAGGAACAGTATTTTTATTTTATAAATATTCAACAATTTAACTATAAATTTACTGTTAGTGAGCAGTTTCATATCCTTTATCTGTAATATGTTTTTTTTCTAAAATTTAATCATTATGATATTAAGATTGTCACAGTGACTATTTTGTTTAGTGTTTGTTCAGATAATGTTTTTTCCAACCCTTTACTTAATCTTCTTGTGGAATGCACAATACTGTGTGTCTTATAAACATAACATATTATATATTTTAAAAATCCAATCAGATAATTTCTGATGCTAATTAGTAATACTCTTCTAATCATACTTAAAATTGTTTGCATATTTAGACTGAAAACACCAAACAATAGAAATTTTTCTTTATCATTCTTTGCCTTCACTCTTTTCCCTATATTTTCTGCTGATTTAAAATTTCATTGATCTTCTTTATTTCAATCTATAGATTATAAAAGTTTGAATTTCTCTTCTTTAGAGAATAACTTACATTAAATAATTGGTTCTTTTTCTCCTCCTCCACCCCCCCCCCCCCCCCCGCCGCATTCTACCCTTTGCATTTTCATTTCTACTTTTTTTTATTTACAACATCTCATTTCTTTTATGGTTAGGGTCTATTCATCCACTTGATCAAATTTTACTCATCTTCCTTTCCTGAGTTTCTAGGAAAGAGCCAAGCCTATAATAAGGATTAAAAGTATTGTTCCCCCAAATCTTAACAATTGTCTCTACTCATAGAGTACCCTATATAGGAATAGCAGAATATGCAAATTGTCTGGGAGGCCATAACGTCAGGACTGGTCAGCAGGTGGCATGCACAGCAGGCGTGGGTGGGCGGGGCCTTGCAGCATAGTGACGGGGGTGGGGCCACAGTAGGAGTTAGGCAGGCACATGCAGAGCGAGGCCTTCACTGCGGGCCCAGCCCGGGGGTGGGGCGGCTGCAGAGGCCTCCATCTCTGCGCGCCTGTGCCGGGAGTTAGGCAGGCGTGCGCAGAGGGAGGCCTCTGCTGTAGGCCTGCCCCTGGGGGTCCACAGGCCTCTGCTATGGTCTGGCCTGGGGTCTGCAGGTCTCCCCCGGCTCCAGCCTACCTCTTTGGGACAATCCATCGAGGAGCTCCGGATGGGTGGGTAGGGCCTACCTTTTTGGGGCAATGGATCACGGGGCTCCCACACTGTGATAGGGCACAGGCCAGGCTGGGGGATTCCACCCTCCTTGAGTGCAAGAATTTTGTGCACCAGGCCACTAGTTCTTAATAAAGATAGAGGGTTTTCCATGGACAGGCTCATTCACTTAATACTTTCATCTGCTTATTTTTGTCACCGTTCATAATATGTTAGAGGGTCTATTCATACCAGTTAAGACATTGGTGAAAGAAACTCATCTTCAACCTACTTGTTCTTTTCATTTAAATCCTCCACTGTGTAGCTACTAGTACATGGGAGAATCTACCTAATGTCTCTCAGCCTCAGTTTCCTTATGAATATGGTGGAAATAAAAATACCTCCTTCACAAATTCTTATGAGAAATAAAAGTAATAATACAATGTTCCTAAGACAAGACAAATGTACACAAGGCTGGTTCCTTTCCTTCCACATTGCTACCACATTCATTTTACTTCCAATCTATATTTGGGACTTAGAATAAAGATACACAGAAATGAGGTCCCAAGCTTCAATCATCAATGTTTCATCGTATTGAACGGAATAGTTGAGATGGTTGCCAAATCCTATGATTTGTATGATTCTCAAGTTATCACCTAAGAAGCATGGAGACTGAAATCTTCGCTTGTACCTAGGGGAAGCATCTGTGTGAGTGGGAAGCTGAGAAAGGGGAAGGAGGTAGTGAGGATTTCGATGAAGCTGTTTCTTATAGCAACACTTACTTAGTGATGGCGAGGGGATTCTAATTTTGACATACTGTTTAAATGCCCTGCTGAAATTTGCAAACATGTGAGAGAAGGCACGGCATAGATTCAATAATTCACTTAGCAGATATTGCTTGAGCTCCTTCTCTGTGCTAAATATTTCTCTTGATTCTGGAAATACGGAAGTAAACAAAACCATTTGTTATCATCAATAGAAAAGTTACTTTTTCACCTCATTGTCACCAAGGACTCTCCTACAAGAGGAAACCTTGGGGCGCTGTGGAGACAAGCTGGAGGTGACATCAGACGTGGTTCTTGCTAAATCAGATAATCCCCATTCAGGCAACATCAGTAAGAGCATATGGTCTGTCCAAAGGCACACTTTCTCCCTTTACCAACTTCCCTGGTCCATGTAACATGTAAAATAGCAGGATATGTTGTTTTTTTGTGTGCGTTTTTTGTTTTGTTTTGTTTTTTTGTTTTTTGTCACTATATTTAGTCATATTTTAAAACAAACTAGGACATTCTCAGGATAGTGTGTTCTGAGAGTCATGGGCTCTAAGAACATTTCATGGAACCAGCTAAATTTAGTCTGGATGAAAGTGGACTGAGCTGTCCTATGAAAGCAGCTTTCAAAAACTTGAAGACTATTAGTTTTTTGATGGAGTCTTTCGGATTTTTTATGTACAATATCATGTCATCTGCAAATAAGGACAGATTTACTTCTTTTCCAATTTGGATGCCTTTTTTTTCTTCTTCTTGTCTAATTGCAATGGCTAATACTTCCAGTACTATGTCGAACAGGAGTGGTGAGAGTGGGCATCCCTGTCTTGTTCCTTTTCTTAGGGGAAATGGTTTTAGTTTTTGCCCATTGAGTATGATGTTGGCTGTGGGTTTATCATATATAGCTTTTATTATGTTGAGGTATGATCCTTCTATTCCCACCTTGTTGAGAGTTTTTATCAAGAAAGGGTGTTGGATTTTGTCAAATGCTTTTTCTGCATCAATTGATATGACTATGTGATTTTTATCTCTCAATTTGTTTATGTGATGTATCACGTTTATTGATTTGCAGATATTGTACCATCTTTGCATTCCTTGGATAAATCCTTCTTGGTCATGGTGTATGATCTTTCTGATGTAGTGCTGGATCCGATTTGCTAGAATTTTGTTGATGATTTTGGCATCTATGTTCATGAGGGATATTGGCCTATAATTCTCTTTCATTGTGTTGTCTTTATCTGGTTTTGGTATTAGGGTGATGCTGGCTTCATAGAATGAGCTTGGAAGTGTTCCTTCATCTTGAATTTTTTGGAATAGTCTGAGGAGGATAGGTTTTAGTTCTTCCTTGAATGTTTGGTAAAACTCCCCTGTGAAGCCATCTGGCCCCAGGCTTTTGTTTGCTGGAAGCTTTTTGATGACTGCTTCAATTTCTTCCATAGTTATTGGCCTATTGAGATGTTTAGATTCTTCCTGATTGAGTTTTGGAAGGTTATATTTTTCTAGGAATATCTCCATCAAAAAACTAATAGACTTAATAAATGAATTTGGCAATGTAGCAGGATACAAAATAAATGCCAAGAAATCTATGGCATTTCTATACACCAATAGTGAACTTACAGAAAGAGAGACTAAAAAAGCAATCCCATTTACCATCGCACCAAAAAAAATTAAGATACCTAGGAATAAACTTAACTAAAGAGGTAAAAGACCTATACGTGGAAAACTGCAGGACACTGAAAAAAGAGATAGAGGGAGACGTAAACAGATGAAAGAACATACCATGTTCATGGATTGGGAGAATCAACACCATCAAAATGTCCATACTACCCAAAGCAATCTATAGATTCAATGCACTCCCCATTAAAATACCAATGGGCATATTTCACAGACCTAGAACGAACTCTTCAAAAATTCATCTGGAATAAAAAAAGACCCCGAATAGCTGCAACAATCCTGAGAAAGAAGAACAAAGTAGGTGGGATCTCAATACCAGATTTCAAGCTGTATTACAAAGCCACTGTTCTCAAAACTGCCTGGTACTGGCACAAGAACAGACATATAGATCAATGGAATAGAATAGAGAGCCCAGAAATCAACCCAAATCAATATACTCAATTAATATTTGACAAAGGAGGAATGAACATACAATGGAGTCAAGACAGTCTCTTCAATAAATGGTGTTGGGAAAATTGGACATATACATGCAAAAAATGAAACTAGACTACCACCTTATACCATACACAAAAATAAACTCAACATGGATCAAGGACTTAAACATACAACGAGAAACCATAAAAATACTAGAGGAATCCACAGCCAGAAAAATCTCTGACATATGATGAAGCAATTTCTTCACTGATACTGCTCCTAGGGCAATGAAAACTAAAGAGAAAATAAACAAATGGGACTACATCAAAATAAAAAGCTTTTGCACAGCAATGGAGACCATCAATAAAACAACAAGAAAGCCCACTGCATGGGAGAACATATTTGCCAATGATATCAATGATAAGGGTTTAATCTCAAACATTTACGGGAACTCATGCAGCTTTACAAAAAGAAGATAAACAACCCAATCAAAAAATGTGCAACTGATCTAAAGAGACACTTTTGAGAGAAGACAGAAGGAAGGCCAAGAGACATATTAAAACCTGCTCAAAGTCACTAATCATCAGAGAGATGCAAATCAAAACAACAATGCGGTACCATCTCACACCTGTCAGAATGGCAATCCTCAACAAATCAACAAATGACAAGTGCTGGTGAGGATGTGGAGAAAAAGGAACCCTCGTGCACTGCTGGTGGGAATGCAGACTGGTGCAGCCACTGTGGAGAACAGTATGGAGTTTCCTCAAAAAACTAAAAATGGAAATCCCATTTGACCCAGTGATCCCACTTCTAGGAATATATCCCAAGAAACTAAAAATTAAAATCAGAAAGGATATATGCACCCCTATGTTCATAGCAGCACAATTCACCATAGCTAAGACTTGGAAACAGCCTAAATGCCCATCAGCAGATGAGTGGATTAAAAAACTGTGGTACATCTACACAATGGAATACTATGCTGCAGTAAAAAAGAAGGAATTCTTACCATTTGCAACAACATGGATAGAGATGGAGAGCATTATGCTAAGTGAAATAAACCAGGCAGAGAAAGATAAATATCACATGATCTCACTTATTTGTGGAATATAATGAACAACATAAACTGATGAACAAAAATAGATCCAGAGACAGAGAAACATCAATCAGAACGTCAAACCTCAGGGAAGGTAGGGGAGGGTGGGGGTAAGGGGCAGAGATCAACCAAAGGACTTAAACGCATGCATATAAGCCTAATCAATGGACACAGACAACAGGGGGTGGGGGCATGAATGGGAGGTGAGGGGTAGTGGGGGAATAAGGACACATATGTAATACCTTAATCAATAAAGAAATTTAAAAAAAAAACTTGAAGAAATATTCCAAGGGAGATTAGAAATAATCTCTGTGCTTCTGGAGCCATGATTAAAATGAACATCTGCCAGTATCAATACCTTTAGGTAAAATGCAAAATATCTCTTTAAAATAGTAGTCCTCAAAGTATTTTTCTAGACAAGGGTCACTAGTATCATTAGGGATTTATTGAAATTTTGAATTCACAATTAACTGGATCAGAATATCCAGGGGGAGGGTCCAACAAACTGCGTTCTAACAAGCTCCAGTTTTCTTGAGTGATAATTGACATATAACTTGTCATGTTATGTATATGTTTAAGGTGTACAACATGCTAATATGATGCATGTTTATATTGTTAGATGATTACCACAATAAAGTTAGTTAACACATGGGTCACCTCATACAGTCACTGTTTTATTAATGTGGTGGTGCTGAGAACATTTAAGATCTCCTCTTTCAGCCACTTTCAAGTCTATAATACAGTATTGTTAATTATAGTCACCATGCTGCACATTACATCCCCACACATCTTATAACTGGATATACATATGCGCTGAGCAATATCACCTCATTTTACCTCATCCCCATCCCAACATTTTTAGATTCTATATATGAGATCATACAGTAGTCGTCTTTCACTGCCTGGCTTATTCCACTTAGCACAATGCCCTCAAAGTTCATCCATATTGTCGCCAATGACAGTATTTCCTCCTTTTTTAATAGCTGAATAATATTCCTGTGTGTGTGTGTGTGTGTGTGTGTGTGTGTGTGTGTGTGTGTGTGTGACATTTTCTTTAGCCATTTTCCATTTTTCTGTAGATGGCACTTAGGTAGTTTCCATGTCTAAGCTATTGTGAATAATGCTGCAATGAGCATTGCCCCCAGTTTTTCTTGTTAACTACTAAGAGCCACTGCCTTAGCATGAATTTAGGACACATTTCTTCATCTCTCCAGGCTGATCTCTTTCTAGCTCAACAGATTCGCATGCATTCCAGCCTTACTGGACTTCCAACAAGCTTTCAAAACCCCAGCCTTTGTATACGGCATTAACTCTTTAGTTCTCACTTCTCAATCTCCCCCTCCTGACAAATGCCTATACAATCTTCTCTGTTGTGTCAGTACCTCCTAGTCAAAGTTACTGGTCCCTTCTGGACTCTGAAAGTGTTTTTCATTATCATCATTAGACATTGACCTCTTTGCCTATTTAGACAAGAAACAGGTAAATGGTAATCCCTGGATTTCTAGTCATGACACACTCCCTACTCCATGTGCTTCAATTGAACCTCTAGAGATACTCATTATCCTATATAATAAAACCGTAATATGCTAATTGACCAAATCAGGGAATGATCGGTTGCTATGACAAGCACTGACCACCAGGGGTCAGACGCTCAACACTGGAGCTGCCCCCTGGTGGTCAGTGCACTCCCACAAGGGGAGCGCCGCTCAGCCAGAAGCCGGGCTCACAGCTGGCAAGTACAGCGGCAGTGGCAGGAGCCTCTCCCACCTTTGCTGCAGGCAGGCAGTAAGGAGTCCTGGACTGTGAGAGGGATGTCTGACTGCCAGCTTAGGCCCCATCCCAGGAGACCCACCCCCCTCCCCTAGTGCACAAATTTTGTGCACTGGGCCTCTAGTATGCAATAAAGACTCTTATCTGTCTGAATAATTTTAGAAAATTTACTGAAGAGATTCAATATACTGAATAAATTTATGCAGGAAGGAAAAGTACAATTTGTGTGGCTAAATAACCAGCAACCCTTCTGAACAGTCCAAACCCTTCTTTCCTGGGATCTCAGGCTAAGACAAGAAAAGATGATTCAAGGAAAAACTCCCTGGAAAATGTGAAGCCAGCATATCTAATCGGCTTACTTTCGAGCTATATCATAAAGTCCAGGAGAGCATGAGGACAATAATCCAAAATATTAGTAAAAACTTGAAAAGATAATTATCTCTCCATGACTCCCAAAGGGAAGGAAGGAAAAAACAATATGTCCTCTCTGAGCCACAAATTTACAAGGTAATTTACACAAAATGTAATTCAGCAGAAATTAAATTTATTCTAACAGCAATAATAATAGCTTACATTTTTTTTAGCTAATGTTTTAATTTGGCTTCTGTCCCAAATCAGACCCTGAGACACATATTTAAGAGCAAGTGGTTTATTTGGGAAATAACCTCAGGAAATACTAGAAAGGGGGTGTGCAGGCATATAGGGAGCCAGGAAGGCAACACAGAGTGTATTAAGGAGAAGATAATTGCTGCAGAAAACTGAGGTTCAGCCCCATTGGGAGACCTTTTAGCATCTGACTCAAGGGAAACCCGAAATGGGGTATTTGATCTTAAATTCCTATCAAGGACCGCTTTTCAGAGTCAACCATTCTCCTGGGGACCATGACCTTTGCAGAGAGCCCTGCACGTCAGAGAGTTCAAGAACAGCAGGGGCCAAGTGTATATGGATGAAACATAACAGCTTTTGCTCTAGACACATACTATGATCATGTGCACAGATTTCACAAACATAATCTAATAGCGCCTTTGCCACATCTTGATGAATTAAGCACTATTATTACACTGTTATCATCTCCATTTGACAAATGAGAACATTGAAGCAGAGAGAGGTATAATAAGTGCCCAAGGCAACACGGACAGGAAATAGTGGTACGCACTCAGCATTCTGACCTCAGAGTTCATGTTCTCAAAAACCACCTGGGAATTGCTATCAACCCATCTGGCTGGCATCTAAGATCAATGAAGTTTATCAAACCATGACTCTTCCCATCGCTATGTACATGTATCTGTTTCCCACAACTTGCCATGCTTCTCCCAGAGTCCATGACTAATTACAGCTGTCAATCTTTCATGCAAACCAAGCACTCCCTGGGGAGTTCGTCACAATGCTCCAGCACCTACTCTTGCAAATACTTTTCTATCTATTATACTTGGCTTCTGGCATTGTTTTCTCCTTTTTAAAATAATTACATGACCCCCCTTGGCTTACATGTTTCAAACATTCAATGACTAGTTTGCACCTCACCTTCTTTCCCCCCTATAAACTACCCACGGTGGGCCCATTTTCTCTTAGGTGGAATTGAGAGTCATTCCCATGGTTATTTCTCAGCTGACTTAGACTTTGAATAAGTATCATAGCAGCATATGGAAGACCATCAAGGGGAAAGAAAAAAGGGAAACCAAGCTTGAAAAGTTTGAAGAAAAAAAAACAACACTTCTTCCTAGATTTTGCTGCTGTTTAAAGCCAATGATGAATATTTTTCAGGGTATATTTTTCTATCCCAGATTTTTCTTGCCCCTATCTGACTATGATAATTTTTTGCTAGGGAAATGCATCCTCTATATGGCTCAACAGTTTACTGAACTGACCCATCAGTACTAATAAACACTGGGTTGATTTAATCAAACCATTGGTTATTAACCAATGAAATCAATGAAATAGAGAAGTTTGTACACATAGCCCTCGATGGTGCAGTGATTAGTTCTGTTTTTCTGGAAAGATTTCACAAAAATATTCCAAGAGTTCAAAGAACAGGTGACAATGCTACTGGATGTCCTACCCATAACCTTGGCTTTGAATTTCTCTGGCACAATCTTAATAGAACTCTTGCTCCATATTGCCGATGTCTCATATTTATTATCAGCAAGAACAGTAAATTCTTGATTCTAAATGTTATGAACATTTCATTCCCCATCACATTAAACACTCTTTTATTTTCTTATCCTTTTTACCATGTATATTAACTAAAACATGTAGTGGCTTTTTGCATTTGATTCTTAAACTTCTTTTAAAGTACTGAAGAATTGGTACAATACCCTAATGATTTTCCAGAGGGAGAATAACTACACCTGGGGCGGGGGGGAAATAGGGAATTAGAGAGACACCTGGAGGTACTCCAAATGTGCATTTTCTTAATAATTAGCACATCACACATCTAGTTAGCATCTCATACATAATCATAGAGTATGTATTTAATGAATCATTTTACTTTGCACTGTCAGAGGTTAACAGGAAAGCAAAATGGTTTGCTTATTTTAAAAATGAGACATGGTTATTCTTCGGGTACACTAGGATTAGAAAATAATGACATGCAGAAAATAAGCATCAATCATATGAGTTTTCAAAACACTGATAGCAAGAGATATATATGTATACATATCTGTCACATCTGTCAAAACACCCTATATTTATATAGGTTAGAAAATAGCTACCTATATACATTTACGTTGTGACAAGTATATGAATATGCATGTGTAGTGTGATTGTACATTTCACGTTTAATCCAAGTCTTTCTGTCAAAATCTTGTCCCAGGGTGCATTTTGATGGTGTGTATTCTTCCTCTTTTCTACTCGGTGAGAAAAGAGGCTTCTAAAATAAAAGATCACCAATATTTTTTACCTGTATTTCTCAACCCTGACAAAAAGTGTTTCCGTAGGATCTCTTGAAATAATGATCCTGAGAGTAAGTACATTTTTTCAAGCATGCTAACCAGGTTCAGTTGATTTTTTAAGGTACATGACCTCTCAGAACACTAAAATCATATGGAATATCCATGTTAAAAGAGTGAGTTTTCTCTGATGCTCAGCACCACCACTTTTATGACCCAACCACTCTCTGGTGATGTCATGACTAGGATCTATCTGGAGAGGGAGGAAAGGGCTTCTTACAACAACTGCCCTAAGACATTAACCAACATGTACGCACGCAGGGCAGCTGGCCTGTGCCCTGTTTGTGATGGGGCACAGGACACCTTGGGAAGTAGAATTTGTCACTTCTGCTGGAGCATCTATGAGTGATGCACAGGTGAGTGAGGATGGATGCTGCGCCTGAATGATGACTTGCCTGAACAAGACAGGAAGCATTGCTTCTTCTCCTTTAGGACCCCTCTTACTGGCAATTGCACTCAGCACTTCATTCATGGAGCTGTCCACAAGGTCTCTCTCTCAGCTACTTCCCCCACCCCTTCAAGAGAACTTCCAATGCAAATTCAGTTTACCCTCCTCAAATCTCTGCTAAAGCATGAAAGAGGAATATCTGATTTTGTTTGTCCTGGTAAGTTATCTTAATATAATTAACTCTACGTAATACGTTCACTTGGGGCTTTCCATTTTGTTGTTTAAAAGGCTTAAATTGGAGCCCTAGCCCATTTGGCTCAGTAGATAGAGTGTCAGCCTACTGACCAAAAGGTCCCTGGGTGATTCCGGTCAAGGGCATGTACCTTGGTTGCAGGCTCCTTCCTGACCAGGGCCCTGGTTGAGACTTGTGCAGGAGGCAACCAGTCGATGTGGTTCTCTCACATCGATGTTTCTCTCTGTCTTTCACTCTCTCTAAAAAACAAACAAACAAACAAACAAAACCAATAAACAGAACCAATGGAAAAATATCTCGGGTGGGGATTAGGGGAAAGAAATAATTAATTAATTAATTTTTAAAAAGCCTAAATTGGAAGTCAAGAAATTGTAATCTTGCCTGTTTCATTCTCTTTTGTTCGTGGCCCAGATCAGGGCAAAGGCCACACATAAGCCAATAAAGGAAATCATGGGCACTTATTAATACATAGATATTTCCTTGCTGTTAATTTCTTTTTTAAAAAAAATATATTTTATTGATTTTTTACAGAGAGGAAGGGAAAGGGATAGAGAGTTAGAAACATCGATGAGAAACATTGATCAGCTGCCTCCTGCACACCCCCTACTGGGTATGTGCCTGCAACCAAGGTACATGCCCTTGATAGGAATCAAACCTGGACCTTTCAGTCCGCAGGCTGACGCTCTGTCCACTGAGCCAAACCGGTTAGGGCTCCTTGCTGTTAATTTCCATCAGTGCATTGTCACTCTGCAAGAGAAGGGACTGTTTTTCTGCATTTGGAGCCCTCTTGTTTTTTTTATATGACATTACATACACTAGGGTTCCATATAGTTGATTTCAGAAAATGCTGGTATTATTGAGTAAAAGATTACAGAATCTTAGGTACAGAGGGTTCTGGCAATGCCCCAGCCCTTCTCTCTGTGCTTTTGTATCTGCATCTGCAACTTGAGGAGTTTGCAATGTCTTGCTTAATGTCAAGTAATATGACAATAGAATAGCCAACATTTTAATGCATTTGACAGTTGACAAAGCATATTTACGTCTACTTCATCATTATTTTAAAATTATTTTTAGAGCAGTTTTAGGTTCACATCAAAACCGAGAAGACAGTACAGACGTTTCACATACACCCTCCACCTCACACATGCCTAATCTCCCCAATTAGAAACACTCCCCCAACAGGGTAGTACAATTGTTCCAACGGATGAACCTACATTGACACATCGTTATAACCCAAGTCCATAGTTTATCTGAGCGTTCACTCTTGGTTTCTCATTTCTATGGGTTTGGACAAATACAGACGTAGGCAAAAGGTTTATAGCTGTGAGTAAGTGAAACAGAATTTACTCTTGTATTACTATTTAATAATTGTTGTATTATTTTCCATATAAACAACTGTAACCCTACTTTTGCCTCACCCTGGACAATAACTTGGAACATTATCGTATCACACAGCGTATTTTCACTGGCCCCCCAAATCCTGTGCTCCACCTGTTCATCCCTCAACATGCTCACCTGTGAACAACCGCTGACCACTTTACTGTCCACTGTCTATATAATTTGTTCACTATTAAGTATGATGTTAGCTGCATATATTCTTTGTCAAGGTGAGAAAGTTCTCCTCTATTCCTAATGAACTGTTTTCTTTGGGAAAAGGTTGTTTTGTTTTTGTCTGCTTTTTTTTTCTTTCATAAACTGGAGTTGGCTTTTGTCTTGGGCTTCTTCTGCATCTATTAATATGATAATGTTAGTTCTCTTCTTTAGCGGATAATGTGCTGGATTACATTATTGATTTTCAAATATTGAATCAGCCTTGCATATCTGGGATAAATCCCCCTTGGTTGTGATGTATGATTATTTTCCTGTATGGTTGGATTCAATTGGCTAATAACTTATTGAGGATTTTTGCATCTATGTTCAGGAGAGATAGAAGTCTGTAGTGTTTGTTTATTGTATCTTGAGTATAATGCTGGCCCCTCTCCTATATCTTTCTTGAGTATAATGCTGGCCCCTCTCCTATATCGCAAAGGGACTGTAGAGAATTTGTATTTCTTTCTGAGGTATTTGGTAGAATTAACCAGCAAGTATTTCTAGGTGTGATGATTTCTGTTTTGGAAGGTTATTAACACTACGCTATCTTTTTGAGGCAGATAGATCCTTATTTCTCAGTCATGGCTCTATTTCGTATTTAGGTTCAGTGATGTATTATTGGCCATCTTTCCTCCAAGCAGGAGGCAACCCGCTGTGGCTCTATCAGCTGGGAAGCAAAAGACTTGAAAGCATCCCAGAAAGTGACCTTATCAGAAAGGCAATTGCATGAAAATTCGTAATGAGTTTGTTGAGACACAAACTTCAGTAGGATTAAACCAATTCCCTACAAATTGTTCAAAAATGTAGAGAACATAAAAATCTATTTGTGCTGAGATACTGAGCAAATATTTCTACTTCACACCTAAGTCATACTGTTGAAAAAGGAGAGAGATTTGTAACCATGACACAACTTGATTTCATATGTATTTACATTTTTTAGGTATTTTCTGAAATGCTGGAGGCTCTGGTGAGTTACGGAAAGTCCCACCAGTAGAGAACCAGAGAGCTAGTGACTAGCAAACATACAAGGCTGTGACCCCAAAGTGATATCGGCTGTATCACCTTTTCCTACCTTATTTCTCCTCTTTATGAATTTGAAACAGCTAGAGTCAATATGTCATATAATGGCTTAATATGTTTTTTAAATGATGTATCACTTGTCTGTTTTTTTCCTCCTATAAAATAATACTCACTCTCATTTTAAAAGAAAGGTCGTTGAAGAATACCGATTTCAAGACTGTTTACATTTCGTGAAAATCTTGAACATTTATCATTCTTTTTTAGATAATGGGAAGTAATAACATGCCTTCTTGAAAAACAGAGAATTTGACATCATCACATTACATTAGTTAGAGAGCACAGAAGATAAATTTTAGCATTTGTCAAGTATTACACACCACCCAGGCATATTTCATTAGCTGTTGTCAAAGGCACAGAAAACTGCCAATCACATTAACAACTAACTTCTTTTCAAAGCCATTCAACCGAGTTTAATTATGATTAAGTATATTTGAACTGCAGGAACATTAAATACACAAATGCCTCTTGGCAATATTTTTGGAGTCCGTGGTGAACAACAGTTTTTGCTCAATAGGAAGAAACCTTTTACTGTATTCCAAAAAATAAAATAAAATAAATCAATATGCACACTTGGTTGCATTCAGTACAGTGAATTCTGATTTTTCTTGGCAGGAAAAATAACCCCCCAAAAATGCTCAGGTCTTATAGGGCAGGTAAGTCAGTCAATAATGCTACCATCACTTCAAGTCCGGAGCCTCAAAGATAGCCTAGATTCTTCTTTTAGTTCTTGCCCATCACTATAACAGGTTAACCAGAGCAAACGAAAAATCACACATCCCATTCATGTCGCTTATTATCCACCCTTTCCTCTCTACCGTTGACACCACTGGTTTTATTGTCTAGATCACCAATAACTTTTCTTGGGGCTTCTCTAACAGAATAACTGGGTTTCATACCTCTTGATTCTCCCTTTTCCTTCCTCAATTCATTTCCCCAGCGTAAAAGGAGACTCTGAACATGGTTTCTCTCTGTAGCATGTGTGCTGTGGAAGCTAAGCCAATCGGAAGGAAGGCTTCTGGGATTGTCAGGGCGAGTTTTGTGAGGTGGTGATGCTGGAGTTGGAAGGAGCTGATCGGGTCTCAGAGAGCAGATGTCATAGCCCACACTCAACATAAACCATAGCATCACAGCTGTTTCTCCATGAAGAATTCCTTTAAGCAAATAGTATTATAGCAACTAATCACCAGCAGTACAAAGAATAAAGCTCAAGTTTATACTGCTCTGACTCCTGATTTCCATTCTCATCCTCCCTCCCTCCCTCCCTCCCTCCCTCCCTCCCTCCCTCCCTCCCTCTCCCTCCCTCTCCCTCTCTCTCCCTCTCTCTCTCTCTCTCTCAATTCTTTCTTCAACACACAGTTCCTAATACTCCAGTTCCTAATTGCTATTGATTTGGTACTTCATTTTTAAACAATTTAGAATTGCTGCAATACAAGTTTTTGATGTTTCTCATATCTGCACCTGGGAACCTATTTTTCTCATTACCTGTAATTAGCAAATGCCTCCATCTTGCATCGCTTGGTATAGTCAGCTAACATCTATATGTATACCTCTGTACCTAGCTGGCAATGCATTTGTCATTTTGTTTTCAAGAAGACATTCCCACCTGACCAGTGTAGCTCAGTTGTTGAGCATCAACCTATGAACCTGGAGGTTATGGTTTGATCCTGGTCAGGACACATGCATATTGTGGGATGTGCAGGAGGCAGCTGATCAATGATTCTCTCTCCTCATTGATGTTTCCATCTCCCTTCATCTCTAAAATCAGTAAAAATATATTTTTAAAATAAGAGGAGACATTCCCTATCCTTGTAGATAAGATGGATCATTCTGTCTCCTATTTCCCTGTTTTAAAAAAAAATCAATGTGACATGGTTTCTCATTTATTTCTTTATAGCATTATATATGATAAACATTCTGTAAAGATATTATATTAGGCCTTTAATTAATTGAGTGCTTGTCTAGTTGTGCTCAATGACTCTTTGTTGAACTAAATTTAAAGAGATAATGTTTCTTTTGTTCTGGAAAATATATTGCTTTTGACTCTCTAAGCTGCCAAATATCCACTTTATTTTTGACCATGCAACCACCCTCAAGAGCAGGGAGAAAGACCAATGCAGGAGGCGATCAATGTTCTATTCCATGCATCCAATCAGAGCCTAACTTCTACATCAGAAGGTGTGACAGATGCCTATTGGACACCATCTGCTTACAAATTTCCACTTTTACCAAAAAGGATATTGAAGTACCTTGGGAACTGCTTAACATGACTATATTCTCAAGTAGAACAATAATTATAATAATTGAAATAATATGTTGTAATCACGGGAACAATATACTGTGATTATTTCAAGAGGGAAACAATTGTTCTGTAGTCTTTCAATAATAATAATAATAATAGTCTTGCAATAAAACTGGATGAGTCGCATTGTGAGGACTACTATTATTAATCTTCCTGGTGCAGGAGGTTAGGGTTCTTCTCTATTTTTTTCTGAGGTGTTTATCCCTATCTCCCCACCCCCCTCACCCCCCATTTTAGGATCTTACACAGCTTGGATTGCAGAAGTGCTTGTGCCAGATTCATGCCATCAGAAAGGCTACATGTTAGAAGAAAAGTTTTTCCTTAGAACGAGAAAATGTTGGAGGAAACTGAAGAACCCAGGGAAACTTCAACTCCATCATAACCCAAAGCAGAGAGGTGAGATGGAGCAGAAAGAAAGTGTGAGTGTGTGTGAGTGTGTGTGTGTGTGTGTGTGTGTGTGTGTGTGTGTTCGCGCGCGCGTAGATGGTCCTCCTGGGGATTCAGCAGCGGAAGCAGCCGTCTGCATCATAGTCTGAATTGTGTGTCTTTGCATTATTTTCTAATAATTATATTATCCTTCTGATTACAGAATACATCTTCTAACAAATAGTTTTAGAGAACACATAAATGGAAAAGATAATCATAATGGGCCATAAGCTACAATCTATGAATCCTGCTTTTCAAAAATGTACTCATACTCTCTCCTAAGTACATCTGAAATTCAATAAAAGTTCCATTTTTTAGAAATTTATGTCTTCACATGATATCTTCTTTATTTACAAAATACTTATTCATAGATTTTGGTTAGAAATGCAAGCTTTTAGAATAACATGTTGAATAATTATCCATTGATTTTACTCAGGAGCAATAGACAAAATTTATTAATCAGATTTAAATATATATATACATATATATATACATATATATATATATATATATATATATATATATATTCTCTTTAAAAAAAGACACACACACAATAAAAACACCTCTCCACTTTGTACCAGGTGCAGGCTTGAGGAGCTTTTATACCTCAACTGTAGTGAATGTAATCTTTTTTCCTTGTCTTTAAAACACCAGAGGGAATTACAGGAATCATTGGTTCACTGATTAGTACAAGCAATGGACCTAAATTATACTCGAAATCAGTTCTCTGAAGGGCTTTTATTGGTGGTCATTATTTGAACGTAAATGAATTTCTTAGCTATTTGGTGGTTGTTAGCCACCATAAACTAGGACAGACATGGAATCATGGACAAATTCACCCCCAGGGTAGAAAAAACACACACACACATACACAAAGCATGTTGTCTAGGGACAATGTAGTCTGATCCCACATCAAGCCTGCTCATAAGCAAAGGAGCCCTCTTTCTATGTCACATGCATAAGCCTTAAATACAGCCTCCACAATGCAGGCTCACAAATGGCCTCTCAAGGCTGGCTAGGCAGGACATCTATTTAGAAACGAGGGACACCAGGTTTTCTGTTTCTTTGTTTTTGTTAATCCTCACCTGATTAGATTTCCATTGATTTTTAGAGAGAGTGGAAGGGAGGGAGGGAAGGAGGGAGGGAGGGAGAGAGAGAGAGAGAGAGAGAGAGAGAGAGAGACATCGATGTGAGAGAAACATTCATTGTTTATCTATTGCACATGCCCAGATCTGGGCGAGGGATTGAGCCTGCAACCAAGGTATGTGCCCCTGACTGGAAATTGAACCCGTGACCCTTCAGTCCGAGGGCCAACACTCGAACCACTTAACAAAACTGGCTAGGGCAAGGACACAAGTTTTGATTACTTTCCGGGAACATACTAAACTTTTAAATGGCATGTGCATAGTCCCCACCAAAGGGACAGTTTGTTAGCTGAACATACACTCCCAATACCCCCTTTATTACTATGATTTTTTAGAAAGTCTTCCCACTGGTCCTTGGGAGAAAGATTCTATACAACAAGGAAGTCAAAACTATGAAAATGTCTACAGATATTTGCAACTCTTCATTTTGCAAGTGATGGAGAGTAACTTTAAGACACTACTGTTTAAGCCAAAACCGGTTTGGCTCAGTGGATAGAGCGTCAGCCTGCGGACTGAAAGGTCCCAGGTTCGATTCTGGCCAAGGGCACGTAACTTGGTTGCGGGCACATCCCCAATAGGAGGTGTGCAAGAGGCAGCTGATTGATGTTTCTCTCTCATCGATGTTTCTAACTCTCTATCCCTCTTCCTTCCTCTCTGTAAAAAATCAATAAAATATATATTAAAAAAAAAAGACACTACTGTTTAAGAGTCAGTGTGTTTGGGGGACACATAGGAAAAGGGGGAAATTTAAAGGGACTTCAGAAAAGATATACTAATTAAATATTGATTAAACAGTAACTTTATCAACCATATGATTTAATCCATCAAATGCAAAGTTGTGTTTGGCATTTTTCTAGGGGAGGTGTAACAAATAGCTTAACATGTAAACAGGGGATATGCAATAACTTAATATTTGAATATTGTAGTGTAAGCCTTAATTGGCAGGCCATTTCAGATGGATTGATAGTCCTTTCTGGAGTGCTAAACTGTGAAGGATTTCAGAAACCATCTCTCAATAGGAACCTGCTGAGATAGATTAGTGATGTCTGTTACAGGAAAAGGAAAGAGAGCAACACAGTGCTGTCAAACACAACTATAATCTGAAGAGGAGGACAACAAGTAAAGACTTATTTCAAGAGAGTGTGAACGCTTTCTATGGTAGACACATGGCAGATGTAAACCAAGCACAATCCTACCATAGTCAGACACAACGTAACACCATCTCTGCTCTATGGGAAACCAATCCAGGTGTCTTAGGAACACAGAACAGAAATCTCCAAATGTGCAGGGAGAGTCTGAGGAAAGTTTCACAGTAGAGGAAACTTGGGCTGACTCCAGAAGGCAGAACCTGGAGAGAGAGGAGTCATATGTTTGAGGCAGGGGGGAAAAAAAGCATATGCAAAAGTCACAAAATCAGAAAAAAACATGCTTGGGAAACTTTAAGTAGATTAATTTTGCTGCAGCATAAAGTGTAAGGAGGACTGTTAGAATTGAGTCTGGACCGGTTGACAATGGCGGGATCATAAGCAGACTGTCAACATCGTTGAACGGGTCTCAATTGCATGCTGTCAGTGGTATGCCACCAAAAAAATTAAAAATGTTTCTTTCACATTGATTCATTGTTCTCACGCTAAATGCACCTGGTTTTTAACTCCACCCAGTTCTCCCATCAGACGGCAGAGTCCCTTCATTCCCTCCACAATCCTCTTCCCCCACACTTGCTTTAGAGACACATTAGTATGAACTGAATAGGTCTCTGCTAAAATACCATCTTTGCCAAGGCACTTTCTGAAAAGCTTTCTATGTGGGGCACACCATGAAAAACAAGAGTCGACAGAACAATTAATGAAGGGAACCCAAAGACTGAACTGCACAAATCAATTTTGCGCTTCCTTTTCTTTTCCAATGTGTCTCCATTTATATTTCAATACTCTGTCTCAGCTTAATTTTAGAAAATATATTTTCATGTCAAAATCCTTTTGATGGACCTAAATAAAAGTAAATTAAAACAAAGATTGCTGTGGCTATGCAGCTGTACATATGGATTTTAAGTTTGATGGGAATTGAAAGGCATTTCTTCCTCATCCTTCTCAATGAAACCTAGAATTATCAGCCAGCAGAGCTTCAGTTTCTGAATTCAGTTATCGGTTCTATCTACCGGTTTCTGCTCTGCTCTGTTTTCGTTTGAGCTAGGGATGGTGGGAAGATGGGAGACACTGGAATCAGGCACACCTTCTCTCATCAGTTTTGTAATTTGGGTAGATTGTTTGACTTCTTTAAGCCTAATTTATCCTGCTCTACAACTATGAAATGGTTACTGTGTGGTTTCAGTAAGAATATATATAATAGCCCTCACCGGCATGGCTCAGTGGTTGAGTGTCAACCTATGAACCCAGAGGTCATGGTTTGATTCCCGGGTCAGGGCACATGCCCAGGTTGCAGGCTCCATCCCCAGTAGGGGGCATGCAGGAGGCAGCTGATCAATGATTCTCTCTCATCATTGATGTTTCTCTCTCCTTCTCCCTTCTTCTCTGAATCAATAAAAATATATTTTTAAAAGAACATAAATAATAAGACGAATACAATGATAATTATGTTTAGATATCCAATTGTCCTATAGAAAAAATTTCAAAGACTAATATGAGATTATTCCCTACATCTAGCAGAAATTGTTAAGCTACTACTGAAGACAGGCATGAAGAAGACCTGTAGTGAAAAGGACACATGTTGTATCATGAACATAGAGGTTCATGTGTATAAAAGTAATCAGAATAGAGATTATGACATATAAGTACAAAAGCAATTTCAGTTCATTATTAAAAACACATTCGGTACAGTAATCAGGTCTTTGGTGAATGGATGATAAAAGAAAACTAGATAAAAAATATGAGAAAACAGACATGCAAAAGTGCAGTGAGGTAACACTTGACTGAAACTAAGGATTTGCTTTTTCCAGTTGGTTCCTGGGCCTCACTCAATGAAATGGAACTGAGTTCTCTACCTAAGTGAGTAGTAGGTCTGAGTGTCTATTTAACTGGTCTGACCACTACCTGGTCTGTACTTGAAGGCTCTGAAGGACTAGATTCTATCTCTCACAGTGAGGCATTTTGGAAATGTTTTCTCTGATACCTTCAGGGGGAAATTCACATATTGTATTTTATTTGAGACACGTATAGGAATCTTTGCAGGTCAGGTGAGTCCCCTGGGGAAAGGCAGTGCTAATGGAAATGCTCTTGTGCATCCGTCTTTGTAAACATTTGTTTTTGTGGTTTATGATGTGTTTAGTGTTCCCGGGCTATATGAAGTCAAATTATAATTTGAAATGTGTTCCCATGAAAAAAAATTATCTCTAAGTTACAATAAAGTATCAGAAACTTGCTTATGTGAAAATGCAATTTCCTTTGTTCCTACCTGTCATTAGGCATTGATTGATACCTCCCTGTTTAAAGAGACAGGGAGAAAAATGTATTGTGCACCTACTATGATACTCTCATGCATTTATTACTTAATTGAATCCTCATAAAAAAAACATTGAGACCGAATGTTATCAGCATTTTATAGAAGGAGAGAGAAACTAAGAATCAGGGTGGTTAAGTAATATGAGTATTTGAAGAGCTGTGGCTGACATGCAATATTAGGCATATTTAAATTGAAGAATTACTTGGATTCAACCAACATCAACAAATCTTTAAAAAGCACTGAGGTTATGGATACAATAAAAATGACTTTTGAGGAGGCCTTGACTTCAAGAGGATTTTAGTCTACTAGAGGAAAGAATTTCCCTTTCCCTGTGAGTTTTGACAAGTCAAATTGAAATTTGACTTGTAATCCATGAATATATTTTACTTTATAATACTTAGTCAACAAATTATTAATGTAGAAACATAACATAAAATTTCCTAGAGAAAAGAATTTCCTTTTCCCTGTGAGTATTGACAAGTCAAATTGAAATTTGACTTGTAATTCATGGATATATTTTACTTTATTATAGTCAATAAATTATTAATGTATAAACATAACAAAATTTCCTTGTGATATATATGTGTGTATGTGTGTGTATATATATATATATATATATATATATATATATATATACACACACACACACTAGACATTAATTTACATATTTTCATTTTAGGTAAAATAACTTGATAGAACATAAAATGTACATATGTACGCATATAGAGATGTGACTTTACCTATATAAAGCTCATATACAATATCTATATATATAAAAGCCTAAGCAACCATTACGATTGAACGACCAGTTGACTAGTCACTATGACACACACTGACCACCAGGGGGCAGATGATCTATGCAGGAGCTGTCCCCTGGTGGTCAGTGCGCTCCCATAGCCAACCTCCCACAGCCCCCATCCCGGCCAGCCAACCTCCTACAGCCCCTCCCCCTGGCTGCCTCAACCACCAGCCAGGCCAATGTACCCCACCCATGCACGAATTCGTGCACCGGGCTTCTAGTTGAAACTATAAAGCTTCAGGTTCATTTGAAGCTTAAACAAGTCTTCCTCAAAAAAGTGTTCTTTCGTACCATTTTATTGAGTCAAGAAAGAAATCAGGAGCAAGAAAGAGCATCATAGTTCCACTACATTTCCAATAGCTGTGTTCTTCAGGTTTCCATAACAGTGGGATGAGGGACTGGGGCCAGCGGTGCACGCAGCTCCTGTATGTTTATAACTCACCAACTCAGCCTGTACAATACCAAGCTCATCCTAGTCTCCTCAAGTCCAACTCCATAATGTGGGAAAATAAATGTCTGTTACTTGATTCCCCCATATTTGGCACTTTGTTAAGGCAACCCTAACAAACTGACACAAGTGGCATGGATTTCCCCAAATCACACACAGGGACAGTAAAAAAATGCCAGAATTAAAACCTAAATAATCAGTTTCCTGGTTCAATTTTGTGTGCCATTGTAAGACTCCACCATCACATTTAAAAATCCAACACCTATTGTTTTCTGTGTCATTTTTACTGGTGGCAGTGTACTGCAACAGCAGATGAAATTACATTTGATGGTATATTTTGGGAGATTTATGTTCTTAAAGGAAGAAAGTGATCAGGATTTTGCATCTCCTCGTTGTCTCTATCTAGCTCTGTGCCTCACAGAAAGAAACAGAAAAATGAATAGCAGACATGTACTAATATATAAAAAATGAAGTTAAACTCCATCTCATTTATGACCTATATCCACTTGACCATGCTGAATGTAAATATATTGCCTTTCACCTTTTGATATTCTCACAAAGGCAACTAGTGGACATTTGGGCAAAGGCTGGAGACATTTTTGATTGTCCTAATTGGTAAGTGGGGTGTTATTGGTAACTAGTGAGTAGAGACTAGGGTGCTATAAATCACCCTACAATGTACAACACAGCCCCTCACAGTGAATACATTATCTAGGCCCAAACATCAATAGTGCCAAGGATTTTTATTGATTTCAGAGAAGAAGGGAGAGGGAGAGAGAGATAGAAATATCAATGATGAGAGAAAATCATTGATTGACTGCCTCCTGCAGGCCCCCTACTGGGGATCGAGCCCACTACCCAGGCATGTGCCCTTGACCAGAATCGAACCCGGGACCCTTCACTTCGCAGGCCGACACTGAGCCAAACCAGCTAGAGCCTGAGGATTTTTTTTAAAAAGCTGATTAAATAGTATGTGTATATGATGCATACTTTTTTTCTTTAGAGTACTTCCAAAGAACAGAGCACTGCAGTCACTCCGCATGCTGTTGTCCTCTTCCTAGAGGCATATGATGACCAGCTTGGGTGGATGTGATGGTCCTTCTCTTTGGGGAAATCCTTTCTTCTAATGGAATCTATTTCATGTTATCACACATGCATCATGAGAGAAGGAAGAATTACAGATTCAGGTTGACAGTAACTCAAGTATGCTTCTCTGAACAACGGGGCCTAGTTCTGTGATGGTGTCCAAATTCGGTAGGAGGTGAATCTCCCTCTGCTAGGGAAGCCATCTGCTTCCCCCCATGAAATGACTAATGATCTGAAGTTGCTGGATGTTGTGATCATACTCTCAGTTCAGCTAAGCAATCTGTGGAATCCATGTGGGGATTGGCCCAGTGAAGTCTTCCTAGCAGCAACTACAGCTCCACAAGAAAAAAGGGTCCATGTCACATGCCTTTGGGCTCCTTTAGAAAAATATATCAAGAACAACTTAACCAGGGTTTTATGCTTTTGATTCCACTTCTAAGAATATTAATTAGAACTGGTAGTGATTGCCAAGATTCAGAGTCAACATGCTATGTTAAGACAAATAAGTTGAAGACAAAAGAGGCATGATTTATACTAACACAAGTAATTTTAGAAGCATTGGCTCTGTTGTATCGAATAGCATTCAGAATTTAGAGAGGTTAAGTAATAATTGATAACGAGAGTCAAGATCCCAATCCTGCCCAGTATGACTCTACTCTTTACAGCTAAATAAAAGTTTGTTCAAAAGCTGTATCAGAGATCACTCCTTAGGGAATATGTCTTTTTCCACTAGAAAGAGATCGGGGAGAATGATGGAGGAACTGACATTCATGAGCTTGGGTGTTACCTATTCACCACCTAATTTATTCCTTGTAGCAACCGTAACAGATGGATATTACTGTCTTTCTAGAATGAGAGCACCATGGCAGACTTTTTCCTTGCACTCTACCCAAAGAGCCTTGCACAGTGACTGGCATATAATAGCAGTTTAGTTAGATATCTGTAGACTAAATGAATGAGTGGAGACTCAAGGGTTAAGGAAAGTTGTCAAATTAAACAAGTAGTAAAGATCTGCTAGGTTTTAAACCCAACTTTGAACTCCTAAGCCATCTGAAACAAAAATTCTCAAAAAAAATTCTCAGTGGAAAATAAAATAGAGATTGTTTCCATTAACTGTTGTTATATAACCAATAGCATCAAAGTTTAATGGCTTAAAATAGCAATAATTTATTTATTGATTTTTTTTCTTTTCATTGAATGTATTGGGGTGACATTGGTTAATAAAATTACATAGGTTTCAGCCCTAACCGGTTTGGCTCAATGGACAGAGCATTGGCCTGTAGACTAAAGGGTCCCAGGTTCAATTCCGGTCAAGGACATGTACCTTGGTTGTGGGCATATCCCCAGTGGGGGATGTGCAGGAGGCAGCTGATCGATGTGTCTCTCTCATCGATGTTTCTAACTCTCTATCCCTCTTCCTTCCTCTCTGTAAAAAATCAATAAAATATATATTTTTTAAAAAATTACATAGGTTTCAGGTAAACATTTCTATTACATATCACCCGTGTATTGTGGGTTCACCACCCCAAGTCAGGTCTCCTTCCATCACCATTTATTCCCCCAGCAATAATGTACTTAGGTTTCATTTCTGCAAAGTGGCCATTTAGACTGTGCTCAGCTATGTACTTCATATTTGGGTTCCCGCAGATGTTTGTGGTCAACTGTAGATCAGGTAGGTGGCTTACTGATCTTGGCTGAGATCATCCACTGGACTCAAAGTTGTCACAATGTCTGTAACACTGTATTCTACTGTTCAAAACAAGTAAGGAGACCAGAACAGATTTAGGGGGTGAGAAAATACACTCCACCTCTTGGATGGAGAAGTTTCAAAGTGACAGAACGGAAGTCAATGCAGAGAGCAGACTGGGGCATTTTTGTAAATAATCTACCCTAGAAAGAAACCAGGAGACCAATTAATCCATTTCTCCTTACTTGTGGCTCATGGTTAATTTAATCAGGCAGTTTTATCGACCTCATTATTTCAAACAGAAGTCAGAAGACTATATTCTAAAGGAGCATAAATGCTTTCTTTTACGTTTCTGTTCATGGATTAACAACGTTCCGAGAGTTGGCATAAACAGGCCTGGCGAAGAGCCCAACATGGTCCCCACAATCAGACAAGCTGCAAGATGCAGGTCAGACTTGAGAAGCGAATGACTGCAAACGCTCAATTATTTAAATCAAAAAAACCCAGTGCAGACGATCAGATAAGTGGTTCACAGTGTTTGATCTGGAGCATAGGGAACCCATCTGCTCTTCTATAAACTAATGCTTAGTAATAAATGCAGTCAACCATGGGCAGTTTTAAAATTCACATGCAGGTTCCATTGTCTGGCCTTTATTCTGATGCCATTCAGTCTTAATTTCTATATTAGACTGTGGATTATCTGCATAGGAAAAAAGCCTCATAAAGAGAGTTTTTAAAATATGTTCTTATTAATTTCAGAGAGGGAGGGAGAGGGATAGAAACATCAGTGATGAGAGAGAATCATTGATCGGCTGCCTCCTGTATGCTCCCTACTGGGGATGGAGCCCGCAACCCAGGCATGTGCCTAGACCAGGAATTCCACCCTGACCTCTTGGTTCATGGGTCCACACCCAAACACTGAGCCGCACCAGATGGGGGAGAGTTTTTATTGATTTTCCCCCCTGAGATCTAAAGTTTGCCTTCTGTTATGAGAGAACAGAATGCCCCATATTCAACTAGAAAGGGCACCCGTGAAAACTAGTCCTTAATCCTCATCCTTCCTTAAGCATTTAGGAGTATATATCTGTGGGCTTGGAGGAAAAGGATCCCTCCCTCTCTCCCTATCCTTCCTCCCTTCTGTCTCTCCTCCCCACCAAATGAATTAAAGAAATATATTTTCTTATGATGTTTATCAATTTACGAAAATAACAGTAATTTCCTTGAAGTATTAAACAACATGATACTATTCAAAAAACATTTAAAGAATGTGTCTCCTTTGCATCCATCTCCCCCTAATATTTAAAAAAATTACATTGGTGTTTGTAAAAATTTATCTAGGTTGATTGATAAGCCTTTAAAAATAATTCTTTGACCCTAGATTTTTGACAGAACAATAAATTAAAATTGAGGACACTTTTAATATCAAAAGGAAGTTGAATGGACTACCTTCATTTTGGGTTCATTTGCATTAAAATGATGGCATTCTACCATTTGTCCACCATCCAGAACTGAAATATCATCACTGACATGTACACATAAGGAACCGTTTGACATTGAAATTGGGACTCAAAAGAACTGTTGGCCCAGAAAGAAACTCACTACAGACTGATTCATTTGCCTCTCAGCGTAAACATTATTGCTTGTCTCATTTTTGGTTCTTATAAGTGTATTTCTAGTATCACATGATCTCACTCATCTAGGGGAAATAATGAACAACATCAACCGATGAACAAAAACAGACCCGGAGACAGGGAAGCATCAATGAGACTGTCAAACCTCAGAGGGAAGGTAGGGGAGGGTGGGGGTAAAGGGGAGAGATCAACCAAAGGACTTGTATGCATGCATATAAGCCTAACCAGTGGTCACAGACAACAGGGGGGTGGGGACATGCAATGGGGAGGGGTTTGGGATGGGAATGGGGGGATGAGGACAAATATGTGATACCTTAATCAATAAAGAAATTTAAAAATAAATAAATAAATAATAAAAATAATAAAAAAATAAAAAAATAAAATGATGGCCTTCTAATTTTTTTGAAATTTGGGGAGAAATAAAAGGAAAAGTACTTGAAGTGAAAAGCACTTGAAATTAAGACTAGGAAAATTACATGAATATTAAAATTAATGAACAGGCCTCCAGGTTTGAACAATCACAGTGATATATTTTCTTTACTTTTAAATATTCTGAGTTTAATGGAGTATAATATTTTAAAGAAACAATTGCTCCTGAAAATTCAGTAGTTGTTTGTGTGTGTGTGTGTTTTCAGAAAGCACACACACACACACACACACACACACACACACACACACACACACACATCCTCTTCCCATATCTTCGTAGGGGTAAATGATAAAACTGCCTAGAAAGAAAAAAGATATTGGGGAATTCAGAAGCTAGAGCAAGTCAGACTTCTAAGTTTCACGAACGTCAGATTTCTCCCAGGAAAGTGCAATGTAAGATTTCCGGGCTGGGCGTGGAGGGCCAATGTAACATTGAATAGTCATTCTAAACCTTCTGCTTTCAGAGTGACTGTGGCCAGTGGGCATTGATTATATTAAGGTTCACGCATGGCGTCTGACCATAAAATAGTTTTACATAACCAGCCATTGGTTTCACAAAAACGTGCTTTACTGATGCTGTAGGGAGGACAAGGTTTTCCTCCAACTCCCGTAGGGTCCCTAGCTGTGTCCAGAAATTAATCTGACAAAGACAGATTAACAGGAGAAAAGCATATACATTGATTTAAGTTTTGCATGACATGAGAGCCTTCATAAGGAAGTGAAGACTGGAAGAAGCAGTTAGATTCCAGTACTTTTAGAGTGGGTGGTCCTGAGGAATAGAATAGGTAAAGGAGAGTAAGGTAAGTATAGTAAACTGAGGGGAACTTAAGGCCTGTTTGTTAGGATTCTTCCCAGCATCCTTTGGTCTTGGAAGCTAAGGATGCTCCTTTTCTCTGAGTACAGAGAGGACACCACTCAAATGAGGGTTTTAAGCCTCAGGAGAAAAGGGTGAGAAGGTCAAAGTGACCTTCCTACTTCTGCACCTTTCTCAAAATCCTTCAGCTTAATATATTTAACACTAGAGGCCCGGTGCATGGATTTGTGCCCTGTCACAATCCAGGACCCCTCGGGGGATGTCAGACTGCCTGTTTCGGCCTGATCCCCACAGGTCAGGCTGAGGGACCCCACTGGTGCATGAATCCATATAGTATGCATATAAGATCTTTGGTTAATCTCTCCCCCTGCCCACCCGTCTCCCCTCTGAGATTCATCAGTCTGTTCCATGTTTCCATGCCTGTGCATTGAGTGTCTGCCTCCTGGTGATCAGTGTGCGTCATAGCTACCGGTCGAACGGTCTAAGGGTCACTTAGGCTTTTATATATATAGACTAGAAGCCTGGTTCACGAAATTCGTGCACGGGGGTGTGTCCCTCAGCCCAGCCTGCACCCTCTCCAATATGGACCCCTAGAGGGATGTCCAACTGCCCATTTAGGCCTGATCCCAGTAGGATTGTGAGACATCCCTCTCACAATCCAGGACTGCTGGCTCCCAACCGCTCACCTGCCTGCATTCCTGATTTCCCCTAACCGCTTCTACTTGCCAGCCTGATCACCCCCTAACCACTCCCCTGAAAGCCTGGTTGATGCCTAACTGCTTTCCGGCCAGCCTGATTGCCCCTAACTGCCCTCCCCTGCAGGCCTGGTCACCCCTAACTGCCCTCCCCTGCAGGCCTGGTCACCCCTAACTGCCCTCACCTGCAGGCCTTGTCCCCCCTAACTGCCCTCCCCTGCAGGCCTGGTCCCCCCAACTGCCCTTCCCTGCAGGCCCGGTCGCCCCCAACTTCCCTCCTCTGCCAGCCTGGTCACCCCTAACTGCCCTCCCCTGAAGGCTTGATCGCCCCCAACTGCCCTCCCTTGCAGGCCTGCTCCCTCCCAACTGCCCTCCCTTGCTGGCCATCTTGTGGCAGCCATCTTGTGTCCACATGGGGGCAGCCATCTTTGACCACATGGAAGCAGCCATCTTGTTTGTTGGAGTGATGGTCAATTTGCATATTATTCTTTTATTAGATAGGATAGAGGCCTGGTGCACAGGTGGGGGCCAGCTGGTTTGTCCTGAAGGGTGTCCCAGATGAGGGTGGGGGTTCCCTTGGGGTGTGGGGTGGCCCAGGTGAGGGGCCTGTGGTGGTTTGCAGGCCGGCCACGCCCCCTGGTGACCCAAGCGGAGGCCCTGGTATCTGGGGTTTATTTATCTTCTACTAGTGGCCCGGTGCACGAAATTCATGCAGGGGGGGCGGTGGTGTTCCTCAGCCTGCCTGCACCCTCTCCAATCTGGGACCCTTCGAAGGATGCCCTACTGCCGGTTTACAGGGATCGGGCCTAAACCGACAGTTGGACATCCCTCTCACAATCTGGGACTGCTGGCTCCAGCCGCTCCTGCCTGATTGCCCCTAACCACTCTGCTTGCCGACCTGCTCACTCCCAAATGCCCCCTGCCAGCCTGATCACCCCCAACTGCCCCCCTGCTGGCCTGCTTGCCCCCAACTTGCCCCCTGCTGGCCTGCTTACTCCAAACTGCTCCCCCCCCCGCACTGTCCTGATCACCTCCAACTGACCCCCACTGACAGCCTTCTCACCCCCAACTGCCCCCCCCTACTAGTCTGCTTACCCCTAACGGCCCCTGCCATCCCATCCTGGCCTTATCACCCCCAGGCAACCCAAGGTCCCAGCCCCTCCTTTTTTTTTCTTTTTTTTTTTCAGCGCCTCCTTGAGCAGAGGCCAGGGCCAGCTGGAAGCAAGTATCTAGGATTTATTTATCTTCTATAATTGAAACTTTGTAGCCTTGAGTGGAGGCCAAGGCCGGCCAGGGCAGGCGGGAAGCTTGGCTTCCTCCATTGCCGGAGCAACCCAAGCCTTCTGCTCTCTCCAGATCTGTGGCTGCCGCCATTTTTGTTTATAATTGAAACTTTGTAGCCTTGAGCAGAGGCCAGGGCCAGCCAGGGTGGGCGGGAAGCTTGGCTTCCTCCATCGCCGGGGCAACCCAAGCCTCCTGCTTGCTCCAGCTCTGTGGCCGGCTGCCATCTTGGTTGAGTTAATTTGCATACTTGCTCCTGATTGGCTGGTGGGCGTGGCTTGTGGGTGTAGCAGAGTGATGGTTAATTTGCATGTTTCTCTTTTATTAGTGTAGATACCCAGGTGCCATATTTGGGGGTAGTGTGTCCTGAACTCCGTTAAGGTTTCTATTTATATATTCTTTTTTTTTTTAAGCTGGTGTTGGCTGCCTCACTTTTTAAAAAATATATTTTTATTGACTTCAGAGGAGAAAGGAGAAAGAAACACCAATGATGACAGAGAATCATTGATTGGCTGCCTTCTGCATGCCCCACACCGGGGATCGAGCCCTCAACCCAGGCATGTGCCCTGACTGGGAATTGAACTGTGACCTCCTGGTTCATAGGTCAATGTTCACCCACTGAGCCACACCAGTCGGAAGGGTAAAAAAAAAAAAAAAATAGGAGAGTACATGTATATTTGGTTCTAAGTAACATAAGGAAAACTTAGATCTCAACTACATCAAAACTTAACCAGAAGTAGTAAAAGAGTATGGTTTAAGATGATTGGAACCAAACACTATTAGAAGACACTAGAAATGGTTCCAGTAATGTGGGGATCATACTGAAGCTATGTCCATTATCCGAAAGGGCCTATTTGCCTGGATCTCCATCAGGATGCAACTCCTAGCCAAGTCTCTAGCCCAGTGAAGAATTCTGTGGTTCTCTTGGTTGTCATTCCAAAATAGGCCGGGTTCCCTCCCTTTCCCCACCTATTTCCCATCAATTTTACTTTAAGGGAAATAGTGTGCCAATGGTAAATAAAAATCATTAACATCAACTAATAATGTTGTGAGCATTCGTCACCTATCCCAACTTGGTAAAAAGATTTCCTACTGGGTAACCAAATGTCGCTAATGAAATCTGTACAATGACTGACTTTAATAGTTTCTTTGGAAGAATTCACTCCGATAACTTCATGTCAATATTGTTCTTTGCTTTTGCTGAAATAACATTTCCAGTTAAGTGACAACTCGACACCACCAGGTTGTAAATTACATATTTTGAATCAGGGTTATTTCTATGAGATTTTCATCATAAATTCACCCCTAACTATACAAAAATCCGGGGTTGTTTGCAAGTTATGTTTTGGCCACAAGTTATTTCATTACATATTTAGTAATGAAACCTTTTATATTTATCATCAAAGTGTATTAAAAGTGCGGTTACTGCCCTGACTGGTTTGGCTCAGTGGATAGAGCATTGGCCTGTGGACTGAAGGGTCCTGGGTTCAATTCTGGCAAAGGGCATATGCCCAGGTTGTGGGCTTGATCCCTGGTGGGGGTCATGCAGGAGGCAGCAGATCGATGGATTCTCTCTCATCATTGATGTTTCTATCTCCCTCTCCCTTCCTCTCTCTGAGATCAGTGAAGGTATGTTTAAAAAATAAAAGTGTGGTTACTTACAATAATGAGTACAACTCATCTTTATCTAAGAGAAAAAGAAGATGAAGGAATAAAAAAAAAAGAAGAGCAGGAAGAGAAGGAGTAGAAAACGTGAATTTTTTATCTAATATTTTTTGCTTCATATTTTCTGACACTAATACCCTTCCTCCCAATGCCCTAGCTTTACTTTTCAAACTGTTTTAATTTTTATAGTGCATATAGTTACATGTCACCTAAATAAATTAGTTATTTAACTAACACAGTTATATGATCATATTAAGTTAGAAATAATATCTCCCATTGCTGAATGGGACACACTAGTCACTTGTGATGTTTAAGAGCTAAGTAATCCTATCCTATATAATTAAAGGCTAATATGCAAATTGTCCCCTTGGGTGTTTGACCAACTAGGAGTTCGACCGCTCGCTATGATGTGCTCTGACCACCAGGTGGACGGCACAGTATGAAGGAAGGCCCTGGCTGGCAGCCAGAAGGCCCCAATCAGCCCTGATCGCTGGCCAGGCCTGGGAACCCTGCTCGGGCCTCTAGTCACACATATATGCAGGATTGTTGTGGAACTGGTTATGAGTAAGACTGACCTCATGGGGAGCAGCAGGCAAAAGTTGGAGGATGGATATAAGAGACCCACAAGCTCACAATCTCAAATGTGGTTTTAGGGAGGAAGCATGCAAGGTGAACACATCAACTTTGCCTGGCAACTGCTTATGCACGCCTAACCCAGGATGCTTGCTTTTGCAGAAGTATACAACAGTTTCTGACTGTGACCTAGAAGTGCACAGGTGAGAAAGGATTGCTGTGTTTGAACAGTTTCAAAGAGAATAGGATTTGAAAGATAACACACACCATATACCTTCTTTCTTATATGGATTTTTTAAAACGCCATAGTTTACGGCAATATAATCAAACAACTCATTCACTCAACACCAGCCTGGCTCTTGTTCTATCCACTGTTCTTGGAGCCAGTTCTATGCAGGCTCTATCAGGATGTGTACAAATGGAACCTGCACGCTGGGTCCTAGTGCCTGTCATCCTCCCATCCTAATGCTTTCTTTGTTTCGTTGGTGCTGATGTTTGGGGCACAGGGAATATGCTCCCACATATCCAAAACCCAGAAGCAGGGTGGGAATGAATGCCATGTGGTGAAATCATTGACAGATGGAAGGAAGTTCAGTGCTGGTAGACTCATTCTTTCCCATCATAGTAGACTAACCCATGATATCCTGTAATCAGTGCTACTTAGCGGACCAGCTTTATAAACAAAATTATGTTGGATTTTCTTCTTTCCTTCTAGCATTAGTCTTGTCCCTGTTTCTTGATATGGAATTGTATTTCCCTTAAAAATATCACTTACAGAGGGAATAATGGCGGCAGAATAGACAGACGTGTTCCGAGCCTTGTCCCGGAGCAGAAAGAAAGAACAGCTGAGGGTCGCACAAGGAGTGTTTGTTGGCTGGTTGGGAGACAGCTGAATTCCAGAAGGAGGTGGGGGACTGCTGAACGGGATTCCCCTGACCTGGCAGCACCAACTGTGGCTGGGTCCCCTCCCGGAGCTGCGGGGTTGGACGCGGAGTCTGCGCCATCTTGATCCGGAAAGTGGAGCTTATCTAAAGCCTGAGAATCCACAACGGCGGCACCCCAGGAACAGCTGCGAGCCCCAGAACAACGCTCCCCAACTGGCGCAAGCACACGGGTTCAGAGGAGCTCTACACTCCACCACGGAAAGGTCAGATTTCGCCTGGGATAAGGTGAGGTCTCTGGTCCCGGCGGGAGAGAGGAACGCGCGTTTTGCGGGAGCTGGAGGACCAGGGAAGTCTGTGCCTAGAAAAATCCGTGGCTGTAGGGGCTGGTGTGATCTGTGATTGTGGAAAGGGGTCCTCAGAGCTGCTAAGAGAAGGGCACTCTAAAAAGCAACCCATTTTGATCTGAAGTGCAGGGACACCCTAAGAATTTCAGGCAGTCCAGACTTACGCGCAGCCCCTGCGTTCCCTGGGTGCCTGGGCTTACGCGGAGTCCCGGAGTTCGCACAACTGGGCTTTTTCCTCTTGAAATTCTTGCTTCTGATTACTAAGCCCAATACATAGGATCACCCAGTTGGGGACACCCTGGGAGACTGCAGGGGAAGGTTGTTTTTCTGGAACCTGGGGATCGGAGTGGGGAGTGACCATCAGAGAGTCAGCTCTGAGGCAGACCACTCCCATAGGCCGGTGGCGAGTGCCACAGGGAAAGAAGGCTCTAACACTGCCTAGAGAGGCCATAGATAGACTCGGAAGTTAATCCAGAAACACTGCCACCCAGGGGCTGAATCACAAATCGACTCTTGTGTAATCAAAAATAAAGGAATACGAGAAATTAAGACACACCGCCTGCTTAAAATCAGGACTGGCTTACAACACCGAAGAGCAGTGGATCGCAGGGAACTGCAATACTGTCTGGACTGAGAAACAGGCGTGCCAAACAGAAAAACAGAGGAAGTGAATGACCTTCACTACTTCACATTTTATTTTTACCTTTTATTTTTTTATTTTTTTTATTTTTTTTTATTTTCATTTTTTTGCATCTTTTAATCAAGAAACTTTTTTTTTCTTTTTTCATCACTTGATTTTACCTTTTTAATGATTACATTTTTATTTTCAATCTGTATTATTACTACTGCTATTTTATCTTTTTTTTTTTTTTTAAAGTGTCATTTTATTTTCTCTTCATTTTATTTTGGGATTAGGGTTCTACATTCTATTTTTATCTTTCCTTTAGCATCGTTTTACTCTATCTCAACTCTACCTTTAGGCCATCACTCTCTTCCTAACCTCCCCCTTTTCAGTGTCCTGTTTATATTACCCTTTTACTGCTTTAGATTTTCCCTATTCTTTCTGTTTACCCCTTGTTAAAATTTCACCCTACTTACATATCTAATCTCCAATCCTCTGCTCCAAGTCCACATACACCTCTCCCTTCGCTGTCTGAGCTATCCATAAACTTGTCCTTCTCTCTGTCCTTTTGTTGTTGTTTGCTTGAATGTAGATTATATCCAATTTTTATGCTTTTTTGTGAGATTGTTTTGCTTATTCTTCTTTTGTTTATTTTTTTGTTTGTTTTGTGCTTCAGCTTTCCCTTGCCTCACTCCATATTAGTTGGTGTGGTAGTTTGTACTAATCCCCAGGCACTTGTTGCTGGTATTTGCTGGGATTAGTGATTGTTCTATTGGAGTTTTATCCCCAATATATATAGTCTGTTCCCCTTTCTCTCTTAGTCACTTTCTTGTCTCTCTTACTTTTTTTTTTTCTCTTTACTTTCCCTTTTCCCAATTTCATTTTCACACTCCTATTTTCTTTTTTTCTTTCTTTCTTTCTTTCTTTTTTCCTCTTCTTCTTTCTCTCCTATCACCTAATTTGCCTTTCTCTGGTGGTCACCTTTATTGGAGGTTATTAATATCGTGAATACATTCCTGTTCAGTGCCTTGTGAGTTGTACCTGGTAGTTCTGTATTTTGTGCCTTTAAATCAACCCAGGAGAGAGAGAACTACATAACCAGACACCCAGAGAAGAGAGACCATGGGGAGACAAAGAAGCAGCCTGCATATGAAAGAAAAGCAGGCATCACCAGAAAAGGAAGTAAACGAAATGGAGGCAAGCAACCTTCCAGAAAAAGAATTCAGAGAAATGGTCATAAGGTGGCTGAAAAGAATGGAAGACAAATTCGACAATATGAGTAAGAACCAAGAGGAAATGAAGAAGAACCAAGAAGAAATGAAAAATGACATCGCTGCTGTAAAGAACTCAATAGAAAGCATCAAGAGTAGACTAGAAGAAGCAGAGGACCGCATCAGTGAGCTAGAAGACAAGATGGAAAAAAATACCCAAGAAAAGCAACTTCTAGAAAAAAAAATTAAAAGGCAGGAGGAGAGTCTAAGGGAACTTTGGGACAACACGAAACAAAACAACATCCGCATAATAGGGGTTCCAGAAGGAAAGGAAGCTGAGCAAGGAATAGAAAACCTCTTTGAAGAAATAATGACAGAAAATTTCCCAGATATAGGGAAGAAAAAACACACACAAATCCAAGAAGCTCACAGAGTCCCAAGCAAAATGAACCCCAAAAGACCGACGCCAAGGCACATTATAATTAAATT
The DNA here is from genome assembly GCF_963455305.1 of Plecotus auritus. NCBI lineage: Eukaryota > Metazoa > Chordata > Mammalia > Chiroptera > Vespertilionidae > Plecotus > Plecotus auritus. The sequence continues at coordinate 52,738,558 of NC_137785.1, forward strand.
GGCAAACACCAATGACAAAGTAAGAATCTTAAAAGCAGCAAGAGAGAGACAGAAAGTTACATACAAAGGAACCCCCATCAGACTAGCAACTGATTTCTCAACAGAAACTCATCAGGCCAGAAGGGAATGGAATGAAATATACAAAGTCATGCAAAGGAAGGGTCTGAATCCAAGAATACTGTACCCAGCAAGGCTATCAATCAAAATTGAAGGTGAAATCAGGAGCTTCACAGACAAAAAAGGACTAAGGGAATTTATTACCACCAAACCAGCAATGCAAGAAATGCTAAAGGGTCTGCTGTAAAAAAAAAAAAAAAGAAAGAAAGAAAGAAAGAAACAGGAAGCGAAGAAGTAACACAGGGGTAAAGAATAGGAATGGCGACAAATAAGTACCTATCAATAATAACTTTAAATGTAAATGGATTAAATGCCCCAATCAAAAGACATAGGGTAACGGATTGGATAAGAAAACACGACCCATATATCTGCTGTCTACAAGAAACCCACCTCAGAAAAAAAGACGCACACAGACTGAGGGTGAAGGGATGGAAAAAGGTTTTCCAGGCAAATGGAACTGAAAAAAAAAGCTGGGGTAGCAATACTTATTTCTGACAAATTAGATCTCAAACTGAAGGACATAACAAGAGATAAGGAAGGCCATTTCATAATACTAAAGGGAGCAATCCAACAAGAAGAAATAACTCTGGTAAACATATATGCACCCAATACAGGAGCACCCAAATACATAAAAAAACTCCTGGAGGATATCAAGGGAGAGATTGACAGCAATACAATCATAGTAGGGGACTTTAATACCCCACTATCACCATTGGACAAATCCTCTAAACAAAACATCAGCAAAGAAACATCAATCCTAAATGACTCACTAGACCAGATGGAATTAATTGACATCTTCAGAACATTTCACCCCAAAGCCACAGAATATACATTCTTCTCAAGTGCACATGGGTCATTTTCAAAGATAGACCATATGTTGGGACATAGGCAAAGTCTCTTCAAATTCAAGAAGATAGAAATCATATCAAGCATCTTCTCAGACCACAGTGGCATAAAACTGGAAATCAACTACAATAAAAACAACCCAAATAAATCAAACACATGGAGACTAAACAGCATGCTATTAAACCATGACTGGGTTACCAGAGAGATCAAAGAAGAAATAAAAAACATCATGACAACAAATGACAATGAAAACACTACAATCCAAAATCTATGGGACACAGCGAAAGCAGTCCTGAGAGGGAAGTTCATAGCTCTACAAGCCTACTGCAAAAAACAAGAAACAGGGGTAATAAATTACCTAACCCAACAACTCAAAGAGTTAGAAAAAGAGCAACAAGAAAAGCCCAGTGTAAGCAGAAGGAAGGAAATAATAAAGATCAGAGCACAGATAAACGACATAGAGACCAAAGAAACAATACAAAAGATCAACAAAACCAAGAGCTGGTTCTTTGAAAGGATAAACAAGATTGATGAACCTCTAGCCAGGCTCACCAAGAAGCAAAGAGAGAGGACCCAAATAAACAAGATCAGAAATGAAAGAGGTGAAATAACAACAGATCCCGCCGAAATACAAAGGATTGTTAAAAAATACTACGAACAACTCTATTCCAACAAACTGGACAACCTGGAGGAAATGGACATATTCCTAGAAAAATATAACCTTCCAAAACTCAATCAGGAAGAATCTAAACAGCTCAACATGCCAGTAACTATGGAAGAAATTGAAGCAGTCATCAAAGAGCTTCCGGCAAACAAAAGCCCGGGGCCAGACGGCTTCACAGGAGAGTTCTACCAAACATTCAAGGAAGAACTAAAACCTATCCTCCTCAGACTATTCCAAAAAATTCAAGAGGAAGGAACACTTCCAAGCTCCTTCTATGAAGCCAGCATCACCCTAATACCAAAACCAGATAAAGACAACACAATGAAGGAGAATTACAGGCCAATATCCCTCATGAATGTAGATGCCAAAATCCTCAATAAAATTCTAGCAAATAGGATCCAGCAGTACATCAGAAAGATCATACACCATGACCAAGTAGGATTTATCCCAGGAATGCAAGGATGGTTCAATATCCGCAAATCAATAAATGTGATACATCACATAAACAAATTGAGAGATAAAAATCACATAGTCATATCAATTGATGCAGAAAAAGCATTTGACAAAATCCAACACCCTTTCTTGATAAAAACTCTCAACAAGGTGGGAATAGAAGGATCATACCTCAACATAATAAAAGCTATATATGATAAACCCACAGCTAACATCATACTCAATGGGCAAAAACTAAAACCATTTCCCCTAAGAACAGGAACAAGACAGGGATGCCCACTCTCACCACTCCTGTTTGACATAGTACTGGAAGTATTAGCCACTGCAATTAGACAAGAAGAAGAAATAAAAGGCATCCAAATTGGAAAAGAAGAAGTAAAGCTGTCCTTATTTGCAGATGACATGATATTGTACATAAAAAACCCGAAAGACTCCATCAAAAAACTAACAGACTTAATAAATGAATTCGGCAATGTAGCAGGATACAAAATTAACACCAAGAAATCTATGGCATTTCTATACACCAACAATGAACTTACAGAAAGAGAGACTAAAAAAGCAATCCCATTTTCCATCGCACCAAAAAAATTAAGATACTTAGGAATAAACCTAACCAAGGAGGTAAAAGACCTATATGCGGAAAACTACAGGACACTGAAAAAAGAGATAGAGGAAGATGTAAACAGATGGAAGAACATACCATGTTCATGGATTGGTAGAATCAACATCATTAAAATGTCCATACTACCCAAAGCAATCTATAGATTCAATGCACTCCCCATTAAAATACCAACGGCGTATTTCACAGACCTAGAAAGAACTCTCCAAAAATTCATCTGGAATAAAAAAAGACCCCGAATAGCCACAGCAATCCTGAGAAAGAAGAATAAAGTAGGAGGGATCTCAATACCAGATTTCAAGCTGTATTACAAAGCCACTGTCATCAAAACAGCCTGGTACTGGCACAAGAACAGACATATAGATCAATGGAACAGAATAGAGAATCCAGATATCGACCCAAACCAATATGCGCATTTAATATTTGACAAAGGAGGCATGAGCATACAATGGAGTCAAGACAGTCTCTTTAATAAATGGTGTTGGGAAAATTGGACAGATACATGCAAAAAAATGAAACTAGATCACCAACTTACACCATACACAAAAATAAACTCAAAATGGGTACAGGACTTAAATATAAGACGGGAAACCATAAAAATACTAGAGGAATCCACAGGCAGCAAAATCTCAGACATATGCCAAAAGAACTTTTTCACTGATACTGCCCCTAGGGCAATGGAAGCCAAACAGAAAATAAACAAATGGGACTACATCAAAATAAAAAGCTTTTGCACAGCAAAAGAAACCATCAACAAAACAACAAGAAACCCCACTGTATGGGAGAACATATTTGCAAATGGTATCACTGATAAAGGTTTAATTTCCAACATCTACAGGCAGCTTGTACAACTTAATAAAAGGAAGATAAAGGATCCAATAAAAAAATGGGCAACGGACCTAAATAGAATCTTTTCGAAAGAAGACAGAAGGAAGGCCAAGAGACACATGAAAACATGCTCAAAGTCACTAATTATCCGAGAGATGCAAATCAAAACAACAATGCGATACCATCTCACACCTGTCAGAATGGCTATCATCAACAAATCAACAAACGACAAGTGTTGGCGAGGATGCGGAGAAAAAGGAACCCTCGTGCACTGCTGGTGGGAATGCAGACTGGTGCAGCCACTGTGGAGAACAGTATGGAGTTTCCTCAAAAAACTGAAAATGGGACTCCCATTTGACCCAGTAATCCCACTCCTAGGAATATATCCTAAGAAACCAGAAACACCAATCAGAAAGGATATATGCACCCCTATGTTCATAGCAGCACAATTTACAATAGCTAAGATTTGGAAACAGCCTAGGTGCCCATCAGCAGATGACTGGATCAGAAAACTATGGTACATCTACACAATGGAATACTATGCTGCCGTAAAAAAGAAGGAATTACTACCATTTGTAGGCACTTGGATGGAATTAGAGAACATTATGCTAAGTGAAATAAGCCAGTCAATGAAAGAAAAATACCACATGATCCCACTCATTTGGGGATAATGAAAAACATTATAAACTGATGAACAAAAAGATAGTTACAGAGGCAGTAAAGCATCAAACAGACTGTCAAATTACAGGGGTAAGGTTAGGGAGAGGTGGGGGAAATAAGAGATCAACTGAAGGACTTATATGCATGTATATAAGAGTAACCAACGGATGCAAAACATTGGGGGGTGAGGGCATGTATGGGAGTGGGGTGGGGGTGGGGGGCAATGGTAAGATATGTACACATATAATACCTTAATAAAAATTTGAAAAAAAAAAATATCACTTACAATTTCCCAGAAAGCAAAATCTGAAGCAATAATATTTCCCCCTATAAAGCAAACATGTGCTTATAATCAAACATTATAGAAATACTGTGCTTATAATCTAATCTGTGATTAGATCATAAAATTGTTTGTTGGTTCTCTGAGGGATTTACAACTAAGGCTGTTGAAAATTATATGGCCTCCTGCTTAATAAAACCATAAAAGTGTGTGTGAAAGACAGCATCAAATTTGAAAGATGCATGATCTGGTTTAAGATCCTATCTAATATATTATATTTTATATTCAGCTACTTGTGGTCTGCTCAGCTTTTTGGACACCCAAGAATTCTGTTTTTAATTAAGACAAGAACACCTAAAAATTTTAATGGAATTAATTGTGAAATAATGGCCTCCATTACTGGAGATGGCTTTTATCAAGGATAACTGAAGTGGTATAAATAAAAAAGGAATTAATAAGCCTCTTCACTCTGAAACCATTCCGTGGAGGTGTTCTATATGCCCAAAATAATTCATATTAGAGCTTCAGTTGCAGAGATAAGTAATTGTTTACCATTTCTCCCTATTTCTTCCCAAAACATCATATACATTTCATTGTAGGGCCAAAACAAAACATTTTATTTTTTATGTTTGGCAATACTATAAATATTCATAATCACACATCTGTGAAAAAGGCACCTCTGAAAGTCTTTAAACTACAAAGCGGGAACAATTCCTTGAGTAGTCCTTGAAGAAATCACACCGCTGTTTCATCCAGCTGTTCTAGCATTTAAGCTAAAATTCCTGACCTTCAATAAATAAACAGTGTCTATCTAATGAAAAATATTAAGAGAAGAATAAAAGCATTCATCTTTGAAAAACGATTTTGCCTTTCTTCCTAGGAACTGTTTCTGAAGGCACCACCATTCTGATGGGGCTTTTTTATCATTCTGATTTTTGTTTTGTTTTCAAATCACTTTTAAATGTCAAGTTTTCTGTTGTAGGTTTGTTTTCTTTCCCTTATCTCCCCTTTCTCTCTCTTATTATTTTTTTTCGGTACATTTAGCAAGAATACTTGGTGGTAAAAGCTTTTCTACCTAGTCAAGGGATACTGAAGGTTTAGAAAGAGTTGTCACAAAACCAATAAAGGTCCTGCTTTCAATCCACCCGCATCACCAAGCAGTGTGGCCTACATCCTGAAGCCTGGATTCTATGGGCACATCAGCATAGGCAACAGGAATCTTAAAGGTGAATGATAAGACACCACCCCCCTTCAAAATAAACAAAGTGTATGCCCAGCCGGTGTTGCTCAGTGGTTGAGCATTGACCTATGAACCAGGAGGTCATGGTTCAATTCCAGGTCAGGGCACGTGCCCAGGTTGCAGGTTCAATCTCTAGTGTGGAGCGTGCAGGAAGCAGCCCGTCAATGATTCTCTCTCATCATTGATGCTTCTATCTCTCTCTCACCTCCCTTCCCCTCTGAAATGAATAAAAATATATTAAAAATTAAATTTAATAAATAAATTGTAACCTGCACTTTCTAACATTTTTTTTAACTAATCCTACTAGGCCTATTAGCTGACCTTATTCTGAGTTTTCTGTTTTATGACTTATTTTCCTAGATTTATCAATTGTGGACAATTTTCATGTAATGTCAAGACCGAAAGAGCCCTGGAAGTCAACCAATCCATACAGAGCATCTGAGACCTTGAGAGATAAAGCAAGTTGTCCATGGGCCCCCAGCTAGTTAGACAAAATTGTCTTTCATGGTTTCATTCTTAAATACTAGAGGCCCAGTGCATGAAATTCATGCACTCGGGGGAATCCCTCAGCCCGGCCTGCACCCTCTCACAGTCCAGGAGCCCTCAGGGGATGTCTGACTGACGGCCAGCAGTCAGACATCCTTAGCACTGCTGCAGAGGTGGGAGAGGCTCCCGCCACCACTGCTGTGCTCACCAGCCATGAACCCAGCTTCTGGCTGAGCAGCACTCCCCCTGGTGGTCAGTGTGTGTCATAGCAACCAGTCATTCCTCCGTTCAGTAGATTTGCATATTAGCCTTTTATTATATAGGATAAGAACTGTTTTCCCGGAAACATCTGGAGCTTCCTTTAATGGTATTTAAATTATATGTCTGCAACCAGGAGTCTTGAATCACAATCTTGAAACCAAACATGATTTGTAAAGAGCTCATGATTACAAGATCAAAAAGACTACATTAATATGACATCAGCTCATTAATTTGTACCTTCATTCCTGCCCTCCTGCAATTTAAAAATAGCTCCACTGATTATGGCAAGGTTTTCTTCCTTTTGCAAAAAAAAAAAGGGGGGGGAGCATAATTGAATTTTTCAGTATTATCGTTGATGAACATTTAGCAGCTCAGAGCCAAATTTGAGCTGGGAAATTTTAAATTTTGTATAGAACTGGTGAAGAATGCAAAACTGAGGAGGGATGTGAGTTGAATGAGCTGTTGTTTATTTAGTTTATTTCAAAAGTTACTGTCTAGGAGATGTTTCAGGGCAAACATGAGCTGATATTTGACATTTTACTTTTCCTTTTGGCTTCTCCGTGCTTCTCTAGTCTTCCTGAGAACTCAGCATAGTATTCTAAACAAGTATGTCAAAATATTTGAAATTCTAGGTACTTATGAGTGAACCTGTTTTGCAGATTTTGTGGATAGCTCTCTAGGTAATCTGATCCACTCAATTTGCATAGAGACCTTCACAAGAAATTTTCAAACATTTTTATGGCAGGATGATTTCTGTTTGCTCTTGTTTTCAGGCCAAGTTAATTGCTTTATTTGTGTATAAAAGATATCTCAAGAGCTCTCCTATGTAGGTCAGGGAACTCTAAAGGTGCACTGCTTTCTCATCATTTCATTATATATATATATTTTTTTTTTTTTTAATCTGACAAAACAAATTCTTTCCCATGCCAGGGGCACTGCAATTGCTGTTTTCTCTACCTGAAAAGTCCTACAGCCTGTCCCTTTCCTCAAATGCCACTTATTCCCAGAGATCTTTGCTGACTTCCCATATAAAAGGGATCTATCATTTCCAGCCCAGTCACTTTCTCAATGGGAAAGGGGTGGTCTTACCTTTCCACTGTTGGCTTGGATGTGTCATGATTGCCCTAGACTTTGTCTTCCATGTGCACTGGTATATTTCGAGTTCCTAGACCAATATCTTACATGCAAATATGTGTGGAATAAATGCAAGACAAGCATCTACTGGACCTATTGCTAGAGTACTCTCCACTCTGGAAAAAATGTATGGGGAATAATTTTGTTTGCTAGAGCATAGAGAGAAGTCTAGGAGGAAAATATCTTTTAACTCTCCTTTAAAGGATATTCTACAAATATTCTAATACTCTTAAATACTCTAATACTCCAAATAGTGTGTAGAATAGGGGACTCTTTCCCCCACCCCATGTGGAGTCTGTGCTGTGAGATTCTTTCCCCTTCCCCACATGGAAGTGTGTACTTGTTCTTCAATAAATCTCTACCTTTGCTATAAAAATAAATACTCCAAATAGTGTATAGAATAGACAATAACAACAGATGTTATAATTTATTGAGCACTTGCCAGTATGTTTTGGATATATTAACTCAATGTAAGAAAAACCCCGGTATTGCATAGATAATATTATTATCCATATTTTATAGGTGAAGATATTGATATACAGAGTGCTACAGCACCTTGGACTTGCCTTTGGTCATTTAGCTGTTAGGTGGCAAAGTTCTAGAATCTATATAGTTATCTACTTTATTACTATGCTCCTTATAACTAAGACAAACAGACTAAAATGTATATAAATCTTTGTGATCAGAGTCAATGTCTACAAATACCACGAATTTTTGGTTATGTAATTTTTCTTTTCTCTTATTGACCTATTGAGCTCAGTGTAGGCAAACCATGGAGATGAGAACTGCACTCCGGGACTTTCATCAAGAAAGCTATTACCACTTCTCGTTCAATAACGATGACTAGAAGAGGAGATGAATAAACCTAGAAATTGAGAGTTACATCGCTTGACTACCTTGAGAGTCGCAGTAAATATTGGTCAAGGGGCCAGCCAGCCTAGGGTGATCCCATAGGAAGGAGGACAGCAGAATAAATGGATTGCCCAAAAATTAGATCCTGAAAATGGGGTCACATTTAAGTGGTTCATTAACACAATGCTCCCAGGAGAAAGCAGTAATGGATTAGGGAAGAGAAATCGAATAAGGGTACAATTTCAGACGAAGCTTCATCGTCAGCATGAACCTGCAGGGAAGTGTGAGGTACAAATTATGTCCCACTGAGTTTGGGCTGTCTCAGAGCAAACGAACTGGGCTCTCCTACTGCTATCCTAATCAGCCACTAGTGAGAGGTCAGCCATAAGCACACACATTCTCAAGTATTTCCTACTTTTCTGTACATATGGTTGTATTAGTTTGCCAGGGCTGCTGTAACAGAATTCCAATGACTGGGCAACATAACGCAAAGTGATTTCCTTACAGTTCTGGAAGGTGTTTCAGTTTCAATTTCTCCTGAGGCCTCTCCCTTTGGCTTGCAGATGTCTGCCTTCTCGCTGTGTCTACACACGGCCTTTCCTCTGTGTGTGTGCATCCCTGGGGTCTTCTGTGTGTCCAATTTCCTCTTCTTATAAGGACACCACTTAGCGTGGATGAAAGCTCACCTTAATGGCCTCAATTTAACTTAATCTCCACTTTAAAGGGGAAGTCACATTCTAACGTACTAGGGGTTAGAGCCTCAATGTATGAATTTGGGGGATCACAATTCAACCCGTTAACTTTGGTCAGTTTGGCTCTATTAGCCTTAAGACAACCCTGAAAAGGAAGTTACAGATGCTAGCCTCTAAAAGCAAAAGTACACATAAGCTAAGAAGAGACACACAAAAATTGGGTAAGGATGTGTGCCTATTTGGGCAGAGACCCAACAGTTAGTATCTGCCACATTGCGAGGCAATTTTAATGCTCGCCTGAGTTATGGCAGACTCCACATGTGAAAAGCACAGTCCTCAACGAGGCTGTCAGAGCATCAGACACCAGCTGCAAGCGCTGGTATTCACAAGCCACACATACTTTTGACCAGATGACTACAAATTCAGGGATGTCTACTACCCCTCAGGTTTGACAATTTACTAGAATGACTGAAAAGACGCAGGAAGTGCTCCACTTAGGATTATGGTTTCATTACAAAGGATATAAATCAAGACAGACCAAAAAATAAAGAAATAAAAAGAGAAGCACAGTGAGAGGCATCGGAGGGTCCTACACATGGAGCTTCTATGTTCTCTCCCTGTGAAAACAGGACTTGTCAGCCTGTAGTGCCAGTGATGTGTCCACCAACCAGGAAGCTCACCCAAGCTTCAGATGACCAGAACTTGCATTAGCTTTTCATCACATCGGCCTAATTCGTTGAATCGTTTGCCACATGAACTGACTCAATCTTCAACCCTCCTCCCGCTCGCAGAGGTTGGGAGCTCAGGCTGATATTACCTGTCTCAGAATTCCAGCCCTCGAGTCACATGTTGCTCTTTCCTGGTAGGAGTAGATACAATGACCAGAGCGGTGAAGGAAGTGATGACGCATTCCATGTTTCCATTGGTTATCTGGGAATTCTTCCATATATCATTTAGCTGTTTCTTGACTCCAACTTCAAGATGATGAAATTCAGACCTAAAGTACCTATACTACTTTGGACTTAAAGGTTATGGTTCCATGAAGTTCATGGTTTGCAATCATCCACTATTATTAATATGAATCACTTGCATACGAAACACCCTTGGTACTGATTTATTATGGCTGCTAGGCTACACCACCAAGACCATAAGGAGCCTAAAGGGAAAATCCACAGTTTGATGTGGCAGTTGCAATTTAAAGGTATTATGTATGTACCGCTAACAGCTCCCCACTCAAACCTCCAAAATAAGACCATCTCTGAAGGAAGTGTAATGTATTGGTCAGCCAATGCCATCAGTTTTTTCTTCTACACCTGAAAAGTATTCATCCTGTATGAAGTCCCTAGAAAAAAATGGTGGTCATGTCACAATTAAACTGAAATCACAATTGCTATAAATAGTTCTATAAAACAGGAGCATAACTGAGATAATTATGAAATAATCTGAATGATATTCCCATGACTCTAACAAAACAGTGTTCTCCACTATCAGGAAACTCCATCAGCATTTCAACACAGTGCTGGGCACTTACTTGGTGCTAAATAATGGCTGGATGAATGAAGGTTTCCTTATTGTGACTGCAAACAATGTGGTTTTACTCCCTGAGCATCAGTTTTCTTATTAGTAATTTCAGGAGCATGATACCTTCTTTAGAGGTTTGTTGTAGGGATGAATTCAGGCTATGTACTCTATATAGTGCAATTCTTCCTCAATTGAAAGAGGTATAACAAAAGGAACCATTGCACTCAAAGTAGACTTCTGAGAGATGACAAGTGTCTAAGTACCATTCCCTGCCCCTTACCCTCATTGTCACCCTGAGCTTCTCTTTTCCATACCATTCCTCTAGTCCTCCACCAACTAACACCCCTGCTTGAGCCAGTCACAAGAACAGCATTCCAGAGTCAACACTTTAAGTTACCATACCTCCTCTATATTCCCTCTATCTCAGTACATTTGGCTGCCCCTTATCAGAAGAAATTTATTTAAAAACAAATTAATATATAGTAAATTATTTAATAATGCATGGTAATAATAGTGGGCGGTTGTGGGAGCTGAGAGCTATTTTGCTTTCATACATTCCTAAAATTTTCAAAAGTTCCAAAAGGGGCTCACTTTACTTTTCTCATTTAAAAAAGGTTTCACAAATCTATTATGCAATTAGCATTCTTCAGCAGAACTTCCACGGAACATTTTATGACATTAAATACAAAGACTCACAATAGGATGTTTTGAGGCCAAGATGGAGAGGGGAACCACATTTAATTGAACAAATTATTCTTGCATGTTTTTCATCAAGAGTCCTTTCAACATGATTGTCAACAGAGAATATTAGAACTGGATGAAATACGACAATGTAACTTCTGCATAATCAAAAGACCCCATACAGCACACGACGTCCCGCTGGCTGAATTCTGCGTATGTGTGGGAGGGCTCCAGAGACTGTCTGCAGGTAGCTTATTATGTTGCTGTCCATTTAGCAGTCCAAGCTAATGGTGCATACCATTTTAATGAGTAAATGAAAACCTATGTAAAATAAATGGCCCAGCAAATGAGAAAAAAAGAAGATACATTAACAGGTATTAATGTATCTTTAGTACTGAATGGAACTGGTCCTGTGTATATTCTTACAGTTTCTTGGAAACTCCCACAGGGAGCCAACTTTCTTCCATCATTCATTTTAACCTCTATAGAGTGATAATCCATCATTATGAAAGCAAGCATCTGAAAAGACTGTAATAACCTCTTACAAAGCCTTGCCTATCATCCATATAAATGATAAAGTTTGATACTGCTGATGATTGAATTGAAAAAAATTAATAGGAAATAAATTTAAATGGTTAGTTTTAAAAAAATCTACAATGTACTGACATTTGAATGAATATGAATTTAAATGGAATAATATACTTTATTATGTGCATATCTAAATTACAAATCTCAAATCAGTCCTGCAAAATCAATATAATTATTCCCATTTAAAATTGAGAAAATTTAAGATTTAAAGGAATACCAGAATTGGCCAAGGTCATGTAGAGATAAATGATTGACCTAGCTTTCCAATTTGAATCCATGTCTGTCAGGCTCCTAATATTTATTTATTTCCATTTTACAACCATAAATGAGCAAATCATTAATCATTTATTTGATGTAAAATGAACTTGATTCACTCTAAGTCAAGTTCCTTGCTAAGGATTTTACATACATTTTCTCATCACTCAATTTCACATACCTACCCTTACCGTAGGTTATTTGGCATACCACACCCTCAATGGAGGTGAGAAAGATGTCTTTTATTATTTTAACATCCTTTACTATCTGTAGAATAGATAAATGAATGAATAAGTGAATAAGTGACTTAATAGATGGTATAGTTGAAGTCACTAAGTCTATCTGATTTAACTACAAATTCCCTGTAGAATGGACATAAATGTAACATTTTAGGTTGCACTATAGTGTAATTATATCTTATAGTGTTGGCACTTAGCTCAGGGACTTCCGGAAAGCAGAATTCAGACCAACAAGAAAAATTGGCCATGTTGTTGACAAATATGATTACTCAATAGTCATACATGTCTAGTAAAATAATACATCTAAATGTTAATCCTAACAGTATCTTAACCTTAATCTATATCTCAATGTCTCAACATTTGCTGACATGCTCCTGCATCTACCCTGTAGTTACTACATTAGTCATTCATTTTCCATTGAAGAAACACAATTCTCACCTTCCACACCTTACAAATTCTTTTCCAATCTGGAGTATCATTCCCCTTCCTGTTACCATGTTTTCTTTCCTTTGGAAACACATCCCAGTCTTTGTTATCTTTTCCTGATCTATGTTCCCTTAGCATCTTACTCAAGTAGAATCCTTACCATAGTGTGTAATGGCCTTCATTTGCTTATCTCTATTTCCCTCTGCTATGGAAGCTACACGAGGGCAGAGATCATAGCTGGTTGATCATTCTGTCCCCTACTCATTGAAAATATTAAGAACTGATTAAATTACCCTGAAGGTCTTATTGTAGTCTATAAAACACATAACATAGTGCTGGCTTTATTAAAGCTCCATACATAATTGCTGCCAATATCTCTCGGGTATTTCTGTGGGTCAAAAGGAGACATATCTTCACTGTGTTAGTCCTATCACATTCTCCCCCAGTGCCTCCAGCAAGAAACGAAGCCCTGTCATTACCCTGATGTTAACTTAGTGAGACCTGTGTCAGGACTTCTGACCGACAGAGCTATAAGATAATAAATTTGTTCTGCTTATGCTGCTAAGTATGTTGTAATTTGTGATGGCAGCGATAGATAACTAATGCATGGTCACAATTTTTATTTCATTAGGGTGTCTCTGTTGATCTAACTTCCAGGCTGTGAGCTTCTTGAAAGCATGTGTGAGACACATGACTTGCTTCTACAGTAACCATGAGGGTTAAACTGTTGGACTACAAAGTGAAAAGAAACCTGCACGTTGTCTGATCCAATATTAATGTTTAAAATCTCAGCTGAAACATGCTGCCATTCCAGTGTTTGAGAATATCTCCAGTGGTTGAGAACTCGTTAGCTACAGAATACCTTCTGTGTTTGTGAATCCCCATTCAGTCGTTGGCAGTTGCTGGCAGGAAGGAAACACAGGTCAGTAGAAGGAGACATTTCTAACTCTACTCATCAATAAGTGATCTGGTTTTGCTATTTAAGATAAGCTCAGTTACTTTACATTGCTCGAATGGGAACTGCTAACATCTTCCTCTATGAGTCCTATCTATAGTCTAAGCATAACCTGCTGATGAGTGACTTCTTATGTGTCACCCTGCTAAAACGCCTTTGGAGGGTCTTCATTTTGGTACTGACTTCTTAAATATTTATATATATACTAGAGGCCAGATGCACGAAATTCATGCAAGAGTAGGCCTTCCTTCCCTTGGCTGCCAGCACCAGCTTCCCTCTGGTAACCAGGACCCGGCCTTCCCTCACAGCCCTGGCTTCGTCCGGAAGGTTGTCCAGAAGGACATCTGGTCTAATTAGCATATTACGCTTTTATTATTATAGATATATATCTATAACTAGGGGCCCAATGCACCAAGATTTGTGCACGGGGGGTGGGTCCCTCAGCCTGACCTGCACCCTCTCCAATCTGGGAGCCCTCAGGGGAGCCCTCTCCAATCTGGGAGTTTCTGTCTGTCATTGCAATCATATGAGCGAATTGTCTGAGACCCCAACCCAGTTTGGTTTGCTGCTCACAGAATAATAGAGGCTTTTTTTTCTTTGCTTCATTAGTGGAGATTTCCTGGAAGTTTTAGGATATCTTCCCTTTCATTTTTCCTAGACACTCTGATTTTACTTATGTCTCTCACCTTTGCTTTCCCTCCATCCCACACTGCAACAGTAACTTGCTCCAGGCTCACTTTGCTCTAGTATCTAGGAGATCCATCGGCCACCATAACTACTATTCCCAGAATTCCTGGTGCTCCCCACGCTCCCTTCCTGCTCTGTCTCCATCCCACAGCCTCCCGCTCTGTCAAGTCCTCCAAGCCACCAGCTCTCCCTCTTTGCTCTCTGGCAGCTTGGGGAGCCAAGTTCCCCAAGCCGCTCCACTCTCCGCCGGCTCTCCCGCTCTGCTCTCCACCTGGCGCCTGTGTATGCAAATTAACCAGCCATATTTGTCAGGTTAATCTGCACACTCACTCCTTATTGGCTGATGAGCGTAGCGGAGGTACGGTCAATTTACATGTTTCTCTTTTATTATATAGGATAATAAAAGCATAATATGCTAATTAGACTGGACAGCCTAACAACCTCTGGACATCCTTCTGGATGTCCTTCTGGACAACCTTCCAGATGAAGCCGAGGCTGTGAGGGCCGAGGCAGCCACCGTGGCTGCGAGGCCTGAGCCCCTTGCACGAATTTCGTGCTTCGAGCCTCTAGTACAGACGTCCTCAAACTACGGCCCGCGGGCCACATGTGGCCTGCCAAGGACATTTATCCAGCCCGCCGGGTGCCGCTGCCTGTCCTGCTTAGCAGCCGACTAGTCCCAGGCCCACAGTGCACATAGGAATTTGTTCATAGTTTTTTTTTTTAAACTATAGTCCGCCCTCCAATGGTCTGAGGGACAGTGAACTGGCCCCCTGCTTAAAAAGTTTGAGGACCCCTGCTCTAGTATATACATGTATATATTGATTTGAGAGAGATATAAAAACATCAATGATGACAGAGAATCATCAATTGGCTGCCTCCTGCATGCCCCGCACTGGGGATTGAACCAGCAACCTGGGCATGTACCCTGACAGAAAATTGAACCCTGACCTCCTGGTTCATACATCTATGCTCAACCACTGAGCCACACCAGTCAGGTTAGTACTGACTCTTACAAATTGGATACTTGGTCTTCAGATAATCCTGCCTAATAAAAACTTTTTATGAAAACAGATTATGAAAAACATTGATTTAGTTTTATTTGACCACAGGCAGTACCTAACATGAATTTTGAAAAATCTGAGAAAAATATTTCTTAGCAGAGTCATAATGATCTTTGTAAGAGTTAAAATGCAACCCATACCAGGCAGCTAGAGACAGAGAACCAGCTAGATGATAAATATAGTTAGCTAGATACCGTGATAATGGTTTGGAAAGGATGACAGTAATAAAGGAATAGATAAGTAGTAAAATTGGGGATACATTTTTTTTAAATATATTTTATTGATATTTTACAGAGAGGAAGGGAGAGGGATAGAGAGCTAGAAACATCGATGAGAGAGAAACATCGATCAGCTGCCTCCTGCACACCTCCCACTGGGGATGTGCCCGCAACCAAGGTACATGCCCTTGACCGGAATCGAACCTGGGACCCTTCAGTCCGCAGGCCGACGCTCTATCCACTGAGCCAAACCGGTTTTGGCAGGGGATACATTTTGATAGTGTAACAAACAGAAGTTGCTGATGGATCAGAGATGACTTCAAGTTCTAAAAATTTAATCTCCTACAAGGTACAATTGCCATTGACTGATGTGGAGAGGCGTGGAACATGATTATGTTTTGGGGAGGGGGTTAGGGGAATCGAGAAATGTCCAGGCTAGAGATATAAAATGGTAAGCTATCAATGGGTATAAGACTTACTTTAAGCCAAGAGAATGGATGTGGAACTTACAGAGTAACTACAGATAGAAAAGAGACCCAATACCTCAATCTTTGACACTAAAATATTTAGGAATTTGGAATACAGAGAAGCAGCAGCTAGTTAAAAAGAACAGCCAAGAGAGAGTTTTGTATTAGAAATCAATAAAAAAATATTTAGGAAAATGAAATGATTGATGATCGATCAAATAAAACATTTTAAAGTTGGTAATCAAAATTGACATTTTGAGGTTTATTGTAAAAGGTTTCTCATTGAAATTGTGGAGGTGAAGCCTAGTTGAAGTGGATTTAAGAGATGATTGGAAGAGATGAATTAGAGAGCGACGGAAGTTGAAAATGTTTAAGGATTTTAAATTTAAAGAGAGAAGATAAATAGTGTGGTCACTCGAGGGAGATGAAGTATATAGAGATCCTATTTTTCATTGAAGATTAAAGAAATTATAGCTCCATTATATGCCATTGAGAATTACCTAATAAAGGAGGCGGGATTGATGATGGAAAGAGTGGCAGGGCAATTGCAGGAGGGATGTGTTTAGGCATTTAAATAATGAGAGGAGATGGGAATTTGTACATGAAGTGAAGGGATTTGCCTCAGGACAATGAGGATTTTAATCACAGTAATAGGATGAAAAATACAGGACATACTGATACAGGCGCACAGAACACTCAGATATGGAGTTTCCAGTGTGTGAAAGTAATCTTCAAATTGCTTGAAATTCCTCAGTGAAATAGGAGCCCAGGTCATAAACTGAGAATAAGGGTTAAGGGTTGAGCAAAGAGGAGAGGCTGTGAATAATTATCTTGGATGATGGAATAATGAAGACATTAAGATGGCTAAGCAGCTCATGCAAGGTTGGGATAAAAGCACAGCAAAGGGATTTAAAGAGTATTTCTTGATTTCTTAAGTTTTTATTTATTTGTTCATTAATATTTACTTGAAGGAAGAAAGAAAAAATTTTAAAATTCTTTGTCTTTTCTTGATTCATGTGATTTTTACACAAAATATTCCAAATACTACATATTTTGAGGCAGGCTGGTGCTCAATTATTTACATTCAATCACACTGATAGATCCAATATAAAAGTTTGCTTTTATTGCTGTAAGTAGAGAAGCTCTTCAAAGAGATAATCATGTCTCAAGGCAAAGAAAAAGTTCACTCTAAGAAAGAATTCTGTGAATCTTAACAACAAATGTTGACATGAATTCATCTTTTCCATCTTTTTTACTTCAATGATATTTTTATCTAAGTCATTTATCTAGAAAAATTTTTGCCACCATTTGACTATAGGTAAAGCCTATCCTATATAATAAAAGGCTAATATGCAAATTGTCCCTTGGACCAGGAGTTCAACTGGGAATTCAACTGGGAGTTCAACCAGGGGGAGGGGCCGCGGGCAATTGGTTGGTCTGGCCTGATCGGCCCTGATTGGGATGGGCTGGCCAGACCCCACTCGTGCACTAATTCATGCACTGGGCCTCTAGTCCTATATAATAAAGAGGTAATATGCAAATGGTCCTTACGCCATGATGTGTAATGACAGATCAGCAGGAGGGTGGGGCAGTGAGCTACATGCTGTAGAGAGCTATAAGCGGCAGTGGGCGGGGCGGCCAGCTGAGGCAAGTGGCAGTGAGCTACTCACACATGGGTTCGGGTGTAGGGCCACTAGTATATAATACTTTAAAATTTCTATACCTTTATGTTTTGTTGTTAAGATTAAATTAATATAACGTAAGATTAACCATTTTTAATGCATGATTCAGTGCAATCATTCATTCTTATTGGATACTTACTTTAAGCTAGTCTGTATACTATGCAAGGGGCATAAGTAGGGGTAGAATTGAGATTCAAAACATTGGGCCCATTGATTAATCATGAAACACTTTATCTGGGAGCATTTCCTGATCTGGTTGCCCCATCACCCCTGATCATCTTCTAAATTCCAAAAGAACTTTATTCATCCTTCTTAAAATATTCTATTAGTAGGAGTGTGCATATTTTGAATATGTCCTGCCCTTAAATGAACTTGGAATAGGAAAGTCTACCATTCATTTTTCTCTGCCTAGATGTTCGATAGATGTGTTTTACATTTAAATATTGAATTCCATACAGAGAGACTACCAAGATAAAAGACAAAGCTACCACAAGACTCCAAATGTCTGAGCACTCCAGGCGGTGCCATTCAGGTGGCACAGACTATGAGTAGAGTTGCGCTAATCAAGTTCACTGCAGAAATTGGTGCCAGTCCTGTTACCATTTATACCAAGTATAAAAGTTAAGGCTAAGCATCTAGAAACATTTATAGCTGCCTTGAGAGGAAAATATGTGAACTTAATCTAATAATAAAAATGAGGACTTGTATTTTATGTCTTTTAAATTTATTTTTCTAATAGTATATTTTATTATATTTTAATAGATTCCTGATTCTCAAAAAATGGGTGGCAAAAACAAATCAAATATTTCCTCTCAGATAATTTTAGAATCCATAATAGAGGATATGTCATGGCTGAGGAAACAATGGGTAGAGTTTGGTGGTCTTTGGAACAGACCACCATAGCTCAGAAGGAACAGAAGGTGAGGTATTAGGTTGAGTCCTTTTGTTTAAAGGGGCTTCAATGTCAAATAGCTTTATGCTGTGCTCTATTAGTGAGAAGATTTCCCAGAAAATGTTTAATGAGAGGGTAAATTGAGAAATCCTGTAATTAAAAGTGTCCCCTGTTGTTTGTAAAAAGAGAAATCACTGGAGACAAGAAAGTTTTATAGAAAATCACACATAATATTAGTCATTGTTATTCTCCTTTAAGAGATTAATATCCGGTAACTGTATCTGGATCCAGACATTATTTTCAACCCTATGTCTTTCCACTCCTTCCTTCCCCTTCCAACCCCACCACCTTTTTCCATAGCCCTATTTCCCAAACTTAAACATACTAGTAAGTCATTATTTATGAGAATTGGTATTGCTTATTGACCATTCAATACTGTGAATCCATTTGTTTATTTGTAAATGTTTAAAATTGATCGTAATGGCTTATAAGAAGATTTAAAAATTTTAAGAATAAGATAATGAAAATACTAACGTCATGTGATTCTTTCTACTGTTAATTCTTGCTTCCACAGCTATTTTCTCGGTGCTGTGACATGCTTCACCATTCGTGACAACTTCAGAAATTCCCCCATTTCTTCCTACTCATGAAACCTAAAACATTTTAGATAACATTTACTACAGCAGTTGTACATGAAAAAAACATCAGGAATGTGATGTTTACCCCAAGGCACAATGAAATCCTTGCAGACGGGGGTCTGGTATTACTCATTTTGTCTCATGAAACCCTACTATAGGATATGCACATAAATACACACACACCACATTCTACCATTAACATTTGAATTCTGAGAGGGAGAGAACAATGAAAAAAGAGGAGGAAATCACCAAATCCAGAAACTTTAAAATTAGCTGTAGAAACTAGGTTCAAATAAGCACTTTGGAAAGGTAATTAACATTACTGTGCCTTGATATTCCCAGAGGTAAAAGTGGAATGGTAAATGATAAAATGATATACACATATGTGTGTATATGAAAGAGAGAAAAAGGAGACAGTTGTGAATAAAGTATCATTTCCAATAATTTTCAAATGCCTCTGAAAAGCAAAATTGCCCCCAGCTGAGAGCCACTGTTCTAATTCTAGTGATTCTCAAACTTCAAAATCCCCTTCAGAGCTTGTTAAAGCACAGGTTTCTAGGAACACACCCAGTCTTTCTGATTCAGCAGGTATGGATCCCAAGAAATTGTATTTCTAACAAGTTCCCGGATGGTGTTAATGCTATTGGTCCAGGGCCACGCTTTGAGCAAACCTGCTTTAGGTGGTCACCTCAGAGCCCATACTCACCTCTCTGACCCTGTAGGCTACTGCCTTCAGAAGACAATGTCCCCTCAACAGGTGAAGAAAAAGAGACACGTGCTTCCATTTTCATCCTTCTACCTCCAGATAAGTCCTTCTACCCTGGCCACCCCTTATGTACAGCTGACCCTCTATATATGAGACACGCAATGGAGTCTCTCCCAGCTGACTCCTGAGATGCTACCCTCTCTTTCTCCATGGAGTCTTTCTAAAATGTGAACTGATTATGGCAGATCCCTGCATCAAGAGCATCATGGATGAACACCTGCTGGACAGAGTCTACATTCTTCACCTGGATACACTGGTCCTGACTTGTTTCTCCTGGGCCCCACCACTCTCCCTGTCGCCAGCCTGCTCTGTCTGTCTTTGCATTGCTCCTCGACATTCAGATCAGAACGCGCTATGAGCTGCAGGTAAATAAAAGGCATGCGAATGGAAGTGAAAATCTCTGAGTACTAATCCAATGTTGCTAATATATTAGGAGTGTGGCTCTACATAAGCCTTTTATCCCAATTTGACTAATTAAGAGATTGAGTCAGCATAAGGTTAATGACACACATCTTGTTATATAGGAACTTGTAAATGAGCCTTCATACTCATTATCTCATTTGATCCACATAAATTATATAAATAGATCAGCTGGTTACCTATACATTTCATTTCCCCCTTGTAATTTTCTTCGATTGCCATCGTGTACAAGCATTAGGAGATGCCTTTTTGGGGACCTATAATGAACTCTTTCTTTTCTTGAAGAAGGCACAACCCAGAGTTCTACCTGATTCACAAAACTCAGTGCCTATTCTGTAACCTACCTTCCTTCCGTCAAAGACTCGGGTGCTGAAAGAGCACAGAGGACCAATAATGTGGAGACTGAAAAAATTGAAGAAATGCTACGCATGAAGACAGTCTCTCCCCAGTCTATGGGAAGGCACAGTAAAAATTCTCATTCAAGACAGTTTTGACATGAAATAGAAATCAAGGGACAGGTGAAAGAAACAAATGGATTGGACTTATTTATTTTCAACATCAAAGTTTGGTAAAACTGATAGAAGGTTTGGAAAGGGAAACAATTGCTCACCCCAATGTCTCACTTTTCATCCTTGAAGGCAGTGTTCAGAATACAGAGAAAAATTTAAAAAACAAAAAGTCAAGTTGATGAAGCTGACCAGCTCAGTGTTTGGGTTTGTTTTTTTCTATGGTCATAGCTAAATAGTATCATGTGGTCCAGGGTTGCAGATTCCATTGTAGAGTCACTTCATCTACCAAATATTCCTTTTCCCAACAACCTAACCATGAAACTTTACCACACTCTCCATTTTCCAAATAGGATTCATATATCCAGTCTCTTAATCCTGTTGTGATTCAAAGTGAATTGTGCTGGATTCTGACCCGTGATCTGCCGACCCTCCTAATTTATGTACTCCCTGACTCTGGACCACTTAGAATCTAGTTTCAATCTTAGGGTAGATTCATAATTCACCTTTGATCTTCTGGAATTGGCTTCAATACCATTCACAGGCATCAGTATCTTAAACTTAGTATTCTCAGAACAAGAAAGAATGCTGTCGATAATTATGCACAATACACATATCTACATGCATACACACACACACACACACACACACACACACACACACTGTAGTTTTTCCATGTTTGTTAATCATTAGTACACCTTTCCCCATCTGAACATCAGAATGGCATTGATATTCTGAGATGCTCAAATAAAAACTCAACACTCATTCTGTTGACTCACTTGTTGGAGGAGGTAGAGACAGGAAGAACTCTAATGCTGATGCACAACATAACCCGCAGGAGCTCTCCATGAAAATTATCAAGACTAGTCAGGCTTTGTTTGAATTCATAAACACTGAAGATCTGTTACATATTTTCATCACGTTACTTGTTTTCACTGGAAATTTTTCACTGACATTTTCTGTGCTAAGAATATCAGGAGGTTGTAAATGTAGCAGGGAGAAAGGTACCCAGTAATGCAGAGTAGACAGGAAAGTTATTTTATAACTAGAGGCCCGGCACACGAAATTCGTGCGTGGGTACAGTCCCTAGGCCTGGACTGTGATCATTAACCAGATCTCAGTCCAGGAAAGTATCAATGACATTGGCAGCATAGATTCAAAAGCACCCTTAGGGAGAAGCTCTGAGAGGATCATCTGTGCCAACATAGACCACGGCCACTGCCCTCACCAGTACATGGCCTGCTCCTGGTGCTACATATAGCATGGCAAATCTTATTGCTTCAAACGTAATACTTTCAAAAGGAATCTACTGGAATAAAAGAAACAGTAGACATACTGCACCCTCCCCTACACTAAAATGTTTTCAACGCTTCCACTCATATCCACTGTGTTTTCCATGGTAATTTTACAATGAAGAAGTCAAAGGTGTTAAACAACACTGGAAAGTCCTTTAGATATTGAATATGTCATTCTTTTTTTTTTAAAAAAAAAAGATTTTTAATTCATTTTTAGAGAGAGAGAGAAAAATATCTAGGTGAGAATGAAACATAGATAGGCTGCCTCCTGCATGCCTCCTGGAGATCGAGCCCACAACCCGGACATGTGCCCTGACCGGGAATTGAACTGGCCATCTTTTGGTGCATGGGAAGATGCCAAACCACTGAACCACACTGGCCAAGGCGGATATATCATTCTTTTTCTCACTAGAACTCAACCCGGGCCATGGTTGGGTGCAACCTTGGAGTAGACACAAGGCAACATCTACTCAAAAGCTTACTTGATGTTCTCATGTCATTGTGTTTTAGAAATCTACAGCAATTTCCATTTTGTTGTTAGTACCAGAATCTCCTTTCCCACTGAAAGCTTACTCAATGTTTCCTGGCTTCCTGGATGTGGGGTAAAGGAGTCTTCTTCCCAACTTCTCTACCTCTACAGCAAAGAGACCTGCTCAAGTGGTTTCAGGCATGGCCTCTGCAGGAGTCTGGTCCATGGTCTGGCTGGAGAGTGGATGCTCATAGAGGCCAGGAGGATACATCAGGACCTGGGCAGCAGGCAACTCACATCCCAAGCCCAAGCTGTCCGGTCCCCTATTTTGATTATTCCAGTTTCTAGAATCACTTCTATAAGAGAAAAAAAAAAATCTCTTATTTTGTTGATCTCACTGAAATATTGTTTTGGGGTTTTTTTTTGGAATAACACTGTGTGTTAACAATGTTTACACCGCATGTGACAGAATACAGATTCTGAATTTTGACAGAGAATAAATAAGGTCAGTGTTTGTTGATACCTTGTGTGAGAGATAGCAACACATGCATACAAACCGTGAAAATATTCAGCATAAAATAATTTGTCTTTTCAACGAGAAGCTGTAGCTATGTGAGCTCAGGAATGCCAAGACACTTTTTCCTGATTTTTTTTCCTTTGGTGGTTTATCATCCTATTTATAAGAGGAATGTGGAATGCTTAAAATTAATTGAATGCAATATACTTATAACTTATTTTTATTTCTTTTTCCCAGCAAATGTCACTTCCCCAATTACAGTGGTAAATATGACAATATCCAGGATCTTCAAAAATCAAGTATTAAAAGGTATCATTTTTAATATTATTATTGCTAAAATGACTGCCATGTGCTCTGGTGTATTATATGGTTATACTCATCCTATATTGCTTTTTAGATAATGCTCTTATGTCACTGTGTATTAGAAACCTAAATCAGTTTCCATTTTGTTGTTAATAACAGAACCTCACCCAGCCAGCATGGCTCGGTGGTTGAGTGTTGACCTATGACCCCAGAGGTCATGATTTGATTCCTGGTCAGGGCACAAGCCCGGGTTGCAGGCTTAATCCCCAGGAGGGGGCGTGCAGGAGGCAGCCTATCAGTGATTCTCTCTCATCATTGATATCTCTATCTCTCTCTCCCTCTCCCTCTCTCTGAAATCAATAAAAATATGTTGTTTTAAAAAGACCAGAATCTCCTTTTCCTTTATATAAAAACCTGTATTCTTAGGATAATGTAGCATGCAAAATTCTAGGAGATTTTACTGATGTTATATTATCTGAATCTCATGGGATTTCAATATGAAGATCCCAAACCTATCTAAAAAGTATCCATTCTGGCCCTGACCGGTTTGGCTCAGTGGATAGAGCGTCAGCCTGTGGACTGAAGGGTCCCAGGTTCGATTCCAGTCAAGGGCATGTACCTTGGTTGCAGGCACATCCCCAATGGGGGGTGTGCAGGAGGCAGCTGATTGATGTTTCTCTCTCATCGATGTTTCTGTCTATCCCGCTCCCTTCCTCTCTGTAAAAAAATCAATAAAATATGTTTAAAAAGTATCCATTCTGAATGAGGTTACTATACAAAGAGAATACAGTCTTAGGTTTAGTCATATATTAATAAGACCTTCCACTATTAGGAGCTCCCATTCCCATACCCATAGTAGCCCAAGCCACTGGGGGGAGGGGCAGTTCATCACTGCCATCTTCACTTTTAATCCATGCATTTCTTTCAGAATATCTCTTACCTTACTTAATGAATGGTCTTATAATATTTATCATCATAGACTTCCTTCAAGTCTATCCCATGGCCCCTCCCTTCCATGTGTCTGTCATGTACAAATAAAATAAACATAATTTTGCACAAATGATACATACTAAAGGTAACATAGAAGAAAAAAAGAGTCCTCAGTATTACAAGGATGTTCCAAGTAGTAGAATAGGGTACATATGATGTTATAAGGTTAATTGTTGAATCATGGTAAATTGTCTAGGAAAGAAACGAATGGGATTAATTTTGGTGTCTTATGGGTATGTGTGAGGGATGGTAAAAATAGGTCAACCTATTCTTAAGAAATGCGTGGCCATGTATGAGTAAATATATAAAACACATGCATAAATCTCTGTTATGCTATATATTTTTACCCAGGGAGCACCATTTTCATCCACCTAAGGAGCATTCTTACAGAAAGAATCAGAGTACTAACAATTGAGATTCTTTAGCCTTCTTACTATAACCCATGTAAGATCTTAGAAGGCAATACAGCATGCAAGTTAATTTCTGTTTTCACCCAAATTACACAAGTTGTTTCACTCTCCACTGGGCAACCACACAGAAGGGTGTCCTTGACACGGCTCTCTAACTCGTACAGTCAGCATTCGGCATCATTCACCCTAATGATACAGGCCACCCTGTTGTTTAAGCTCTCTTGAGGAGTATTAATGCACCTTGTTTTGGGTGACTTCAGGAAGTGGAATGAGGCCCCTAAGGTAAAAGTGACAGAGTGAAGTTAAAACATTTGAGGTTCAAAAAGGAACATTGCAGTAGATACAGCTTATTCGATGTTCTCATGTCACTATGTCAGAGGAACCCTTTTTATTCCATTCTGACTTGCTTATCATCCTCTGGGCTCTCTTACACTTTAGTCAAGGCTTATCGAGTGTTTGAGTAAAATTCTTTCCCCTTTTTCCTCTGACCAAACTAAATTAGACGAAGTACACACTGAGATTTCAGTAGTCTTCCATAAAAATGAATGTAGGCTTTCATGCCTTTGAGCTTTTTTTGCCCACAAGGCTGAAAAATTATTTACAAGTTTTAGCAAGAAGTTCAATGTGCCTAATGACAGACATTAATAATATTGACAAAATAATGAATCTTCTTACCTATCCCACACTACCAGAGGCTTAACCCTCTCAAACCAGGTCTCCTGAAATCCCTGCTTGCCTCAAATTTTTTTTGAAGATGAACTAAACAAATAATAAGTAAACATGCCAACTTTTAAGATGCTGTCATATTTCCATCTGCGAAGAAAACAAAATGCAATTCTCTCTCTCCATGCAGAGAACTAGAAGATTATTATACTCTTTGGCTGACATCATCTATACAGAGAGGCAGCTGTAGGTTTTGGATGTAGATCGCTTCATCGTATTTTTCTAGCTTTCCTTTTTTCACCTCACCTGTTCTGAGTAACCCACTTAATCGCTCAGAGCGTGTACAGGGTAGTTGCGCTGATTAAGTGAGATAATAAACATGAATTGCTTGGCAATAAATAGATGCTCACTTATTTTTTCCTTTAACACCACAATGACAAATACACATACACATACACAGAGAGAGAGAGAGAGATTACACACACAATTCTATGTAGTCATAAAACATTCATATAGTTTCTGTAAGCACCAACTTGAAAAACTATACCAGTGCTAAGAATACTCAATGCAGAAAACATATACCAAAATACAGACATGGACTTAAGACATCTACAAATTTTTTCCTTTTTTAAAGAGTTGGGATATAACATGTAGAATAATATATATTATTATATATATAACAATATATATATAATCGGATTTCTACATGTCTACAACCATTTATCTACTAACAGATAAAGATTTTTTTTTAATTCCCACCAGCTCAAAGGGCTCCCTACCACTTCTTTTCACTGGATACACTTCCCCCTCCAAAAGGTAATTAATATTCTGACTTGTATTATCATCAGTTGGTTTTGTCTATTCTTGAGAAACAGAGAGATAAAAATCAAAGGACATGCATTCTTATGTGTATCGTATTTTTGCTAAGTATAGTGCCTATGAAATTAATTAATGTGTATTAGTGTTTTCCTTTTCTTTTTTAATATACTTTTTTTTTTAATTTCAGAGAGGAAGGGAGAGGGTGAGAGAGATAGAAACAATGATGAGAGAGAATCATTGATTGGCTGCCCCCCACTGGGGATCAAGCCTGCAAGCGGAATCGAACCCTAATCTCCTGGTTCATAGGTGGACACTCAACCCCTGAGCCAGGCCAGCCAGGCTATAGTGTTGTTGGTTTTTTTAATCTTTATTGCTGAGCAGTAAAATTACTACTTCGATGTAAATACATACTTGACTTTTTGGGGGACTTACTGAAAGTGTGGATAGACTTCTGACTAGTTATCACCTATCCTTCTTCCCAGCACTCAGAGAAGTCTTCTTCTGAGCTAATTTCTCACTGTGAGCATCAGGTTTTACTTTCCACTGCTGGGATTACCAGGATCACCTCCCACCCTGTATATGTTTTTATCATCTCCAGCTCTATCCATGTCCAAACGAAACATATTTTCATTCCCTTGATTACCTATCTCAACTCCTGCTCCGTTCCCTTCTTGACTTGTTAATACAACACCTTTATGGCCTGACACAGCCATGGGCAAACTATGGCCCGCAGGCCGGATCCAGCTGTTCTATCCGGTTCTCTTGCTCTCCCCTCCACTCCTTTACTTTGAATTTATATTAGTTCACACAAACACTCCATCCATGCTTTTGTTCCGGCCCTCCGGTCCAGTTTAAGAACCCATTGTGGCCCTCGAGTCAAAAAGTTTGCCCACCCCTGGGTCATCTTAGAACAATTCTGAATTAAGTTTGAGGTCTAGGCATCATACCAAACAAATCCATTGTATTATGATCTCTCATAAAATCACACGCATGCCAAGGCTAAGAAGAATATGGCAGTTGATCGCAGAAATGGGCAAAATCTACCAACTTAACCAAGTGATATCAGAGCACAGCTCACCAATAATAAGCTTTTCCTTAAAGTCCATTTCTTCAGATTCCATCTGAGAATCCCAGAAGGGCCTTGCGACGGAGAAATTTCTTTTTTTTTTTTTTTTTAGTGTTTCAGATGAACTCTCTAAACAACTTAATTTAATTGGAAGACATTACCCTAAGGAACATTTAAACCGCAGTGAGGAACTTCAGACCCAGAACATGCCATTTGCGGAGGAAGCTGCAATTAATTCATTTCCCTCCTGGAGGCACTGCTTCACATGTCAAAGCCAGAAACCTCTTCCAAGAGGAGAGTAAACCTGAAGGAACTGGCCACCAGAACTCTCCTGAACTTTCTTCTTCAATATTTTTTTGTCCTTGACTCTGGCTACATCCTTCAGTTTAAACAGGAATATCAGGTTAATAGATTTTAATAGCTGTCTTACTCCGCTGGTATGTATAATGAGCAGGAGAAGGATGATGTACCATGAAATAACTGATTGATTTCATGTCACCAGGGAGCTTCACAAACCTGAAGTCATTATTTTCTTCCATGCTCGCTCTTCACTAACCTACAGATCATATAACAGAGGCAAATGAGTAAAACTTCAAAGAGGTTTCCACCTAAAATGATTGGTAGGAAGGGAAATCATTTTCTTAGATTTTCTTAAAATCTCTTTATAACCTATAAGCATTGCATCAGATAAGCCTGCCAAAAATCAGCATAAAGAATTAATGACAGCTCCCGTTTATTGAGCAGTTACTGTATGTCAGGGACTATCCTTTGTACAATACAGACATTAAAGTATTACGTTTTCATTATAACACAGAGCAGGTATTCAATAAAGGTGAATGTGACCGGATGCGACGTGACAAAGCTACAAAGGTGCTAAAGCTCTGAGAGTTTAAGAAACTTGCCCGATATCCCATAACCGGGAGGGACAGAAGTAGGGTTTGATCCCAGGCTATATCAGAGCCCTTGCTCTGATAACTGTGATGTCATTGTGTTGATCCAAGTACAACTGTGGTGGGCAGTTAGACAGACAGCAGAGCAAGAACGATGGGCCAGGAACAGGTCACCAGGGCAGAAAGCCCCAGGGGCCTAGCAAGGGACAATTGCAGGGCGGGACCTCGCCCCCAGGGTGATCTTTCCTAGCACAGTGCTGCTCACACCGTTTGGATCCCGTGACCTTTCCTCCCTAGAGACAGCATCTAGGCCTCCGTTATATTTCAGCTCCAGGCCCAGAAAAACAACAAAACCAGACAAGTGAATCCATCCGTGGCTGACCTCAGGACCAGCTGCATTGGATACTGGCGCCAACCAATCACTCAGTGGAGACCTTACCCTGAAAGGACACACCTGGGAAGCCGCTGAATACTCTATTGAGATCTTCCCCTAAAACCTCCACCCTTCAAACCCTTCGGTGGGAGGACCCAGACACGCCCCCTCCTCCGCCCTCCAGTAAGCAAGCCTGAAGCATCCTTCCTCCCACCCCTCCCCCCAGGCACCTTACCATTAGCTTCCTCACTCCCAGGGCTCCAAGGCCCTTCCCTTCCCTCAATAACTTGTTTCCTCAGCCCATTTCTTCCACAGAGTACTGCTTTCACCTCTGTGACTTTATAAGTAAATGTTCTCTTACAGTTGGCGCTCGGCTCTGAATCCTTTCCCAGCCAGAACTCACGCATCCAGGCTGCTAAGCCCAGGTCCCTGCTGCTCCCCACTGCCCACAACACGAGACAGCCAGATCCCATTGTTTGTCCGCTTTGACCTGTGGGTGGACTGACAATCATTTGCTCAAAAGCATTCACCTGCTTGGAACAGTTGAGGGGGGGAAAGATGTAAACAGGAACGTAAAGTGAAGGGAATATTCTAGCACCCAGTGTTGAACTGTGAAAGAAAAAGTAGCCATATTTAAATGAATTCGTTAACATCAAACTTTAAGGATCCTGTTAAATGACATATATATGTACCTCTTTTAAGTCATTTAAGGTCAGGAAGTCATATACACATTGTCTACATGGAGGAAGAAAATCAACTGTCTTGCACATAGCACGCCAGAAAACCAAAAGGCACGTACTCACCCATCCGTAGGTATCTCTGCACTCCCCGAGTAATGTAAAAGGAGAAGGTCCGCTGCTAAGTCCAGGCAACTTCAAAGTCCTCGGTGTAGCTGATAAGCTGCAAGTCATTTGCATACTGAACTCCTACCCACCTGATGCTCTCACTGTCTCCGTTTCTACGATTAAAGTCTGTCTCCAAAGCACGCCGGCTAAGCACCCCATGGAAAGGTCTGCTTGCTTCCTCCAAATTTCAGAGACCTCCTGGAAAGAATGCGTTTCTCTCTCATTCACGTCTATACCCATGACCATTGTTACCAGAGATCAATTACAATGCTATTCCCCATTTTAATAGACTACATAAAACAAAATAAAATAAAGCGTAGAAGTCAGTCTTTTATCATTAATGAACAACAGGACCTGATGCAGAAACTGCCTCATTTTTAGCTCAAAAAAAAAAAAAAATGAGGCAAGAGATACCCCCAATTCCCTGTTTGGTTAGCGTCCCCTTTGTCTATTTAGTTTGCTGCAAACCAACTTAGCCACCCTGCTGACATCCTTACCTCCACCCCCAGTGGGGTCTCCCGGTTGGCTATGCAGAGGCACTGCCCCAAGGGGGCAGAAACAAAGGGGGATGTGATGACACCAGTCACTCTGAGCAGGGGAAGGTAAAAGGGACCCTGTGGGCTGGTTGAAGTCCAACTGGAGACTCCAGAGTGAGAGGAGCAGTTGCAGGGTTGTGGTCAGTGGCTCATTTGGAGGATCCAAATTAGAAGTGGCGGTGCAGGGCGTGTCCTGAGTCTGCCCTCCCTGGGGCGCTCTGAGGCTGAATGCCACTGCAAAGGACCCAGGACAAGGACGCTGGTCCCCCAAGTGCCAGAGAAGCAGGAAGCTGGGAAGCCCTAACAGGGGTGAGCAGGAAAGTGTGGCGGAGCCACAGAGGCTATCTTCATAAAGACAGCCCTGAAGCTTGCCAGCCTCTGAACTTTTCACCTTTCAGCTGTGGCCCCTTTCAGATGCAAAAGACCTTTATTGCTCCATGGAAAAACCTCCTCCTTTACCTCCCACTATCAGGGGAAGGTTACAGAGCCCCAGGACTTCTCCACTGCACAGTCTAGTCCTGGGTTCTGCAAGTCAGAGACCCTTGCCTGAAGTTCAACACCCTCCCTGCTGTCCAAACAGAAGTCTCAAGTCCTGAACACTTAGACCCGGTAGGACTGGCTCGTCCAAGTCCAAGCCCGCGGTGCTGCAGGTGGCACAGAGATAAACATCACGTGGGAGGCCGTGGGGAACTGCGTGCGCACCAGCGGAGTGTGCTGAGGGGCTGGTGGTTAATGATCTCTGAGACCAAGGCACCACTGACCTGTGAATCCCATCAAAAACGGAGCCAGAGGCCAGCCGGTGTGGCTCAGTGGTTGAATGCGGACCTGTGAACCAGAGGGTCACTGTTATTCCTGGTCAGGGCACATGCCCAGGTTGTGGGCTCCACCCCTGTAGAGGATGTGAGGGGGCAGCCGAACAATTCTCTCTCAGCATTGATGTTTCTCTCTCTCTCCCTCTCTGAAATCAATTTTTTTTTTTTTAATGGAGCCAGAGTATGGGAACCAGGGTGTTTCCAGCTTAGATTCTCTTAATTTTAAGTAAATCTAAACAAATAAAACAACATATCTGCAGAAAAGACTAATTTGAGACTGATGTACCACTTCCTCTAAAAAAGTTATTTTGGCATTTAGGTATAAGACTGGAAACTCAGACCCATGTTGCCCACGGAGCTTAAGAGAAGTATTCAAAAATTAACTGTTCATTTTTGATAATCTCCTCTCCCTGATGCCTACCTTGGTTCCTTATCACGCAGCTGCAGTTGCTGAGTTTTGAATGTTAAAAGTAACTTTTTAAAAGGTTAAACATCTGAAGCTGTTTCTATGAATCATGAATATGTTGATTTTTTTAAATGTTTGCCTCAGCTCAAAACTACGCTGAATGTATTAATAGAATAGGATGACGAATAACGGGTTAAAATGAGAATCCTCTTGTGGTTGCTGGTGAAATAGGTCTTTGCACTAATTAGACATTTTTTGAAGGCGCTAATTGCTATTCACTGTGGGTATTTCTCTGATGCTGCCCTTGTGAGTGGTGGATGCTCCGATGATTTATTTTCAAGAATTTCACTGAGCCCTCCATTCGATCAGATTTGCAGTTCACTGGACACAGGAAACTCACACCCGTAACCACACCCAAGTTCAGGCGCACAGGCACACTCAACCACACACACAGCCCCACGGGGCACTGCTGTCACAGCACATGCCTCTCTGCTGTTCAGCTACATCATAAACTGGTTTCCCACAGGGAAATTATGTTATTACACAGTGGGTGACACAGTATGAAAATGGCAATGTTTTAATGGACATAGATAGTGGCATGATATAAAAGGAAGACAGACAGCCTTGGGTTTGAATCCTTACTGCACTCATTGGAGACCCTTGAGTAGGTAACACACTACAACTTCTATTCCTTAGTTGTAGTTACTGAATCAGAACCCACATCGAGAGTACCTGGTACTGGACCATGCACAAAGGTAGTGTAAGGTGGGGTTCGGGGTGCAGACACTCCTTGTGGGCTCTTGCCCTATGAAGTGTGAAGAATAAACGTGTGGACTAAAAGATTTTAAATAAAAATGTGTAAATTTATTGGAAGCATATACAAACTCTCCCTGGGGGAGGGGTCCCCAAATGGGAAAAGCCTGCTCTTTCTCTCTAAAATGGGAAAAAAATCTAAATCCTTCTCTGAATCTCTTAGACTCCAGTTTATATATGCTGGTAGCTCCTTGTCTGAACATGACCCTTTCTACCTGGGTCCTTTCTTAATTTAGGACCCCCGTGCCTTCCTCATTGGGCATTCTTCAGCAGAGTATCAGTTTCAAAGCCCACATGGTGCCCCCCTTATCTTCTCCCCCTTATCTTGCAACATTCCTCTATCCTCTGTGAATGTATATGCCTTCCTCTTGTAGCATTTCTCTATCCTCTGTAAATGTATGTTTTCTTTTCCGCCATATCTTGTAACATTTCTCTATCCTCCATGAAAGTAAGATAAGCATTCTGGCATCTTGGAACTATCTTCTTCCCATCACATATGCATTCCTCTCCCATCGACCCCCCTTTTCCATAAAACTGCCTGTCCTGTCTCTAAACTTCTTTTCAGTAGGGCACCAATAGGTTACATTCCTCCTTTCCACTCAGTCATTTACATTGACATGGCTGCCATGCAGGGGGTAGTGCTCATAAGATCACGGAATATCTGGGGACGAAAAGGGAGTAAGTGTATTCAGTTGAAGGTGACAAAGCAGAAACATTCTACCTATTACAGGTATTTTCTACATTGGAATAAGCTTTAGATAACTGCTTTTGAGTTAAAAAATTGCCAAAATATATGGTTATTTACCTGAATTATATGCTTTGGGATGAGCAAGAGACTATTTAAAAAAAAATATATATATATATATTTTATTGATTTCAGAGAGGAAGGGAGTGGGAGAGAGAGATAGAAACATCAACAATGAGTGAGAATCACTGATCTGCTGCCTTCTGCACTCCCCACACTGGGGATGGAGCCGGCAACCGGACATGTGCCCTGACCAGGAATCGAACCGTGACCTCCTGGTTCATACATCTGTCATATCCTTCACCTTTATCACTACTTTGGATGTAACAATAATATAGAAATGGAATTATGGTAAGAATGCACTTTCCTAACACATGTTTCTCCACCATCGCAACTAAATTATGCTTTACACAACTTCTAGTTATGTCATAATAACTTCACCATGTCTCTTATCTGTAAATGAGTCCCAACATTTTTCATGTCAAGGCATACAGAAAAATGATATGGGTGTGGCATTCTGGGTTAAAGGAATACATTGCTATAGCTGCTATTTATGGGCAATCTAAAGGGCTAAAATAATTTGGGGCGAGTATATATTTTTCTGAAGCCTATTCTATTTTTTGAGTACCACTGTCCCCAACTTCCTTCAATATTTATTATAATGAAAATAATACACACAAAAAAACTAATAGGAGCTAACGTTCACTGACCATTGCAAATGTGTTAGGTATGTGTGATGCATTGTCTTATTTCATCCAACAAATGCCCTCAGGGAATGTTACCTCCCCATTTCACAGATGAGGGAAATTAAGCATGTCAGTTACCTATAGTACCAAGATGCATATATATAGGGTGTCCCAAAAAATGTATATACATACTCTGAATAATTATAAAGACAGCATTTATTAAAATATATTTCATTTCTACTGTTAAAGTGTGCATACATTTTGGGGGGACACCCTGTATTCGGCTCTATTCACTAGACTAAGATCTACAAGAGATGGATCTAGGAATTGGACACAGGAAGATTGCTGAGCTCTTTCTCTAAAAAACCCATAGAAGTTGTTATTGAGTTTCTTCACTATCTCATGCCCTTCCTATGCTGGTGTTTCACTCTACCAGAGGATTATTTAAAGCATGATTCCTGCCCTGGCCAGTCTGGCTAAGTGGATAGAGCATCAGCCCACAGACTGAAGGGTCCGAAGTTTGATTCCAGTCAAGGGCATATACCTGGGTTGCAGGCCCGATCCCCCGGTCCCAGTGCAGGAGGCAACCAATTGATGTGTCTCTCACACATTGATGTTTCTTTCTCTCTCCCTCCCTTCCATTCTCTCTAAAAAAATCAATGAAAAAATATACTTGGATCAGGATTTAAATAAATAAATAAATAAATAAATAAATAAATAAATAAATAAATAAGATGATTCGTGGAGCTAAACACAGTATGTTAGCTATGTCCCACCCCAATCAAAGCCAAAATACCTACAAAAGGCAGCCTAAGACATGCTTCAGTTTCCATGGTAGTAACATCAAACCCAAAATATATCCAGCTCTTCTTTGCATACTTATCTCTTACGCAGTATCTTCCCCATCCTTTATATTTGCTTTTGTTTTTTTCTGGACTTACGTGACTGCCTTTGCTTGTTGAAATATAAATGGAAGTCACTCCAAATTATAATGAAGCATTTGAATCCTATTTCTATATTTAACTTAGTTACTACTCTCATTTTCTGGTCACCTGAAAATGTGATTACCTGACACTATGGCATTATGCAAATACGCTAAGTACCCTAAACGTGTAAGGACCAATCACACAGCCTGTCAGATCCACAGGCTGCCTCCCATTTCATGTGGAATTAGTGTGTGTGTGTGTGTGTGTGTGTGTGTGTGTGTGTGTTATAAAACCAGAATGAAAATCCAGTGCTTTCTTTTTTTTTTTTTTAATATATTTTATTGATTTTTTACAGAGAGGAAGGGAGAGGAATAGAGAGTCAGAAACATCGATGAGAGAGAAACATCGATCAGCTGCCTCCTGCACACCTCCCACCGGGGATGTGCCCGCAACCAAGGTACGTGCCCTTGACCGGAATCGAACCCGGGACCCTTCAGTCCGCAGGCTGACGCTCTATCCACTAAGCCAAACCGGTTTCGGCCAGTGCTTTCTTTTATCCTGTGAAATATTATTAGCAACCTTGGGTACTTGTGATATCCAAGAAAAAAGAACAAAATTAACCAGTGTCCACTAATGCAGTGAATAAGTAGAAAATTAAAGTCATTTCAAACAGAAGGAACAGAAAAGAGATTGAGAAAGAAATCATACCACATTTATGCTACTTATCCCTGAGTGATGTTACAGAGAGGTGTTAAAATATTAATCGTCAATCTCCTTAATTATAGAGAATACTGCTTTAAGAACAATGAGTTAAGAGGCAACTGTTGAAAAAATGTTGCTCAACAAATTGATAATTAACAGATGTGAGAAAAACTTCAGTCGTTTTTAACTTTCGATCCTCATATTTAGGATGATTTTATCATGCATGTTGAATTTTATTCAAATTGTTCAGTTTAATATAAGAAATGTTTTAAAGGATCTTGGTCTTCAAAAATAAAAAGATAAAAGAACTTGGATGTCTGGCTTTGAAGAAGATGTAAAGGACATTATAATAAAATAAA
Source organism: Plecotus auritus (assembly GCF_963455305.1). Taxonomy (NCBI): domain Eukaryota; kingdom Metazoa; phylum Chordata; class Mammalia; order Chiroptera; family Vespertilionidae; genus Plecotus; species Plecotus auritus. The sequence continues at coordinate 52,774,317 of NC_137785.1, forward strand.
GAAGTCATTAAGAATGTGTGTCCCGCCAAAACCGGTTTGGCTCAGTGGATAGAGCGTCGGCCTGCGGACTCAAGGGTCCCAGGTTCGATTCCGGTCAAGGGCATGTACCTTGGTTGCGGGCACATCCCCAGTAGGGGGCGTGCAAGAGGCAGCAGATTGATGTTTCTCTCTCATGGATGTTTCTAACTCTCTATCCCTCTCCCTTCCTCTCTGTAAAAAATCAATAAAATATATTAAAAAAAAAAAAAAAAAGAATGTGTGTCCCCCTGGCCAGTTTGGCTCAGTGGGGCGTGTGTGGGAGGCAACCAATCGATGTGTCTCTCTCACGTCAATGTTTCTCTCTCTTTCTGTGTCTCTCTTTCCCCCTCCCTCCCTTTTTCCTACTACTACTTTCCCTCATACTCTCTGAAAAGCAATGAAAAAAAAATATCCTCACCCTAACCGGTTTGGCTCAGTGGATAGAGCGTCAGCCTGCGGACTCAAGGGTCCCAGGTTTGATTCCGGTCAAGGGCATGTACCTTGGTTGCGGGCACATCCCCAGTAGGAGGTGTGCAGGAGGCAGCTGATTGATGTTTCTCTCTCATTGATGTTTCTAACTCTCTATCCCTCTCCCTTCCTCTCTGTAAAAAATCAATAAAATATATTTTAAAAAATACATATCCTCAGGTGAGGATTAACAAAAATAAATAAAAATAAAACAGCCATTTTTACTGATTGAGGATTCCCAACATTTGACAGTAACAGCACGGGAGGCCTTCATCAACTTTTGAGGAAGGTGCTGCAATGGCTTCTTTTTTGTCAGCGACACCCAGACACGTGCTTGAGGAAGACTTGGGCTAGCTAACTATAAAGAGACCTTGGACCTTGCCTCATTTCCTTTATTTTTTTAATTTTTTTAATTTTATTGTTTGAAGTATTACAAATAGTAGTACATATGTCACCTTTTTCTTTTTTCCCCCATTGACCTCCCCCCGGCCTCCCCTTCCCCCCAGTACATGCCTTTACCTGCCCCGTCCCCCCCCGCCCCCCCCCCCCCCGCCCAGTGTCTTGTATCCATTGGTTATGCTTATATGCATGCATACAAGTCCTTCGGTTGATCTCTTACAGCCCCCCCCCCGCCCCCCCGCAACCTCCCCTGCCTTCCTGCTGTAGTTTGACAGTCTGTTCAATGCTTCTTTGCCTCTGTATCTACTTTTTCCCCATTTCCTTCCTTTAAAAAATCTTGCCTCTGCAGACTAGAAATAAATATATAATAACAAAAAATGTTTGAGTCCCAATTTCAATGTCCAACAGTTCTGAGTCCCCGTTTCAATGTCAAACAGTTCCTTATGTGTACATGTCAGCAGTGATATCTGGATGGTGGGCACATGTGGCAATGCAGGTCCGATCCTCTCTGGTTTGGTCCTAGGCAACCTGCTGCGACGCACAGCTGCTGACTGCTAGCGTGACCTTGCCTCATTTCTGCACCCGATTTGCTCTGTGACCTTTGGCAGATCTTCAGTTCTTGAGCCTCAGAGTTTAACTCCTCCAAACACCTTATTTTCAAAGGTGCAAGGAGTAACACTTCCCATTTGTTAGATCAGGGAAGTTTGTCTACTTAGAACTAGATACCAAACGGGCCAATGGAAAGTCATACTGATGGCGTCATCATTATCCACCTGGGCCTGAGGTTCACTCATTCATTCATTTTTACTAATTTCATTCATTCACTCCATTCATGTATTTCATTTATGCTGGATAAAGAGCCAGGCGGCTGGCCTGGTTCAATGGTTAAGTGTTGACCTATGAACCAGAAGGTCGAGGTTTGATTCCTGATCAGGGCATATGCCTGGGTTGCAGGCTCCATCCCCATTGTGGGGCGTGCAGGAGGCAGCAGATAAATGATTCTCTCTCATCATTGATGTTTCTATCTTTCTCTCCCTCTCCCTTCCTCTCTGAAATCAATAAAAAAATATTTTTAAAGCCAACTTTTTCTGTAAAGGAGCAGATAATGAATATCTTAGTTTCTGCAGCCTATATAGTCTTTGTCACATTATTCCCTTGTGCCATTATAACAGGAAAACAATAATAGACTGTACCTAAACAAGTAGGTGTAGTTATGTTACAATAACTTTATTGACAAAAAAAAGAAAAAAAAAAGTGGAGAGTCTGATTTTGCCCAAGAGCTATAAGACTACATTCTGCTTCAAACAAAAAACAAGACAGAATTTGAATTGAGCAGCTGGCACTGTGATAATATTTTCACATGATTATTCTGTTTAATCCTCACAAAAAAATCCATTCATTCCATGTGGCAGAAACAAGACCCACCATCCACAGTCTCACAGATTTCAATTTTTTCCACCATCCACATTCTCACAGATTTCAATTTTTTTTTTTTTTTTTTTTTTTTATGTAGGAAGAGATTCAGAAATGAATCCAGAGGTAAAAAGTAATTTGTTCAAATTAAAACAGCTAGGAATTATCAGGATCCACAGTATCCTTAGCTCCAAAATCTCATAGTCAATATTATTTTTAATTAACTCCTTCCCTCAATCACTCATGTATTTCAATTCAGGTAAGTGGTAAGAAATGGTAGGAAGATGCATATTTCTTAAACCAACCTGCACACACCATTTTCTTCCCCAGGCCATACAAGGATTCTGTCTTCCGAAGGATTAATGACCTAATTTTGCCCATTAATCCTGGGGCCATGTGATATCTGAACAAATGTGCAAAGATTTGGTGCAGAGCGAGCAGAGTAGGAAGATATTAAAGGAAGTGCTATTGTCAAACCCTCTCTCTCTTTCTCTCTCTCTCTCTACCAGTCGCTCCAATACTCCTCTTGAGGTTACAGCCCAGCTTGCGGACATTCCTGCTTTAGGATGGTCTACCTTTGGTTTGTACATTTTAAAGGAACTTGATCAAAGATCTTTTAAACTAGGGTAAAAGTATATATTTATATCTTAATTTCTTTAAAACCTTCTTTAAAATTTGATAGTAAATGGTAAACTATTGAGTTGCTCTGAGAAATGTTCCTCCAAGGAGAGTAAGTTCCTGGCATAATCAAATTGGACAGAACCCATATTTTTTGGATATATATTGAAACATTATGTCTCACATATCACTATGTGATAGATTGCATTGACAAAAATATGCATAATTTAGGTGTTATAAAAACAAGAAATCCAAAATTTATCATCTGAATTACGATTTATCCTGCGACAGAACAATTCCTTTGAAAGTAGATGCCTAGAAAAAATGTATTAGGCATAATATATTTAAACAAAAATGTATTATTCTCAACCAAACTTTCTCAAAGATACTAATTTAAGGTTCTAGAGAGGAAAGTGTTGAAATATAGATGCATGTTTATCATATTCAATTGCATTTGAAATTTCAACATTGGACTTTGGGAAGTATTTTAATTTTAATCTCTTTACCTTATTTTGTTTTCATAAATATCCCCCCAGAGGTAGCTCCAGAATACATATGAAACTTTTCAGACAGGGCTAGGGAACCCGAAGAAAACAGCTTTTAATTCTTAGCACCACTTCGGATGCAAAAAACAACCTTTAAATACTTTGAAAAAGAAGGAGCTGGAGTCATTCAAAAGTTCATCTTGTAGACTTGCTCAACTTCAATGACCATGGAGAGTATTAAAGATTCCCTGGCTACAAGATAAACGTGTTCTGTAAGCAAAGAAATAACATAGAGGAAGCATGGTTGGGTGAATATTAAAATATTTGAAGGGGTAGGGGATTCTTAGATTTTAAATATGACAGAAGAGGATTATACATCAATTATATTACATTTTCCATCAGAAATAGTCATTTAACATTTTCTTTTATGCCCCTTTAAGGAGAGAGACCACTTTGGATGCATTTTCATGACACTGAATGACTTCATAATGGTCTGCCTCCAGGTTTGTCAGGAAAATAATGGAGATAGTAAATACTTTCAGCTCTGGGATGGAACAAACTGTTAGGATTCTTGCTTTTCTTTCTTTTTCTTCATCTTTTGCCAGCATTTGTTCTGTGTTCACAGAGGGCAGGGACCGAGTGTTCTGCAGAGCCTCCCTGTCTTCCTGAACAGCCTTCCTGGTCACCAAAGGACACCCCCAGGGAAAGTGGCATTGAGTCCGTTGCTGGCATTATGAACAAGTGTGTCACTGCACCCTTCCCCAGAAAGCAGGACTATTTCTACTCCAGAGATTCTGCGCTAATTGTTATGAAATGCATCCAGACACTCTCTGTTGGAGAAATTTCACTGTAAAATCCTAAAAAGGTGGCCCAGCAGGTGATCTTTTCTGATTTGCACTGACTGTTAAGAAAACAGTAAAAAATCACCCTGACAGGGCCCGCTGCTTGGGAGCCGTTCATGTGACCAGGAAGAAGCTCAGCTGTGTGTCACTTCTTAGTCCTAATAGGAACTTGATAAATTTCTGTGAGTCTAGTATTGTCCTAAGCGCTGTTTATGATACAATAATATAATGTTTTCTATTTTGGGGGATGATTTATAATCTAAACTTAACTGATAATAGTTGTGTACCTCACTCAGTACTGAGTATAAATCGTTATTTACTGATATTTTATGAGGTACAATGGCCAGATTTTCCAATTGGGGAGACAGTGAGCTAGCCTTAAAAGTACTCTTTCTATCATTTGTGACTTGATACATATAAAGACTTTTATAAGAAAATGCAAATTTGATTTTATTGCTATATATGGAATAAAATACCTTTCATGGGGAAAATGCAATTGCTTGCGATTGAGACTATCTTTGAAAATGCTGAAACTTGTTGGAACTTGAAATTGGCCATCGCAGGATTATTTACACTTCAGGAACCAATAGATGCTATAGATCAAGGCTCCCTCCACCCTGCCCATTATTGACAACTTTAAAAGGTTTATTATGTGACAGATATTTTTGCATAGGCTTAACTCCTATTGAACCCTGTAATTCCCAACGAGCCCATTGCAGTAGCTGTTATTATGACCTCATCCTACAGAGGAGGAACCTAGGGCAAGTTGTTTAACTTTCAAAGCCTGGGGTCCACACACTGTAAGGGGTGGTGCCAGGATCTGCATGTGGGTCAACCCCACCTCACAGAGCGCACCCGTCACCCTGTTTCATATGTTGTGGATATTGGATCTGCCTGGGAAGGTGAACTGAAGAGCCATAGTCTGGGTCAGCCTACGTGAATGGCATTCTCTAGGTCTGCGCAGAGCATAGTCTGCCAGGTTGCCAGTGGCGATCTGTGTTTCCATCTCCCCCTCTGAAAAATGTGGACAGCCACCATCTCTCCTTCCGTCTAAGTGAGGCTGAAATCAGATAAGGTGTGGGAAGCATTTAGCATCCTGTCTGCTACAGAACAAGTCCCTTCATCTTAGTTGTTGTTTTTTAATTATTTTGTTGTATGTACTCTGAGGATGATCATTTTATGTAATGATAGCAAGTTTATAGAAGCAATGATTCCCTTGCAAATGAAACAAGTTAGAGAGCGAGAATGAAAATGCTAAAGAAGGGTAAGAGATAGAAGAGACAATAAAGGAAAGGGAGGCTGGGAAAGAGAGAATGATGGGGAAATAATGAGTATGGAGAACATGGAAAAACAGAGACGACCAATGAAGCAAAGAGAAAAATGAAGAAGCATAGGACACTTTATTAAATGTCTGAATAATCTTAACTCCCGTAATATTAACTAGAGGCCTGGCGCACAAAATTTGTGTGCGGGTATGGTCCCTAGACCTGGCCTGCGGTCAGGGCCATCTTCCCCAACTGCCCGCAGCTGGCCCCGCCCCCCACCATACCCACTTTGGTTCCCCATTCACCATCAGGCAATCGGAGCCTGATGGCCAGGGGAAGGAACCGAGAAGTGTTCAGTGTGCCTCATAGTGACTGGTCGAACGGTCGTCTGGTCGTTCCACCGTTAGGGTCAATTTGCATATTACTCTTTTATTATATAGGAAAAATTTCAACATTACTTAGAACCATGGCAGATAACTCAGTCTTCCTATAGCACCCACTATTACAATTCTTTCCAGATATGCCTGTAATGTATTTATATGTGTTTGCCAAGATAGACTGAGATCTTTTAAAAGCAGGAACTTTATGTCTTATCAAATTTTTATCACTTAGCAATTTCTGTAACAGAGACAGAACTCAATAAAAGTTGAAGTTAAATATTAAAATTTGAAACATTTAAATAAATATGCCATATGTCTTGTGAATTTTCCATAACATGGATAGATTTTTTGAAAATCATAAATTCTCATTAGCCCTGAAATCCATTTTGTGATGATTTACTAGTTGATGATTTCCATTAAATATGCTGAAAATAATATCCATTTTATGGCATATAATTCAAAATTAATTTTTATTGTAAGTCTTTGCCTTAAGTAATGATCTTACATAACTGAGAAGGAAGGTTGGCAGAAATACTTGCTGTGCTTCTAAGTTGGTAGTTGCCTGCAGATCAATTCTACTCAAATTAATTTAGGTCCTTTGGCACATTTTTCACTAAACACCGCACTATTAAAAACGTAAAATATGCCAAACCAGCTATTGAGAGGAAAATATTTCAGTATGAGCTGCACTTCAGATTTTATTGGTACATAATTATGAAATATATGATAAATGGAAAACATAAATATAAACATAATTATTGCATAACATCCACAGGAGAATAAAATAGGATCTCTCCTAAGTCCAGAGGAGAATTTGTGATTATTAATTATTGAGATATATCTCACAAAAATATCCTCCAAATTGTGCTCCCAGATTCTGCTTGAAAATATCATCTGTCATAGTCGGTGAAGGGACATGTCTGCAGTGGGCAGGAGTGTGGACCAGGATTTGACATGCAGGCTTTTCCATGGGTGCTGTCCTATGACTTCTACCCACATCTCAACAACTGATGCTCCGCATTAAGAACTGATTTTCACTATAATTAAAGTTTCAGAGCATAGTTATTTAAATCATTTGAGATATACAAGACTCTATGTAGATGCAAGAGACAAAATGGTGCATGCAGTTATTCATCCCACAACAGAAATCAGTGAATGCATCTAACACATCCCTGAAGGTATGCTGGGCTCTGGGACTGTAACAGTAGTAAAACACAGCCTCCTTTCATTACAGAGCTAAGTCAAACAAGACCCTTCTATCAACAGAAGGGCATGTGGCTCAAGGGAAAGAGCACATCCAATAGAAGTACACAGCCTGGCCAGTGTGGGTCAGTGGTTGAGTGTAGACCTATGAACCAGGAGATCACAGTTCAATTCTCGGTCAGGGCACATGTCCAGGTTGGGGGCTCAACCCCCAGTAGGGGTTATGCAGGAGGCAGCCGATCAATGATTCTCGCTCATCATTGATGTTTCTCTCTCTCTCCGAAATCAATAAAAACATATATTTTTAAATATATTTTATTAATTTTTTTACAGAGAGGAAGGGAGAGGGATAGAGAGTTAGAAACATCGATGAGAGAGAAACATCGACCAGCTGCCTCCTGCACACCTCCTACTGGGGATGTACCCGCAACCAAGGTACATGCCCTTGACTGGAATCGAACCTTGGACCTTTCAGTTCGCAGGCCGACGCTCTATCCACTGAGCCAAACCGGTTAGGGTTAAAAACATATTTTTAAATACGTAGATAGACCTGCCTTTTATTCCTGAACTCATCTACCTATTGAAGATGTAAAGCAAATCAGATAAACTTGACAAAATTGGTTCTTCATCTTTAAAAATGGTGTAATGCCTGACTCATGGGATGGCTGTGAGGATCTAATCAGATACTTGGAGAATCTAGCACAGTGTATAACACATTACAGACATGGAGTCACTGTCATTATTGATCATGTTCTCATCATTAGTTCCATAGCATTTATGCCAGTGTTATTATAAATATATTTTGTATCAACATATGATATGGTATTCATTAATCCTCATAGTATATATTATTTATTCTCTATAAAGGTATTTCTTTCAAATATTAATATACTAGAGGCCCGGTGCATGAAAATTCATGCACTGGAGGGGGGTGGGGTCCCTCAGCCTGGCCTGCCCCCTCTCACAGTCCGGGAGCCCTCGGGCAGGAGGCGACCCGGTGATCAGGGGAAGGTGATGCCCCATCACACCTGTGCTGCTGCCACTGCTGGCAGCGCAAGCCTCAGCTGGCCCTGGTTACCTGAGCCTCGAGCGGCCCTGGGCAGCTGGCAGCCACCATCTGAGGCTTGCCTGCGCCTTGGGTATCGGCTGGGCAGCCGCCATCTGAGGCTTGCCTGCACCTTGGGCTGGCCCTGGGTGGCTGAGAGAACTGGGGGACTCCAGAGGCAGGCGCCCCAGTGGGGCTGAGGGGACTGGGCGCCGCCATCTTGTAGCTGTAGCTGTGGGCACTGCCATCTTTGAGGGCGGCGCAGTCAATTAGCATGTTCCCTCTTTATTAGATAGGATCATTTTCACCACCCACCTGTAGCTTATTTTCATAGTTTTCTTATGATCTTAAGATTCTGAGAAATAAAATCTCCTTTGAGTATATGATTGTTATGATATTACTTAATGGAAAACATTATTTCAACATAACACTATGATAGGCTACAATTGTTCAAATGACAAGAAGTATAGATTATTATTAGCCCATTCAGCAACTTACAGTTAGATATTATTTGGGTGAAAGGTGGAAATGACCACTAGGGAAACAAAAAAAAATTTAATTTGAAGATGCCATAAATTTAACCAAGCCAAAGAACCTGTTTTTACCTATTTGGGGATGTTAAATTGCTATAGAGCAGGGAGGACAGAGAATAAGAATAAATTATTATGTATGTGTATCTTCTATGTATTATGCATGATGCTAAACACTCACAAATCAGATATAATTACTAAATTGTACAACACATGGTATTACCCTTAATTCACCATGAAAAAGATGAAAAATATGAGAAAGTAGGCAGCTGAGCATGAGTTGTTATTATTATTACTAGAGGCCCGGTGCACGGATTCATGCACCAGTGGGGTTTCTCAGCCTGTCCTGTGGGGATCGGGCTGAAACTGGCTCTCCGACATCCCCCGAGGGGTCCTGGATTGTGAGAGGGTACAGGCCAGGCCGAGAGACCCCACTGGTGCACAATTGGGGCTGGGGAGGGACTGTGGGAGGGCTCCAGGGAGTGTCTGGCCCATCTTGCCCAGTCTCAATTGGCCAGACCCCAGCAGCAAGCTAACCTACCGGTCAGAATGTCTGCCCTCTGGTGGTCAGTGCATGTCATAGCTACCGGTCAAATAGTTGAACAGTCTAATGGTAGCTTAGGCTTTTATATATATAGATTGATTTTTAGAGAGAGGGAGAGAGAAACATTGATGTGAGAGAGAAACATTGATCAGTTGCCTCTCACATGCGCTCCAATCAGGGATTGAACATGCAACCTGGGTATGTGCTCTGACCAGGAATCAAACCTGCCAGCCATGCTTCAATGTATGGGATAATGCTCTAACCCACTGAGCCACACCAGCCAGGGCTGAGCATGAGTTTTTAAAAACCAACATGACATTTGTTCCATGTCACATGATGAGTTCAACAGAGCCACCTTTTAAGCCCAAGTCTATGAGTCCAGCATCTTTTCTTTGGAAAGATCACTGCTCTGCAACTATGCATTATGTTTTAGGTAGGACAATGCTAAAGAAATAAATCTAATGCTGCTACATTATTTCTACTGCCCCAAATGCAATCTGAAGTCTTAATAATCACAGATGCACCTTCCCTTCCAACCATGTAAGAATAAATTAAATTCCAAAGCTTATATCTGGAATGTATTTTTGGTACAACTGGTAAAGTATCATTGGTAGTGGGCTGAATTATTACCTATTTTCCGCAGTAATACAATTTGTGACGTCTTATTTCTTTTCAGAAATGGATTACGGAAAACAGACATCTATTTAACTTCTGAGACTTGCATTTTTTCCCCCTGTGGTTGGCAGCTCGTGTATCTAGTTTTCTATGCTATGATAACCAATGTAAAATGCATAAGGCCAATTAGAACCTTTTAAAAAAAAAAAAATGAGTCAGACCTAAATGGGCCAACACTTTAATTGGAGAGGAGGAGAGCTTTGGATGCTTATGCTGGTTTTTATTCAATATTTCTGGCTGACTAAGGAAGGTGCAGCAAAGCTTTTCTATTAAGCAGTCCCTCAGAAAGCTGTGTCAGACTCAATTCCTGCTCCCTCCAATTCTAATTGCTAATTCATGTGTAAAGACTAATCCACCTCAAGACGCGGCGATGAATGTTATCCGATGCGGTGTGCACGACATGTGGTGAACTAAAGCTCCATAATATGCTCCAAGATCAGCCGTGGTTTTCCGTGTTGCTAGGGCACCCCCCGCCTCTATTAAGTGAAGAAAAACAGCTCGGGCTGGACTGGATGGTACATCAGCTGCTCGTCATTTGTGCTGATACCTTCCTTTGGTTTATCACTTGCAGCAAACAGATTACTAAACCCCATTAGCCTGAGTCTAACTACCATCAGATTATCTTTGACCAGAGAAGCAACCACCCACGCAAGAGATCATTTGCCACTGGTGGGATCTGAGTGTTCCACTAAACTGACAATCCCGGTTGTAATCGCTGGAGGTGTGCCGAGAACCAATTCCAGCATGTAATAATTACAAGAGTTCCATCAAAGGTTGGTGGGGCTTGGTGGGCTCAACTAGGGTGAGCCACATATGTAATTTACCTGTTGGAAATGGCTAAAAGGCACTTCCCCCAAACCTGAATAGGATGATTGCCTGCTGCCAGACAGCTCAGGGCATTTTATTGCCTCCTGTTGGCCCAACACCTGAACAGCTGTAGGCTATTCCCCAATCTGACAATATCCTTTGATACCTTACCCTTTGAAGTGTATATTTCCACCTTGCCTTGGGACAAATTGTGTTGAATAAAAGCACGGGTCCTTGGTCAAGGTAGAGTCTTCAGTTCCTTTTAGCTGAAGCTCCTCTGACCCCCAATGCCTTTCCAAAATATATTTTGTCTTTGGACTCCTTTTTAATCATCATCTACGCGCAGCCCCTTTCTCCAGAATGCTGAACCCTTTGTAAGGCTGGGAAAAGAACCCCGGCAAAGGTGCACCAAGAACTCCAAAAACTATGACCTCCAGGTGTCAACATAACCTTATCAAAACGAAGCAAAGCACGCCCTAGCCAGTTTGGCTCCATGGACAGAGCATCCGCCCTCAGAATGAAGGGTCCCCGGGGGTTCGATTCCACTCAAGGGCATGTACCTCGGTTGCAGTGTGGCTGGCGACCATCTGATGTGTTTCTCTCACCTAGATGTTTCTCTCTCTGCTTCTACCCTCCCCTTCCACTCTCTCTAAAAATCAATGGGAAAATATCCTTGGGTGAGAACCAGATAATAATAATAATAATAATAATAATAATAATAATAATAATAATAAAAAACAACCAAGCAAATCTTCATTGTAAGAAATCAATTTGATTTTAGGGTATTTGGAAAAGAAAGGAGTCCAAGCCTGATCCATAGAAGCTTGGATTGCTTTTTGGCGGTTTGGGGAAGGTTGTAGAAGGAAGTATAGTGAGGTTTAAGATCCGATATAAACCTGTACATACTCTGGAGTATCATGGAGTCAGTCAAACTTCTCTATAATTATCTTTGTAAGATGGAAAAGTGATCCAAGTCCTTTCTTTCATATTCATGCTCTGGAGGTCAATGTTCAATTCATCGGATATATTAAAAAAAAATTTCCCCAACTCCAGTTTGTATTACTAAGAATTCATAATCTCCTAAACAGAAGCTTTTAAGCCAAAACTGTACCACAAGGAAGACACTTTCATCTGTGTGCCAAAAAACAGCATTTTAGTTACATATCAAACTGTTGTATGAAAATTTCTTTTAGAACTGAGGTTATGATCAAGAATTGAGAGCTTTTGGGTAAATGGTAAGCTATTAATAATTTTAGTTCTACTGCTTCATTACATGCCTCTACCTTGAGAGTTAGACTCTTATTGTATAACTAGAGGCCCAGTGCACTGATTCATGCACCAGTGGGGTCCCTCGGCCTGGCCTGTGCCCTCTCGCAATCTGGGACCCCTCAGGGGATGTTGGATAGCCCAGTGGTCGGCAAACCGTGGCTTGCGAGCCACATGCGGCTCTTTGGCCCCTTGAGTGTGGCTCTTCCACAAAATACCACGGCCTGGGTGAGTCTATTTTGAAGAAGTGGCTTTAGAAGAAGTTTAAGTTTAAAAAATTTGGCTCTCAAAAGAAATTTCAATCGTTGTGCTATTGATATTTGGCTCTGTTGACTAGTGAGTTCATCAACCACTGGGCTAGCTGGTTTCAGCCCAATCCAGATAGGAGGGAGCCCAATCCTGTGTGCTGAGCATCTGTCCCCTGGTGTTCAGTGCATGTCATAGCAACCTATCAACCAGTCATTCGGTCATTCAGTCACTTAGGCTTTTATATATATAGGTGCTATTTTAAGGATAAAATTTTCAACCTCTGATAATGTTAGTTGTTTATGTGGAATGAAAAGCCCTTCAGAATTGAGCCCAATTATCTGTCCTTTGCACTTGGGAGATAAAATTAAATCTTTACAAAATGTCATTTTTTTTTCAAATAAATGTCTAGAAGAGTTTTTACATTCAAGCTGGCAAACTCACTTTGTATTCTGATTTAATGGGGATATGTTCATTCTTCCTGCTAACATTGTCCCTGAGATAACAATTCAAAATGATTGCATCTCTTATCTTGAGAAATCTTACTTGATGAGTCAATAGATGTGAATTTGGATGAAATTTAGCTATAACATCAAAGGCAGGCTTGATCTGTTGCTAATCCTTTAGGTTAACAATTGTTGGAAAAGAGGGTGGTAAAAATGTCTGCTACTTAGTACGCTCCTATTATCAGGTTGTCTAGATAAGGTGTAAAATGGCATACTAATTCTGAAAATTCTGCTAAGTCTGCTTCACCTAAGTCCTGAGAAGTCAAAAGCAACAAAGAAAACTCAACAATAAGCAGTTTCTGCCTAAAAATACTCATTGTAGGACTAAATCCAAAGGTGTATCTTGCTTGATGATGAAAAACATTACCAACTATTTCAACCACCATGTTTGCCCCATTCAGAGCATCACAGGAATAATGGTCAACAGATATATATTGCCACAGAAATGGAGATCATTTCTTAAAATGATTGTCCAAATCATCTAGATTGCTTGCTGAAATGCATATTACTGGCCAAACCTAAACCAACAGATTTAGTACCTTCAGAGATAAGAGCTGAGAAATCATCTACATTTCAATCACCTTTTTAGGTGGCTTGTATGTACATTAATGACTGAGGTCCACGGAGACAGAAATTTGAAAAAGAAAATATGGATTTTGCTATAACTACTTCCTTATCTTATTGGAGGTCCTTCCTACTCTGTCTAATCATTACAGAAATGGGAGAGATATACTAGACATTATTCATGCCCTGACCAACCACATGTGGCTGAGGGAGTTCATTTGTTTTCACTCATTCTTGTTTTCTGACAATTGCATTCAAGGTTTCCCATTTTCCCAAGCATTGCTTTTGCTGTATCACACAAATTTCAATGTGGAGTGCTTTTCTTGTTATTAAATTCTAAGTATTGTTCGATGCTTCTGGCTTCTTGATGTGTAACTCAAAATGCAGTTGCAGAAATGATTCTCAAACAGTGGTTAGAAATAACTGAAATAATGCTATTACTATTGCACTTCAAGTATGTTGGAGTTTAAATAAGGTTTTTGCTGTTGTCTGCAATCCCAAAGACTAATGCACCCAAATATTATTATGGAACAATAAACTATAGTTGTTGTTGTTGGGTTTTGGTGTTTTTTTTGTTTTGTTTTTTTGTTTTTTTTTTGGTGTTGTTTTTTTTTTTTTTAAAAAAAAAAAACAACAAGTATTTGTAGAAAAAAATTCTTATAAGACATAAAAATTTTACATTTTATTCTTGCTTATAGTGGTAATGGCCACCTTTATTGGACAAAAGCATACCACGTTGCAGCTTTAAGAACATTCAAATGCTGATTCTAACCATTTTAATAATATATTTTCCTTAGATAGCTACATGGAGATAACAAAGAAAAGGGCTAAAAAATTCCCTTTACTTCTCTTCCCATGCTCTTGACTTGCTGAGCCGACATAATAGTTCATAAAATTAAGTGGACAATAACTGTGCTTTGGTGGATTTAACATTCCTAGGCATTTTTAAAAATTTGAGGCAGGCTAGCAAGTGTCAAGGAAAGACATTTTTGAGAACTTTTCTCCCAATACTGGGCCCATCCTGTTGTCAGTGTGGTTCCCTAAGTGAAGAAAATAGAACTTAACAGAACTGGGTGAAACACTGACTAGAGTACTGAGCTACTAATAACGGAATCCAGTAGCCCCCTTGTATCCGCAGGGGATACCTTTCAAGACGCCCTGCGGATGTCTGAGACCATGGACAGTACCCAACCCTAAAAATACTGTTTTTGTCAATACACATATATCTGTTCTAAAGTTTAATATCTCAGTTAGGCACAGTAAGAGTTTAACAAGAATAACTAATAATATTATACTATAACAAATGTTATGTGAATGTGCTCCGTCTCTCAAAAGTGTAATGTTTGAAACATTTCTACCCAGTTTAGTGCTTTTTCCATCTAACTAAGTATGTATTATGCACAGTGGCTATACCTTTTGCAGTTTGAGGTGCACCGGAAGTCGGAACACATTTATGTTCCCTTCCTTACCATAGACTAATCTATAGCAGACTTGCTTTTACATAGCTCTTAGCAAACTCGGCATACCATTTCTGTTTTTTCCTTATTCAGTGGCGAAGACTCCGCTTTTCACATACAGGAAGCACGTTATGGTTTCTCCTTGGCATATCAACACTGCCAGCTTCACTACTCTTGCACTTGGGGGCCATTGTTAAGTAAAATAGGGGTGTCTTGAACACAAGGGCTGTGATACTGTGACAGTCAATCTCAAAACTGAGACAACTGCTCATGGCTAAAAGGTAAGGAGGGTCTACAGCATGAATACACTTGTCAAAGGGATGGTTCACGTCCCTGGTGAATATGAAAGAAAAATTAACAAAATCGCCCCAAATTAACCACAAATGAACAAATAATATGAATAGACATGTCTTCAAAGAAGACACACAAATGGCCGAGAATCCCATGAAAGATGCCTACCATCATTAGGTCAATGCAAATCAAAACCCAACGTAACACCATCTCACACCAACTAGATATCTATAATGGAAAACACAAGCAAAAACAAATGTTGGTGAGGATATGGCAAAACTGGCATCCTCACACATGACTGGTCAGAATGGAAAACCGTGAAGTTCGTTTGGAAAATGATTTCACATTTCCTCAAAATGTTCACCACAGAGTTACCATATGATCATGCAATTCTTTACCTAAGTACATACCCAAGAGCACATGCATAAAGAGAGATATAAGGGACAGATCTTTGACAAGATGCAGGACATATGACTATGTGCATTATACATGTGATTATTTAACTGAGGGAGTAGGAGAAATGCTCTTTACCAGGCAGTTTATCAGAGATGAGCAAGAGGACTAAATTCATAAAATATCACAGACTGAAGCCCCCTGTGATTATTTAATTGAATCACAACTTTATATAAAAAGTACACTGCATTCTAACAAATTAATTTCAAGAGAGAGAAATATAAGCTATTTAAGAAGTACAGGATTTTTTTTTCTTAATTCCATTTTTGGCCATGTTAAGATCAGACAAAAAGAGAAAGCTACAGGACAAAGATTTTATAGTGTGCATCATCTGCATATTTAACCATATATCTGTGAACTGTTACATCAAGATGATTATTTATGTACTAGGGGCCCAGTGCACAAAATTTGTGCACTGGGGGTGGGGGGTCCCTCAGCCCAACCTGCCCCCTATTACATACTGGGAGCCCTCAGGGGATGTCCTACTAACTACTTAGGCCCGCTCCCCGTGGGCCTTAGGGGATGTCCTACTGACTGCTTAGGCCTAAGCCTCAGTCTGACCTCCCTTTGTGGGAGGCGACGGGGCTGATTAGGGGAAGGCACCAGCCCCATCACCCCGCTGCTGCAGCCACTGCCAGTCACCACAGCCACCAAGGTGTTAACAAAATTAACAAAATCGCCCCAAATTAACCACAAATGAACAAATAATATGAATAGATATTTCTTCAAAGAAGACACACAAATGGCCAAGAATCCCACGAAAGATGCCTAACATCATCCAGTCCCTTCACCATGAAAAAATGACAACTTTCTTTAGGCATTTTCAAGATGTGTCTTTCATAGGATATGACATTTCTTTCTTTCTTTCTTTTTTTTTTTTTATCCTCACCTGAGGATATGTTTCCATTGACTTTTAGAGAATGTGGAAGAGAAAGGGAAAGACAGAGAGAAACATCAAAGTGAGAGGAACACTTCTGATTGGTTGCCTCCTGCATGAGCCCTGACCTGGGCCCCGGCCAGGAAGGAGCCTGCAACCTAAGTACATGCCCTTGATCAGAATTGAACCCAGACCCTGCAGTTGGCAGGCTGAGGCTCTATCCACTCAGCCAAACTGGCTAGGGCAGCATATGACATTTCTTAGCCCTCCAGCAGCAGACCTTCGTTTTTTCTCCAGAAGTGTGGTAGAAAAACCCTAGATCACCTTTTTGGATTCTTATTATCCAAGTTACTAGGAATATCACCAGTGACATACAGGAAGCTTAGCCAATGAGCAGTCAGAAAAGGTGTTTCCTCTGTAGTTCACACCAATCACCGGCTGGGCCCTGCCCAGGCCTAAAGCCTCTGGCTGAAGCTTTAGGCCTGGGCAGGGGACCCCCAGGTCCCTCTGATCGCCGGCTCCGCCCCTGCCCAGGCCTAAAGCCTCCAGGCCTGGGCAGAGGACCCCCAGCTCCCTCCAATCACTGGCTTCACCCCTGCGAGGCTTTAGGCCTGGGTAGGGGCCCCCCAGCTCCCTCCGATCACCAGCTCCGCCCCTGCCCAGGCCTAAAGCCTCCAGGCCTGGGCAGAGGACCCCCAGCTCCCTCCAATCACTGGCTCCGCCCCTGCCCCCTCAGCTCTGATTGCAGGCTTGGCCCTTCCCAGGCTGCTCAGGGCCCACGCGGGGCCTACCACAGAGTGACCTGGGTGCCAGAATGTTCCCAGGACCCAGGCGCTGGGTGCCTATGTATGCAAATTAACCACCATCTTTGTTAGGTAAATTTGCATACTCACTCTGATTGGCTATGGGCGTAGCGGAGGTACGGTCAATTTATGTTTGTCTATTATTAGGTAAGATGTTCATTTACTTTAATATTGACCAATATGACATTAATGTTCCCCTCAACTTGACTAAACTTTAGACAGATTTCTTCTTCATCATATCCTCTGACCTTCCTTTTTATAGACCTTTTAACTTTAGAGAATTGTTCTTGAAATTGTACATTCTTTCTCTGCACCTATGAAATGCCAATCTTTTTAAAACATATATTTTTATTGATTTCAGAGAGGAAGGGAGAGGGAGAGTGTGATAGAAACATCAATGATGAGAGAGAATCATTGATCGGCTGCCTTCTGAACTCCCCTCCCCCCTCCCTCCCACCAGGGTTCTAGCCCATAACCCTGGCATGTGCCTTGACCGGGAATCTAACCATGACCTCCTGGTTCATAGGTCAACACTCAACCACTGAACCATGCCAGCTGGGTGAGATGTAAATCTTCTTACTACTCAGCAAAATCTTTCTCAAGGACATTGGTGTCATCCCTCTGAAATGTGTATGAAGAAATATAGCATTCCTATCCCCCAGTCTCTGTGGAAGGATAGATGCCTAATGTCAATAAACATCAATCAGCAAATATACATGCCTAATCCTATTCACCAGCCTCCTCCCTAACATCCTCCAGTGCTTTCTGTGAACTCACCTCAGTGCTTAAAAATCCTCCTGCCTTTTGTTTTAGCAAAGTCAAGTTCATTCTCTCCCCTCCGTCTACAACAAAGTCTTTCTCTCCATCTTTAATGAGTGATACAACTCTCGTGGACAATATGGACGCAGAAATAACATAGAAACCAAGAGACAATCACATGAAACCAGAAAGGGTGTGTCAGAGTGAAAAATAGCTTCTGGAAGAAAAATAAAATGAACACAGGTTTACTAAAAAGCTGATTGGTGTTAATTAATTTATAGTCCTTGGTACAAAAAACAAAACAGGGAGGACTTAGAAATAAGAGAATGGGCTGGCCAACAGGCCCAAGAAAACACCTTCAGTCAAAGGAGAAATGACTGGAAGCGAGACCAGGCAGAAATGAAATTTAGCCATGCAATTTTTAGGGACCACAACATGACTGAAAGGTCAATAATCTGAGGCCTGGCCTTTAAGTGTTAATATTTTCACACATGCTCATACCAAGGGAAATGAAACTAGGAGGCTTCAAGCAGCCTCCTTCATTTTGAACGAGTGCTATAGACATAAAACATAGAAAAACAACAACAGCAAGAAATATGAAGTCTATGTAGTATATTTTCTTGCATTCATGCATAAGTATTTCCTATTTCTCTGGTTCGATAGTAAATGTTAGTTTATACAGACAGATCTCCAATTGTTTTGTGCCAGTGCATAGAGAAAAAATTGATTTGTATGTACTGACATCGCGTCCTACAACCTTGCTAACCTCACTCACTATTCATAAGAATTTTTTACAGATTCCTTGAGATTCTCTCCATGAGAAATCATGCCAACGGAGGATAGACAGTTTTAATGTTTACTTTCCAATCTCTGTGGCTTTTATTGTGTTGAATTGTCCAGCATTTCTTGTACTATACCGCTGCAACTTTTGTAACTTGAAAAGAGGGCCCACACTTGTATCAATTCTATGAGACAAAAGAGAGAGAACAACAACTAATGGGGATTCTATCCACATACTTCAGTGCCCAGGGGCCTTCCTGCCAGTTCTTCTGGCTGGGAATACGGGATTTATCTTGGAGTTTGAGCTGCCCGTGCCGCTGCCACCTCGAGGGCTGAGGTCTATCTGCAGGGCTTGGGTAGGAGAGATGGCAGAGGGATAAAATGATAGAGGGACAAATGGGGATTTTCTTCATGTTCTCCATCTTCCAGGGGCCCACCATCCTGGTCTTCAGACAAGAAATAAAAGTATTGTCTCAGAATTATTGATGCCCATGCTGTTTACCAGCCCTGTGCCTGCTGATCAATCTCTGGAAAAGGGTGAAGAGGGAGGCATACAATATATATATGGGAAACTTTCTCTGTAGTTGTCTCTTCTTCAAAGTTTGACTTTCCTCCTGATAGGTCTGATTCCTGATTCTCGAATAGTTTTGTTTTGTCCAGAAATTTTAGTTTTAATCACTGGGAGAAAGAGGCTGCAATGAGCTTATTCCAATTTGCCTAACACTAGAGGGCGAGACATTTTAGGTTTGTTTTTTTAAAATCATTAAAATATTTAAAACCTATCATTAAAACCAATGCAAACGCTCTGCAAATTCTTTAAGGAGGTAAAGAGAAAACATTACTCAGTACCTCGTATGAAGCGAATATATCTGTGAATACAAGATAAAAAAGAATACCATTCTTAAAAAAGAATACCATTTAAAAGGAAGATTCCAGGCCAAACTAAATCATGAATTGAGCTGTTGATATTTATATGCAACTCATATAATGGATTAATATAGTCACTAAAATAAATATGAGGATCTATCATTAGTAACTAAAAAATATCTTTAAAATAAATTGATAGTTAATAAGTACACACTACCAAATTTAAAAACTGCTTTAATAAATGTATCTATAAATGTATCCATAAATGTTTTAATAAATGTATCTATAAATATGCAAGACACATATGTAAATATGTAAAAATATATGCATACAAATAATACAAAACTTCAACAAAAGATTGGGCAACACTTTTTAAAGGATATGATTGTCAAACTACTATGCTGTACACCTGAAACCAATACAAAATAATATTGAAATAACAATTTTTAAAAAAGAAAACAGACTCAACATATTAACACTGGTTCTCTCTGTGTGTGGAACAATTGTAGTGATTTTGTCTCTTATCCCTTTTTTGCCAATTCTTTTTCCTAATTTGTATAATTTTGTTAACCAGTGTCACCCAATGAATTCAATAAAAAGGAAAAAAAAGGAAAAGGGCCCAAAAAGGTACCTGTATTGACTGTATACAGGAATTATAAGTACATTGAACATATTGATAAAGGAAATGTGTTTTGAAAAGTTTTAAGACCCATCCGTTTTCTCCAACAGGAACCAGATGCAGAATGTGCTCCTATGCAATTAAGCACAATTTATACTAAAAACTTCATTCCCATACACTATCTCATTTTCTTTTTTTAATATGTTTTTATTGAATTTAGAGAGTAAGAAAGGGAGGGGGAAGGAGAGAGAGAAGCATCAATCAACTGCCTCCTGCATGGCCCCCTCCTGGGGATCCAGCCTGCAACCAGGGACCCCTTGGCGCACGGGTTGATGGTCAACTACTGAGTATACCGATAGAGCCCAATACGCTAGATCCTGAATGATTAATGAAACGTGTTATTTTAGGATAATTCTGTGCATTTTTAATATGTTCTTTCATTGAGGCTTTGTTTAATTTCACGGGGCTTTTAGTAGCTTATGTGAGAAGCAGGCAGAGGATACCTATTCAGAAGGACCAGGGTTCAAGTAGTAGCTGTTTCACTTCCTCTCTGTGCTTCACATTCTTGTCAGTGACTCCTGTGAATTCTGAGCCAAATAGTTTCTCTGGCTCCACTTAATAGCCACACCTCAGCACTGGAAAAAGAAGAGGCAACCTTGGGGGTTCCTGAGAAGGGCAAGTGTGAATGGAAGATCGGTGTGAGATCAAGATTTCCTACTCACTGCACACCCCTTAAATCTTTTGAATCTTGTACAGTGTGCTTATTTCCCCCACTTAAAATTAAATGTAAAGTAAAAAACTGATGGGGAGGGAGAAAGAGAGTGGAAATAATCCAGCAACTAATGACTAATTGTGTTGCCATAGGAACATGGGAGGGAAACAAAAGAGTAAGCAGCCCAGCTGGTGTGCCTCAGTGGTTGAGTGTGGACTCATGCACCCAGAGGTCACCGGTTCGGTTCCAGGTCAGGGCACATGCCTGGGTTTTGGGCTTCATCTCCAGTCGGGGACGTGCAGGAGGCAGCCGAATGATGTCTCTCTCTCATCGATGTTTCTGTCTCTCTATTCCTCTCCCTTCCTCTCTCTCTCAAATCAATAAAAAACACATTGGGGAAAAAAAAGAGTAAGCAAATAACAGAATATTTAAAAAGCTGTGAATGGTAGAAATTTGAAATAACATGGGCACTAGCTTGGAAATCAGAGTGATTACTTTGTTATATATATGTACACACATATATTATTATGCAAATAAAGATTTTCTATTTCACAGCATTCTTGTGAGTATTATATCTTGATGTAGGCTTGGGATATGATATACTTAATATACTGGTGGCAGAAATTTACTTTTAATAAAAAGTAGGTCAATAATTTTGTTTCAAAGAAAATATTCCAAATTTTATAAAAGTAGAAACCTTAAATGAAATAAATTATTTGGTTTTTGTCACCTATGGTATATACACATATGCTGCATTTAGTAATAGACATATGGCAGTATTTCTTATTAGTACAATTGTTAGCCTAAATATATTTATTGGAAATAATAAAAACTTTTAAAGATGCTTCCATAAACTTATATAGTTCAGCCTTTGATAGTTTAAGTATCACAGATTGAGGTTGCTATTTTAACTAAAATTATTCTTATGACAGTGGGTTTAAAATAATTACTATAAAATGAAGCAAAATCTGGTAACTGAAGAATTAACATACTATACACTTAAATGTCCTCTGGAGGCCAATTAGTTCTGACCTTCCAAACTCTAGATCTATATTTGAATAATACTAGTTGTTTTAAAATATCGAACAGGATTTTCCCCATCACTAAGTATGTGTTAGTTGCACCCTCCGTTGGAACAGAAAACCTGGGGAACTTGTAAGCAAGTATAATCCCTTTGGCTTTTAGCTAACAACCAATGGCAATATGCAGCGACAGTCATTACAAAATGAACGCACATCAGCCAGGAAGTACAGCTTATTTACTTTCCCTTTAAAATATACTGTTGCCATTTGGATTCTGCATCTCAGTGGCTCTGCCTCCGTTGCTGTCTCATGGGCATCATTTAAAGCGACAAGCCTAAAAATGATGGCTCTCCTTCTGTCTATCCCCATCACGGCTAGTGAATCCCACATCTGTTCCCCAGTTTTGCTTGATTAATAAAGATGTGTAAAATGGGAACTATCTTCTCCCCCTGAATTGGTAAAGAAAATCAGGGGGCTCAGGAATACTGAACAAATTTTGGACGAGGCAAAATGTTTTTCAGCAGCTCAGTGCCAAGAGAGACCAGACCATTGTTTGCACCCAGATAGCCTCTAATTTTGGTGGTACATCATCTTGCTAGAGTTGAAAGGATCCTTTTCTCCTTAATTTTGGAGTGGAAAGGGATACCGATTTGCTAAAATAACAAGGATATAAATGGGTTCTAGACCTGTGTCTGTCAAAATTCTGCAGTCAGGCAATTCTACCACCATCCCATTTGGCTTTAAGTCATGATTGTCACACAAAAGTCACTGATCTTTTTTTTCCCCTTCTCTAGCTTCTACCTTAAGGACCCAGAGATTACACAAATAGCATTCCGTATGGTTTAAGGAAAGAAACCATGAAGACACAGATGGGGAATATATGTACTTCACATGAATTCAAATAGTATTGGTTGAGTACCTTCTATGTCAGAATTAGAGAAAAAGCTTGTGAAATATTATTTTGATTAGCTACATAATATTAGATTTCATGGATGTCTTAGAATGTATTTAAACAAGGCTGTACATTTAGACAGTTGGGCTAATTCCAAGTTTTTATCCCTATGTAAAACACAGCAGAGAACATCCTAAAACAGAACGCTTCAATGTTCATTTCCCAAGGATAAATTCCTAGCAGTGAAATTTGTGTCAAGCACCATGCAAATTTTCTAAGATGATGGCATTTCCATGCACAGCTGGTAAGAAGGTAATTTGATTCAATTTTCATTGAGGAACATTGACAATATGCATACAATTTCTCCCACCTTTTACAATAATATATCTTTTTGGATGTATGTCACCATTTGCAATTTATATGAAGTGTTGAGATCTAGGTCAACTCAACTTTGGGGGAAAAAAGTTATTTTTGTAATTTATGCCAGAGCAGTGAAAACTCCATGAATAAGTGGTTAATGAAATAGACTCTTCATCTTCCTTGACTCCTAGGTGCATGTTTTATTATAATTATAGCCATCACTCCCATAGTCTAAAATGAGTAGAGGCTTGTCAACATTAGAATGAGATTAGGGGTTCTGTGTATTTTAAGTGCGTACCTGACGCACCTGCTGTCCAAAGAGTGGCAGCCAGAGAGTGTGGGCAGAACACAGCATCTGATCTCACCATCGGTGAGGATGGCTAATCGTTCCTCCAAGATTAGTAATACTGTTCTGTTTGTAAACTAGGGAAACCGTGTTTGTAAATAACTTCAGTTCCACTTTATATAGCCCAAATCTTCTACATTCCATTTCAAACTTCTAATATACAATTAATGAAGTGGGAAGAGTACCGGATATTCCTGGGAATCTTCCCAAAATAGTATCTCTAGGTTACTGAAGAACAATAAAATCTTGATGGAGTAGATCATCATTGCTATCACAGCACATATTTTAAAGTTCCCAACCAGCAGCGTAGCAAACACAAAACTAAACACCATGAACTTCCATAAATTAGACTTTAGTTATAATGATAAAAGGACGAGAGGAATCTGAATCCATTTTCTTAAAAATGAGCAATATACATTATTTTCTAGTGCCACCCAATATAATTGATATTATCTATCACTTAAAACTTAATAGACAACTGGAGGCCCAGTGCACGAAATTTGTGCATGGGTGGGGTCCCTAGGCCTGGCTGATGATCAGGGCCTGCGTTAAGCATCTACCCCCTGATGGTCAGTGCGCGTCATAGTGATTGGTCAACCATTTGTTCCAGTCGTTCTGGTCATTCTGGTCATCTGGTCAAAATGGTTGCTTAGGCTTTTATATCTATACTAGAGGCCCGGTGCACGAAATTCGGCACAGGGGGTGTGTCCCTTAGCCCAGTCTGCACCCTCTCCAATCTGGGACCCCTAGAGGGATGTCTGACTGTCCTCTCACGATTCAGGACTGCTGGCTCCCAACTGCTCGCCTGCCTGCCTTCCTCATTGCCCCTAACCGCTTCTGCCTGCCAGCCTGATCACCACCTAACCACTCCCCTGCCAGCCTGATTGATGCCTAACTGCTCCCCTGCCAGCCTGTTTGCCCCTAACTGCCCTCACCTGCAGGCCTGGTCACCCCTAACTGCCCTCCCCTGCAGGCCTGCTCCCCCCCAACTGCTCTCCCCTGCAGGCCTGGGTCCCTCCCAACTGCCTTTCCCTACAGGCCTGGTTGCCCCCAACTTCCCTCCTCTGCCCCCTTGGTCACCCCTAACTGCCCTCCCCTGCAGGCTTGATCACCCCCAACTGCCCTTCCTTGCAGGCCTGGGCCCCCCCAACTCCCCTCCCCTGCTGGCCATCTTGTGGTGGCCATCTTGTGTCCACATGGGGGCAGGAACTTTGACCACATGGGGGCAGCCATCTTGTGTGTTGGAGTGATGGTCAATCTGCATATTACTCTTTTATTAGATAGGATAGATTATTTGGAGAAACAAATAATTCCTTCCTTCCTTTTCTTGCTTTCCAATTGAGCAATATCACATGCAATGCTACTAGAGCCCCAGTGCATGAGGTTCTAGCTTCAAGGCCCAAAATCTAAACCTTTAAAACTCCAGGCCGCTGGCATATTCAGTCTTTGAGCAATGGAAGTCTAAATCTATCTACACCCATCTGCACAAACCAGTCAATATGCATGCAACCTCATTTAGGGCTGGAGGGCATAGCTGTTAAACTGGAGACTGAGACGTGGTTCATGTTTACATGGATTGAGGTTGCACAGTATAATTTTCACTAAAGTACAAGTACACCAATATCTAAATTCTTAACCTAAAACTCATAACAGCAAACTGATTAAAGCATCCAGGTCTTAAATATGCTCTATGCTCTGTTGTTTGGAGAGACTCTGTGTGTGTGTGTGTGTGTGTGTGTATTCATTCATATTCAAGTATATTCCAGGTTCAGCATTTGAAAATTAACCAATGTAATTCACCACCATTAAAAGATAAGAGAGAAATAATTTACCTTAAAAAATCATTAGCTACTAAGAACAAGACAATTCTGTCCCTTCTTGTCATTCATTTTTAACATCACACTGAAAGTTTTAGCTAATGCAACAAGAGGTGATAGAAGATATACAGACTGAGAAGGAAGAATGAAAACTCTCTTTGCAGATGACATGATTACCTATGTAGATAAATGGAAAAGATCGATAAAAAACACTCATGGAACTGATAAGTGAGTATAGCAAGATTGCAGGATACAAGATTATGTAAAAAAATCAATGATTTTTCTATATACAAGCAATGAACAGGTACATTTGAAATTAAAAGAAAACAAAGATACTCAGCAGCCAAAAAATAAAATACTTAGATTTAAATGTAAGAAAAGATCTACAAAATCTAAATGAGAAAACTATAAAACTCTGATAAAAGATATCAAAGAAGAATAAAATAAATGGAAAAAATAGTTCATGTTCATGAACAGAAAGACTCAGTATTGTCAGGACATCAGTTCTTCTAGCTTGTTCTTTGGTCAATAAAATTACAACCAAAAGCCCAGCAATTTATTGTGGATGTTGACAAACTGATTCTAAGTTTATATGGAGAGAAAAACGATCCAGAATAGTCAACACATATTAGAGAAGAACAAAATCAAAGGATTGACATTTCTGACTTTAAGACTTTTTTATAAAGTTACAGTAAGACAGAGTGATATTTGTAAAAGAATAGACAAATAGATCGATGGAACAATATAGAAAGCCTTTGACAAAGGACCGTAGGCAACACCTGGATGAAAAGATAGTCTTTTCAACAAATAGTATGGGAAGAAATTGATACCCATATACAAGATAATGAATGCATGTAGACACAGACTTTACACTTTCCAAAAAAATTAATAACAATGGAACAGTGACCTAAATGTAAAATGCAAAATTATAAAGCCCCTAGAAGGTAACATGGGGAAATCTAGGTGATCTCAGGCATGGCAATGACTTTTTAGATACAACACTAAAGGGATAATCCATTAAGTAGATAATGAATAAGCTGAACTCCGTAACATTAAAAACTTCTGCTCTAAAAAAGACACTGTCAAGATAATGCGGAGACAAACTACCAACTGGGAGAAAATATGTCTTCAGTGAAAGACATATCGAATTAGGGAGTTATCCAAAATATACAAAGAGCTCTTAAAACTCACCATCAAGAAAAAAAAAGAACCTAATCTAAAAATGGGCAAAATACCTGAGAAGCCACTTCACCAAAGAAGGTATACAGATGGCAAATAGGCATTTGAAAACAATGTTCCATATCATGTATCATTAGGGAATGCAAATTAAAACAGTGGGATACCCCTACAAATAGATTAGAATGGACAAACTCCAAAACACTGGTCACACCTGGTGATGATATGGAAATAAGAACTCTCATTACTGGTGGTGTGAATGCTAAGTGGTATCTCTTCTTTGGCAAACAACTTGGCCATTACTTGTGAAAGTAAACATACTTATATCATACGATCTAGCAGCCCTGCTCCTTGGTTGTTATCCAGATGAGTTGGAAACTTATGTCCACACAAACCTGCTGTATGTGGACATTTATAGCAGCTTTATTCATAATTGCTGAAACTTGGAAGCAATCAAGATGTCCTTCCATAGGTGAGTGGGTAAATAAACTGTGGTACTTCCAAACCACGGAATGTCATCCAGGGCTAAAAAGAAATGAGCTAGCAAGCCATAAAAGATACAGAAGAATCATAAATGTGTATTACCCAATGAACAACCCAACCTGAAAAGGCTACATACTGTATGATTCCAACTGTATGACATTCCAGAAAAGGCAAACTAGGGAGACAGGAAGAGTTTGGGGGTTGCTGTTTTTAATGGGTCCCCCTAGACATCATAGGTGGAGCAAGAGGATTTTTAGGACAGCGAAAACAACTCTGTATAACACTACATCGTTACATACATGTCATTACACATCTGTCAAAACCACAGAATGTACTAGCAGACCAAGAGTGAACCCCAAAGTAAAGCATGCACTTTGGATGATAATGATGTGTCAGTGCAGACTCATCAATTATAATTAATTTATGACTCTGGGATGTTGATAGTGGGGGAGGTTGTGCCAGTCTGGGGTTAGAGTTTGTATGGGAACTCTGTGCTTTCAGCTGAATTTTGCTTTGAACTTAAATCTTCTTCTGAAAATAGTCTATTTAAGAAGACAAAAATAAATAAAACAAAAAGAAGTCATTTTCTAAGTCAATCTATCTATCTATCTATCTATCTATCTATCTATCTATCTATCTATCTATAAATAAATAACCCTAATATGCAAACAGACCGAACAGCAGAACAACCGAACAACCGGTTGCTATGATGTGCATTGACCACCAGGGGGCACACATGGAACATGGCAGGCTTTGGCAGCAGGTGGTAGAGCACGGAACATGGTGGGCATTGACCATGGCAGGATGGTGGAGCAGGTGAGTGGGGGCGCCAGACCAAGGCGGGGCGCTGGTCGCTGTCATTGGGATGAGCCTCTGGTAGTTACTGAAAATTCTTTGCTCCCACATGCCATGGTCCCACCTGGCACTTGCACCTGTGCCGGTGCCAGTCCTGCTTCCACCCGCTGCCAGCAACAGCTCCACTCGCACCTGCTGCCAGCACCACAGCCAGTCCCTATCGCCCCTGAAGGCTTCTCCACCTCCCCTTGCTCCTGAGGGGTGATCGGGGCAGCAGCCGCTGCTCGTACTTGCTGACTGCACCAGCCCCACTCGCACCCACTGCTGGCGCCCGCCCCAATCACTCCGGGCCAGTAGTGGGTGTGAATGGGGCCAGCACTGTCAGCACATGGGGGCAGTGGCAGGACCAGGGCTGCCGGCAGACAGAGGACTGGGGGCCGCAGGGGCACGGAGGATGGGCCGAGACCTGCCCCTGTGCCCACTGCTTCCTCTCGGCCCACAGTTCCTTTCAAGGTGCATGAATTCGTGCATTGGGCCCCTAGTGTATTATAAAAACTCACCATAATTAGGACTAGAAAGAACTGTCACTAATCTAATTCTTTAAAAGCTCAGCTAATATTATTTATTTTTTTAAAGTTGATAAAATTGTACATTATATCTTTTTTTATTATTGCAAATCATTTTCTATGGGTTATATTGGTTCCCCATTTGGATTTACAATAACATACTCTATAAAGTTTCCTAATATTAACATTTTCCACATTTGTTTTATTGTTGAATAAAAGTGTCATAAATGCACTTTTGAAATCTGTCAAGTGATGGCTAGAAAATATGCTAACTTTTTCATATTAACATATTAGTATCCACTGGACTCAACTGGAATCATTTAGATTGCATTTGTACCCAGTGTTTTTCTTATCATTTTGCTTGCTAGAGAGAAATGCACTAATTTGCTCAACACTGTACCATGTACTTGTACTTTTTTTAAACTACTGAATCCAGTTCATTCTAGGGTCTGAAATGAAGTTAATAAAACAGTACAAATAAACCAGAGACATCTTGATCCCCGAGACATAGATCAAAGTAATCGGAGTCACTGTTTTCTAATACGAAATCACATCAGCTTCTGTAACAAAACAATATAAAATTTTCTTCAGCAACCTGCAAATAGGTCAAATAGAAAGGAGTGTGAAAATGCCCTGTGAGTTCTTTTGCAATTCAAAAAGTGTCCTATAAAGATGAAGCTTGGTTGTGACAGAGCGCTGGCTTGTTAAATGACCAGGAACACCCCCCAGGCATGATCTTAAAGCAGGAGGAACCGACCTACCTGGGGTATGTCACTCCCTGGTCAACAGGTTGCCTTTAACAGCAGTTCAAGCTTCTGCTATTCAGGTAAGGGACAGAGAAAGACAAGCCTGATTACCTCGGGTCCATTTGGAGTCTGATTTTAAGTGACCACTTTTCATTGTGAGTTTATGAAATCTTTAAGAGAAGCTGTGAAGGAATGTAATAAATTCAAGAAATAAAGCTGTCTCAGGCACCCCATAGATCCCAGTGGATATAATTTCACAGAACTGAGTTACTGCTCGGGACAGCCTAGATATCCTTAATGCTCCTATCTGCAGCCCCAAATGCTGTGATTTACAGCTCTAGAGGGAATAAAGTCTTCTGGTTAACACAAGGAAGAAACAAAAGCTACAAGCAAAATCTGTGATTTAGATAATACAGTGCTGTTTGGTTTCCTGAATCGCTCAGAAACGTACAGAGTGGGGCAAAAGTAGGTTTACAGTTGTGAGTACAGGGAACAGAGTTTAGTCTTGCATTATTACTTATTAATTATTGTTATTTATCAACTTTTGCCTCACCCTTTATATGCAAGATCTATATAGAAATGATTAAACTACCTGAAGTCTGTAATAACTGAGGAACTAAAGGCTCATGAATGAAAAAAAACTAGTATGACACTTATGCCAAGTTTATTTAAATTAATAAATGTTAATCAAAATTTCATCAAGGTTTCTAGGGAACTTGATATTGTGATTTCATAATTAATATGGAAATAGTAATTTACAAAATTGTGAAAAAAAATTTAAAGAATTACATAAAGAGGGACATATCCTAACATATTAAATTGGGGGAACTATAATAATAAAAGTGCTGTGGCATTGCAAATTTATTAATGTTACATTTTATATTATATGTATACTTGATTATTATATATAGATACTTGTGTTTAATATAATATATTATGTATATATTACATTTAAATTTGCATTCATTTAGAGTAGCATAAAATATTAGATTAATTTATGTTGATATGAAATGGTATTCAGAAAATATTTTAAAAAATAAAAAAGTAAAATAATATTTTTTTGAATATATAATTTATAATAAATAAATAAAACCTATTTCTGAATACATACATATTTACTTAATATACCAAGTAGATAGTGATTAATTTGTGGGGGAGTGGTGCTGGGAGCTGTGGGTAGAAGAGTAAAGAGGAAATGTTATTTCCATTTTTTAAATAAAATGAACATGTTTACATATTACTTGTGAAAACAAAATTATCTCGGTAGCTATAGTCTTCTTTCATTTCAGCTCCTCTTCCTTTCTTATTAACCCTTGACATTTTCTCTTAAAGCCTGTAAGGAAACAAGGATCTGAGACCTACAATCGTATGTAAATGGATTCTGTCAACAAACTGAATGAGTTTGGAAACAGGTTCTTTCCCAGGGCCTGCAGGTAAGTGCCCAGCCTGGGACACCTGGGTTTCTGCTTTGTGAGACCCTGAGCAGGGAATTCAGCTGAGCCCACCAAACACCTGACCTACAGAAAAGTCAGAAAATATGGGCATTGTTTTAAGCCACTGAATTTGTGGCAGTTTGTTAGATAGCAATAGAAAACGAATATTCCATCAGAAAAAAACCATCTCACCCCAAATACCCAAATATCCATTCCTAGTCTTTCCACCTTTCTTTATGCTAATGGCAGAGATCACATTATTACTGCCTCGTTCTATGCTTTGGATTCCACCTCCTGTTTCTTTCTTAGAAATCCTGATTGCTGGTCTACCTCCAACCTATTCCTAACTCTTAGCTGTCTCATCTGCATATAAACATACTCAAAACCATTCTAACCATTCTCCACTCGCTACACATCCTGCCTTCCACTAGTATTCTGTTTCATCTTTCGTTTACAGCTCATTCTTCATTGCAGATCTCTGGCTTCGATTCAGACCCATATATCAAATTCTCTACCGGATAGCTGCTTTCTCTGGATGTCCTACAGCCAGCTCTCACTCCATAGATCCAAAACACAACTCATCAACTCCTGCTGTCTTTTAATCTCAGTGAGTGGCACCAACATCCATCCAACTGATCAAGAAAAAAAACAAACAAAAAAA
Organism: Plecotus auritus; assembly: GCF_963455305.1. NCBI lineage: Eukaryota > Metazoa > Chordata > Mammalia > Chiroptera > Vespertilionidae > Plecotus > Plecotus auritus. The sequence goes on from NC_137785.1 coordinate 52,805,506, forward strand.
AAACCCACAAAAAAACAAACACAAAACCATATATCACAACTCGCTCTGTCTTCATCCCCTGAACCTAATAACTCATCATCCTCTGTTGATGATGTACTCTGGAAAACTTCCTTCCTGACGACCCTCATCGCTCTCCACCTTCTCTGCCACTCTTCTGATGCACACCAGCATCGTCTGTCACCTGGATAGACTCACCTAAACTCCTAACTCCTCTACCTTCCGAACTTTGTCCTCCTACAATCCTTTCACCATATTGGATCTAAAGTAAAATTTCAGAATCCAGTATTTGATCACGTGACAGTTGAGCGCTTATTGAACACCCAGAAATGTTCTAGATCAGTGGTCAGCAAACTGCGGCTCGTGAGCCACATGCGGTTCTTTGGCCCCTTGAGTGTGGCTCTTCCACAAAATACCATGGCCTGGGCGAGTCTATTTTGAAGAAGTGGTGTTAGAAGAAGTTTAAGTTTAAAAAATTTGGCTCTCAAAAGAAATTTCAATCGCTGTACTGTTGATATTTGACTCTGTTGACTAATGAGTTTGCCGACCACTCCTCTAGATGCTTGATGTTTTTATTTATTCAACTCTCACTACAACCTGCTTGACAGAAGAGGAAACTGAAGTCTGCAGAGGCCAGCTCGCCCAGATGAGATTCCAGGAAGGGTTAACTATGAATGATGCCGCCTCTCTACTTGCTCGTCACAGTGCCCTAGGGGGTACCACTTAGTTTTTCAATATTTTCATTTCACAGTTGTTGTTTTTTTAAGAGGTTAATAAAGGTTAAAAAACTTCCCCAAACTAGTTTGTAGACAAGTAGTGATTAGAGCTGAAGTTAGCACTCACTATCTCATTTGAATATCACAACAATCTTGGTGAGATTCCAAAGAGAGGAAATAAATATCAAAGAGCTTGGAAAGTGTTCCATTACTAGACTACAGCATCGCTGAGGAGAATATAAAAAAATACAACAAAAAGTGTTCTGGAACTCCAAGCCACACTCAGTGAACGATTCCGCAAATATTTACGGAGTACTTTGTTCTGAACAAAATATTATGAGACTGGAATAAAGACTCATGCATTAGACTTGCTTCTACTTGTAACGCTTAATTTTTAGTACGGAAAGGGGACTTTGAACAAATATTTTAATAGTTAATGACTTAATTATATTTCACTAAGTTCTACAAAAGGTAAAGAATTCATGATAAAAGAGAGGCATGACATGACTTGGTCTGAGAAAGTCTCCTGGAGAAAATGACATTTGAAATAAGCTGTAAGGGCTTGGTAGGATAATATCGACCATAGCTGTGGAATAATTCATTTAATTTAAATCTGCATTGACTGAACAGCCAATGTGACTGCTGATCAGAGTCAGTTAAAGACATAAAATGTCAGTTAGTCCTAACAATGAGATCACCATCTTTTTAAACATATATATACTAGAGGCCCGGTGCACGAAATTCGTGCACGGGGGGAGCGGGTTGTCCCTCAGCGCAGCCTGCACCCTCTCCAATCTGGGACCGGGCCTAAACGGGCAGTTGGACATCACTCTCACAATCCAGGACTGCTGGCTTCCAAATGCTCGCCTGCTTGCCTTTCTGATTGCCCCTAACTGCTTCTGCCTGCCAGCCTGATCACCCCCTAACCACTCCCCTGCCAGCCTGATTGATGCCTAACTGCTCCCCTGCCAGCCTGTTTGCCCCTAACTGCCTTCCCCTGCAGGCCTGGTCACCCCTAACTGCCCTTCCCTGCAGGCCTGGTACCCCCCAACTGCCCTTCCCTGCAGACCCAGTCACCCCCAACTTCCCTCCTCTGCTAGCTGGGTCACCCCTAACTGCCCTCCCCAGCAGGCTTGATCACCCCCAACTGCCCTCCCTTGCAGGCCTGGTCCCTCCCAACTGCCCTCCCCTGCTGGCCTGATCACCCACAACTGCCCTCCCTTGCAGGCCTGGTTCCTCCCAAATGCCCTCCCCTGCTGGCCATCTTGTGGTGGCCATCTTATGTCCACATGGTGGCAGGATCTTTGACCTCATGGGGGCAGCCATCTTGTGTGTTGGAGTGATGGTCAATCTGCATATTACTCTTTTATTAGATAGGATAGAGGCCTGGTGCATGGGTGGGGGCCAGCTGGTTTGCCCTGAAGGGTGTCCCGGATGAGGGTGGGGGTTCCCTTGGGGTGTGGGGTTGCCTGGGCGAGGGGCCTGTGGTTGTTTGCAGGCCGGCCACACCCCCTGGTGACCCAAGCAGAGGCCCTGGGATCTGGGATTTGTTTATCTTCTACAATGGAAACTTTGTAGACTAGAGCAGAGCCATGTTTTCTGCTTGCTCCGTGGCGGCAGCCATTTCTGTTGGGATTTATGTATCTTCTATAATTGAAACTTTGTAACCTTAAGTGGCGGTCAAAGCAGGCCGGGAATGCAGAAGCTTGGCTTCCTCCATCGCCACGGGCAACCCTAGCCTCCTGCTCTCTCCAGCTCTGTGGCTGCTGCCATTTATGTTGGCCTTTATTTATCTTCTATAATTGAAACTTTGTAGCATTGAGTGGAGGCCTGGGCCAGCAAGGGCAGGCAGAAAGCTTGGCTTCCTCCATTGCCGGGGAAACCCAAGCCTCCCTCCTGCTCTCTGTGGCTGCAGCCATCTTGGTTGGGTTTATTTGCATATTCCTTCCTGATTGGCTGGTGGGCATGGCTTGTGGGTGTAGCGGAGTGATGGTTAATTTGCATATACTCTTTTATTAGATAGGATATATATATATTACAGAGAGGAAGGGAGAGGAAGAGAGAGATAGAAACATCAATGATGAGAGAGAATCATTGATTGGCTGCCTCACGTACACCCCCTACTGGGAATCGAGCCTACAACCTGGGCATGTGCCCTGACTGGGAATCGAACTGTGACCTCCTGGATCATAGGTCAACACTCAACCACTGAGCCACACCGGCCGGGCAGAGAAAGCATCATGTTAATAAACAGAATTCTTCTGGATTGGTGAAAGAGTATTTTCCGAATGTCTGCTCTCAGACCATCACTGTTCAAATTAACCTGGAGCTGCTAGATCATGATGCGGTGTGGACCTTGTATGCAAGGCACCTCTTCACTCGGTGGAGATAAGATGAACACAGGTTAAGCAACTTAGGAGCAATATCTTACATGGCAAGCACTGGGATTTAAATAGTGTAGTAACAGACAGCCTTCGTTCAAACGCACCACCTTTCCTTGGCTGGACACTTTCTCACGCCAACTAGTTGATTTCCGATCTTTTATTAACTGCATTTTCTTTTCTCCAGGCATTCTACCTTCTCCTGTAGGACTGGCTCCTGGACTCTGGCCAACAGCTGCTCATTACCTATCACGGGCTCCCAGCAACCCAGAGGGATAACTCGGCCTGGTGGAAGCCTGTCATCTGGGAGACTTTATTATCTCTTTTCAGTTCTATTTAATCTCGAAAGAACTCCAGTTTTTATGTAACCACTGTAGTAACTATTGTTCATTTGTTCACAAGGTCATGTATTCAATGGCTGGGCAGCTCAGACCTCTTTTGTCACTCTCTCATTTCTTTGAGCCTCGCTATCATGAACCCACACAATAGTGGCTTACATAAAGGTTTATATTTTTCCTGTTTATTTCCATTTTCAATTAGACCTTTGGCAAAAATAGACCTAATTTAACATCTAACCCTCCATTTATATTGGCTAACAGCCCCTAAACTGTGAGGTTCATTGGCTAAATACATATTAAATCAGTTTGTTTTGATTATTTCTCACTTAAAAAAAATCATGCTTCTTTTCTAGGGTCAAAAAATAGATATCAATACAGAAATAAACTCAACAAAACAAGTTTTTAAGTAAGCCATCAAATGCAAAGGTCTGCAGCCTGGTTAATAGCAACACATCCTCTGACATTGTACAGATTGGAGGGTTGCTGACTGTTTTTTCCTTCCCATCTGTTTAGTCTAAACAGAACACATCAGGTCTTAGCTTAAGTCACCTCACAGGCAAAGGCTTTTCTGAGCACTGTAGATTTTGTTATGTTCTCCTTAATACTCTCCCATAGCATTCTGTTCTTCTCCATGTCAATCTCCAGTTATCCATATCCTATATAATAAAAGCCCAATATGCAAATTGACCGAATGGCGGAACAACCAAGGGAACGACTGGTGGCTATGACGCGCACTGACCGCCAGGGGGCAGACGCTCAATGCAGGAGCTGCCTCCAGCCCACAGGCCCCAGGCCAGCCAAGGCGGGTGCCAGCGGCGGCCCCCCAATCACCCCATCGGGCGCCTCACAGATCAGCCCTGATCGCCGGCCAGGCCTAGGTACCCTATCTGTGCATGAATTTTGTGCACTGGGCCTCTAGTATATATATATTAGTTAATTCTCACCAGAAGATATTTTCCCATTGATTTTTCTAGATACAGTGGAAAGGAGGGAGTAGGAAAGAGAGAGAGAGGAATGTTCATGTGAGAAAGACACATCAATTGGTTGCCTCCTGTACACTCCTTGACTGTGGCTAGGTATCAAACCTGCAACCCAGGTATGCCCGTGACTGGGAATCAAAGGATTGACACCAACCACTGAGCAGCACTGGCCAGGGCCATATATATATTTTAATTCCATGTTTATCCCCTGTGCCAGAATAAACCCATAGAACAATAACTTTGCTTATAATTAGTCTGTGCCCAGTCCTATCAGAGTCTAGCATCTAATAGGGACTCAATATATATTTGACGAATGAATAAAAAAGAATGGAAACTTATTATGGTTTACATGGAAGCACCCATCAGGCATGAAAGCCAAACTCTATTTGGGAAGCAAAAAACAAACGAGCCCGGTAGGCATGGATCTGTGGCTGAGCATCCACCTATGGACCAGGAGGTCACAGTTCGATTCCCCATCAGGGCACATGTCCCAGTTGTGCACTCAGTCCCTAGTAGGGGAAATGTAGAAGGCAGCCTATCAATATTTCTCTCTCGTCATTGATGTTTCTTTCTCTCTCTCTTCCTCTCTCAAATCAATAAAAATATATTTAAAAAACAAACAAAAGGGAAGAGAGACAAAGAGCTGGTAATGTGATTCTCTGATTCTGGGTCTCAAATGTCTTAATTTTTAAAATGAAGGGATTGGAAGTACATAAAAAACTTCCCGCCCTTCTCACCACACACAGCATCTCCCCTTACTGCTTTGCGTGGGGCTACTTGGCTCTTTTCTACAGAAAGCTAGGAAAATTAAAGAAAATCCATCTGCTTATGATTCCAGACTTTTTTCTGCAAGTAGAACAAATACATCATGACTCCCATTGGAAAAATTTTAGGAGATCATGGGGAGACAGAGGGTCCAAAACTTTCCCCACTGAACTTCACACCCTCTCTAAATTATATAAATAAGTCTAATGGAAATAGAAAATAAGAAGGAAGAAGGAAAAACCATCATCCATATTTTAAAATATGACCAAGTTAAACATGGTTTGAAATTTTAAGTGCACCATTGTTAAGTTTTAAATTAAAATGGTTTATTTTTTAGAATTGGGCTCCATATTCAACTCTACGAAATCAATTTCCTACTCTGGCTTTTAAGAATGATGAAAATTAAACCATTTGTTTTAATAACATATCTTTTGTTAATTAAAATGTTCCCTTTCGAGTAACGAATTGCTATGTTGTACAATTGTACAGTTGCTATGGAAATCACCAAAATGGCATCTGTTTTTGTTTATCTTAATCTTCTGAAGGAGCATGCATATTCACAGGTTAACACATCCATACTTGCCCGTAAGCAATATTTTCCAAGAGGAGGAATGTTACTTCAAATAAGAGATACAGAGGATGGAAATGTCCTATTAGAAAATCAAAAGCCAACAACGCTGTATTAATACCAATGTGTAAATATAATCATCTTGGAAGAGAAAGAGCCCTGTGTACTTTTTCAAGGGGAACCAGAATTATTATATTCTCCAGCATTAAAAAAAAAAATGGTTTTACATGATGGACAGATGGGCAAGTCTTGGACCAGAGGTCATCTATTGTGACCTTTTTCAAGACTGGCTGCAAATCCATCAAACTCTTCAGTTGTGGAACTGCTAATGAGTTCCTAATTAGGAATCAGTCAGCCATATTAATAATGTGTAAAATTCCCGAAGCCTGTCAACAGGCAGGAAAAGGCACTCACTCTCCTGAATGATAGGATTATTGATGTCTCTCCAAATAGGTGACCTTTGCTATAGTGGATACTTTTTCCTCTTGGAATGGCGGTTCCACTTCCTAAAATTATAGGGATTGATGGTCCCCAAAATTCTGAAATAACTAAATCCTAAAGCACATGAAGTATTTACTGCCAGCGATCGCTTGCCTCAAAACCACAGAGTTCGATAGAGACAGATATCGAGTCAACCTTTGCAGTGGTCGGCAAACTCATTAGTCAACAGAGCGGCAAACCGCAGCTCGCGAGCCACAGTTTGCCGAGCACTGCTTTAGTGGATTCCAAAGCCTTTGTGCATTTCTTCTAAGATCTATCAGATCCAATACATGGACAGTGGCAGATAGTCAAGTGGAATCAATTTGTCTGTCTCCTTGGGAAATAATCAAAGTACTCAAACAGAGGGCAGGGCTTGAACTTCTACAGTGGCCACCATGTAATAATTTGGCTGGTCTAGCCTTCAAAGTGAGGAGATAGTGTCAAAATAAGAATCATATTAATTTTCAAAGTCACTGAAAGCTCCCAAAGTTCAAAGCAAAAGTTCTGCATCTGCTCCAAGGTCAACCATTCAGGGAGCAGATGCCTCTCTCGGCTCCTTTTCATGATTACTCGGCATCACTCTCTATCTCCTTAAAGAAAGAAATGAGGTGATTGTTCTGTGGGAACCTAAACATTTTTTCCCCACTTATTGTACTAAAATCTCAATAATTGTTTCTGGTATTGAGATTTTTAGTTCTCAGATAAAGGATTTGGCTAAGTGTGTTTTTCCTTTTGTAGTGAAACAGACAATGAAAAACACGTTAGAGAGAAGCATTTCTGAACAAATGTAAAAAGTTCAATGTTGGGCAATTTTTGCTCGTGTTTTTAGTCTACCAGGTCTTGAAACTCTAAAAATAACTCATTTTGCACTTAAACTCTTCAGTTTTCCCTGATAATGAGGCAAAGAAAAAGGTTTGGACCCTTGGGCAAGATACTACATTTATTGTTTTTAACTTTTCTTGCAATCCTTTTCTTGCAAAACATCTCAGAAGGTATAGTTTAGCACAGTGATACCACAGCTATTATTGAAAGTTGCCCCCAATTATAGAACGTTACACGCTGCCCCATGAAAACTATCACCCAAAGACGTTTTCAAAAGTATTTAGTTCTTCAAGGTCTAGATGTATATAATTCCCAAGCTTGCCCTTGCTTTTGTAAAGATCAAGAGGTTAGATGACTTGGTAACATATTATCTTACTAATTTTGCCCAAATGCCCTTTACGTTTGTCTCTACTATCTTCCCTTCCCTTTGGAGCTGAGCTCTCTTTGTAAAACTCTCTCTCCCTTGGTTCCATCAATTATGTTCAAATGATTCTTCACGCCATTCGAGCATACAGAGGGGAATGCCTTTTGGGAGCAAGGTCTTTTGATCTATTTGGAGTCATTTGTGCCTTTCACCTTTCTGATGACCCTGCCCGCATCGCACACACACCTCTCCTTTTTTCGTTGACAAAATCTTGACTATCATTTATTTGGGAAGAATAAATATGTTCACTGACCTGTTTGAACTGTCAGATATTTCTTCTAACACTTGTAAAAATCTATGTTAGTATATTGGCGGGAGAAGAAAAAGGATGCTGTATGCTGACTTGCTAGATACTTTCAAGGAAGATGAAAAGATTCACAAGGGAAAAAATCAGCGTTACTTCCCTGCAGTTCCCCTCACATACATTCTCTAACCCTTAATGAAAAGAAAGATGTAAAGTTATTTGTCCTTGATAATGTTTCATACAAATGTCCCAAATCCAAATATTTGCCATATTATCATTATTACGTAGGTGACTACTGATTAAACAATTTACCATATCAGTAGAATGTGGAACAGAAGAGGGTATGGTGGCCTCATTCAGAAAGTCCCTGTTCAACTATTGAGAGTCAAATATCACCACAGATAAAAACCTATGAAACATCAACTATGAACATCGGTCAGACCATCAAACTCAGAGGGAAGGTAGGGGAGGGTGGGGGTAAGGGGGAGAGATCAACCAAAGGACTTGTATGCTTGCATATAAGCCTAACCAATGGACACAGACAACAGGGTGGTGAGGGCATGAGTGAGGGGAATAGGGGGGTCATGGGGGAATAAGGACACATATGTAACACCTTAATCAATAAAGAAATTTAAAAAAAATTAAAAGGACATAATGAAACATGAACATGTTGTGATTCGATTTCTGGGCAAACGTAAAAGATAGATTAATTGTGCCCTGGCCAGTTTAGCTCAGTGGTTAGAGCAGCAGCCCATGCACCAAAGGGTTGTGGGTTCAATTCCTGGTCAAGGTCATGTACCTCAGTTGCAGGCTGGATCACCGGCTCAGTAGAGGCCCATACGGGAGGCAACCAATCAATGTGTCTCTCTCACATCGATGTTTCTCTCTCCATCCCTCTCTCCCTGCACCCCTCTTTCACTCTATCTAAAGGCAATGAAAAAATATCCTTGGGTGAGCATTACAAAAAAAAAAGATAGATTAATTGTTTTTGCAACAAATTTCAATTTGTATGGAAATATCCTGTCCTCTAAATTTTAATTGTACAATTTGCATTTTGAAAGTTTTGTATTAAGTGGGCATACTTTAAACACATACTAATTGGATCACATAAGTGAATCATCTGGGTACTGAAGAATTTTAGTTAAAGAGGTTCTCTGGGAATAGCTTGAGTGGTTTTAGTTCCTGGCTGATGAAGTGATGGAGGTGGCTATTGCCTTCCCTTAGACATACAAATTTAAGGGTGCTTAGAACTCTGGAGACTGGCGTTGGAAACTAATTGCCCTAAAACCAGCCTAATTATCCCAAATGAATTGCATGCTCTCTCTTCTCTCACTGGCGCTGGCTTCTTTTTCCTCCCTTCTCTGGCCCTTGCTTTCATTTTTACTCTCTCCTGGCTTCTCTTCAGAGAGTCCCACATGCATCCTGGTGACAAGAAGGCATATCAGACATCCCCTGCCCACTGCGAACTGGCTCTTGTTATGAGCCAGCCCACTGTACAGAGAGGGATGGAAAGCGCGTGATATAAATACATTCACCTTGATCTGCTCCTGGGGCTAAGATTCAGTAGAATTTCTACAAAAGAGAAGAGAGAGACTGTTGAGCAAAACAAATCTCCTGTAAAAGTCACTTCACATGGGAACTTGTCAATCTTTAATATCTTCTTTTATCTCTCATGTCTTTTTATTTAAAATAATAACAGAAAGAGTAACATACAAAATTTCCTGTCCTGTTCTACACTTTCAGAAATGGAACACGTGCCTTCTTACCTACTTTTAAGCTTTTTAAAAATCACTCCCTGGTATTTTTCCTCTTTCACGAACTCCTCATCTTCAATTAGTGTTTCCTGCATCTCTCCATGTTTTCCTTAAATAGTACAATAGGGGAGAATATAATAAACTGTCACATGACTGATGTTATCAGGGTTACTTAACACTGGAAGGAGTCTGGCTTCCATTGAAGTTCTAGGAAGCAAAACTTCCACATCCTATGTAATAAGAGGGTAATATGCAAATTGAACCTAACGACAGAACAACCAGGAACGACTGGTCGCTATGACACACACTGACCACCAGGGGGCAGATGCTTAATGCAGGAGCTGCCCCCTAGTGGTCAGTGCGCTCCCACGGGGAGCTCCACTTGGCCACAAGCCCGGCTGATGGCTGCAACCCAGCTGTGGCGGTGGGAGCCTCTCCCGCCTCCTTGGCAGCACTAAGGATGTCCGACTGCGGCTTAGGCCCCATCTTCCCAGGTTGCCAGAGGGACGTCTGACTGCCAGCTTAGGCCAGATCCCCTGGGGAGCGGGCCTAAGCCAGCAGTTGGACATCCCCTGAGGGGTCCTGGACTGCGAGAGGGCACAGGCTGGGCTGAGGGACCCCCCCTCCCCCAAGTGCACGAATTTTTGTGCACCGGGTCTCTAGTTTATATATAATGAGCTATCTTAAATAATGGATGGGTAGTTAAATAACCTGAAATATATTAACAAGTAAATATTTTATAAATTACACAATTGTTTTGGTTTAATTGAGCTGAGTTTTAGAAAACATAAAAACCAAAAGACTATGATGTATTGATTCCTGGAAAGCCTTACAACTCTACGGGTCTTTAAGCTTACACTGTTCAATAAAAATGTAATGTTCAACTTAAACATTTCTAGAAACCACATTAAAAGGGCAAACAGAGAACACTAAAATTAACTTTAATAATATATTTTATTTAACTTATATCTAAAATAATATCATTTCTTTACATAACCAATACATAAGACATTAATGAAATATGCATTCTGTTCTGGGGACTGAGTCTTCGAAATCCAATGTATATTTTATAGTTCTATCCCATCCCATCTCAATTGAAACTAGTCACATTTGAAGTGCTCAATACCACCTGTGGTGAATGGTTATAGCTATGATATTGGACGGTGTAGCTCCAAGCTGTGTGTGTATGTGTGTGTGTTAGGAATCAGTCCTTTCCTCAAGTATTAACTCTAAAATCCCAGCATCTGGTAATTACTTATGTTTGCACAAGCATGTAAGGCAGGCAGAGTATATAAGACATTGTGTTTTCTGAGCATGAGTGGTTTGTATGTATAAAATGCCCCATGTCTGCAGTGTCTTAACAGCACGCACCAGAGGTGTCCTCAGATTGATGGCTTTTCTCTCTGGACCCCATATTGTGTTCGGTCTGGAAGACGTGTGGGACCTGATGATAACCTTCAGTAAGAATGACTCCTCATGCAGCTCCCTATCAAACCAACTCTAAGTTCTCTTCTTTAAAATAATTTTGGGCCCAACCAGTGTGGGTCAGTGGTTGAGCATCAACCTATGAACCAGAAGGTCATGGGTTGCTTCCCGGTAGGGAGTGTGCAGGAGGCAGCCAATCAATGATTCTCTCTCATCATTGATGTTTCCATCTCACTCTCCCTCTCCCTTCCTCTCTGAAATCAATAAAATAAAATTTTTACATATTTTTTAAAATGACTTTGGTCTTTGAGAGGACATTTACCAAAGTTTGTGAAAAGATGACATTAGAAAATATTGAATAAAAACCACACAGGAACACTATACTGTCTTTCAAAAAGTGGACCTTTTCTTTTTTTTATGAGAGAATCTGTGACTATTTCAGATGATAAAAGCTATGGCTATCATGCCATCTGCAAAAATGGGCTAAGCAGGCAAATAAATGAAAACTAAAAAAGTTATTTATATTATTTATAAAAGATGATTTTCAAAATTTGAATTAAATGCCAATCTCAAATCTTTCTTAAACAAATTACTAATAAATAAAAGATATATTACAAATATATTTAAATAGTCTTTTTTAAGTTAACTACTGCTTATAGTACAGTTCCCATAGAGGGGGTTTGAACATGGAACACAGAGATTCTTAAACCACATAGAGGTTTCTTGTACATCTCAGATTGAGGCACCCAGCTATTGGGAGGTTTTGTTTTATTATTATTATTATTATTATTAAATATATTTTTATTGATTTCAGAAAGGAAGGGAGAGGGAGAGAGAGATAGACATCAATGATGAGAAAGAATCATTGATCAGCTGCCTCCTGCACACCCCACACTGGGATCAAGCCCGCAACCCGGGCATGTGCCCTGACCGGAATCAAACCGTGACCTCCTGGTTCATAGGTCGACGCTCAACCACTGAGCCATGCTAGCCGGGCTTTGTTTTATTTTCTGTTTTTTTTGTTTTGATTTTTTTTTTTTTTTTTTTTTTTTTACTTTCTCATAATTGGTTACCAAGTACTTTGCGTTATGAACCATGCACCATACTAGGCAATGATCTACAATGGTCAGGGTAGTGCCACAGACTTGATTCTCATGGAATTCGAAGTCTAGATGGAAAAAAACAAAAAACCTTTAAAATTATGACACAAATTACTACACAAAATGACTTCAAATGATTACACACATAATTACAAATTGAGATAAGTGTTTTGAAGGGAAAACAATGCATTTTAAGAAGAATTTAGCAATGAAATCCGAACAAAAAGAACTCAGAAAAATGTCCCCAAAGAATTGACATTTGCGGGGAAGTGAGTAATGGAAGAATTATCTAGGTAACAGACAAAAGGATCATGGAGAGAGAGAAGAGACAAGCAATTCCAAGCAGAAGCAAGAGGCCTGAGGAACAGAGTCCTGGGTTGAAGAGACTTAAAAATATGAGAGAAGAACAATGTGAGAAGAAAGTGGAAAGCAATGTGACATGAAGGCTGCTGAGTCAAGAAGTCAGACCACCCACATGGAGGGCCTTGGCACCTAGCAATATTTTTAATTTTATTGTAACACCAATAAATTTATATTGAAATTTCCTTTTTCTTTTCCTTTTTTTTATAAAAAATCTGAAGTGCCTATGAATTTGAATATCTGTCTTGAAAAAAAGGCTTTATTTAAAAATGAATTCAGTGAATATCCTGGTAAGGCTGAAGCAAGGGCCCATCCCTTGACTCATCTCTGCATCATCCATAGCAAATACTAGAACACAAGACAGGATGCTGAGGACTGGGGATGTCGCCTTCAAAGAGACAAAGTCCTGAGGCTGACTGGCCTGACTGGCATAGAAGGGTCATCTGCTCCTGTTGAATGTGGGGTGATTTGGAAAGCAAGACGGGTTATAAGACCACTATCAGAGGCCTGAAGAACTTGACCAGCAGTTAGCTCTCTCTTTCCTCCAATGAGGACAAAGCCCCTTCATGCTCCACAGAAGGTAAATTTGCACTCTGAGTTTCCCATTTTTCTTAAAGAATTACTCCATCTAGGTATCTTCATTGTAAGGGACTGTGCTACATGCTTTCAATGCATGCTGTCACATTAGCTACACAAAAACCTCACACCTCAGGGGGACCAGAATGGAAATATCAAAATTTCTAGCCCACATTCTTATCACAACCCTGATAAGGATATTGGATGTAGGGCCCTCGACTAAACAATATCTACAGTGTAAATGTTACTCTACACTGTATTTTTTGATTGATGGATTACACAGTAAAGTCTACGCAGTAATAAGAATATGCCATTAAAACCTCATTAATTCAAATACACGAAGTAATAATTCAACAATATTGCATCATGTGCAAAAATGTACAAAACAATGTACAAGTTGCCTCAAAAAATTATAAGATGATTAATATGTTTCTATGTTTTCAAATAGAAATAATCTGACATTAATAAAAGTGTGTATGATCAAGTATTAATGAAAGTTGCGGTTTCAACTACTTATGATATACTTATGTTAATGAAGTGTTCATTGGTACATTGAGAGGTTTAACAAAGATTCATAATTTGTGACCCAGAATCCAATTTCTGGGAGTCTACTATTAAACTTTTATTTACACACTTTAAAAATACATGTTCACAATGACATTACTTAAAATGTAGTGAAAAACAATATTATTTCTGTTTAAAATGAATTAATATCTAAGTTAATTATGAAACACCTGGTAGATGCAATAGTATTTAACATTTTTAAATGATCTTTAGGAACAATTTCATGAATGGCACATGCTTATTAAAATTTAACTTAAAACAAGTTAAAAATGTTTTAAAAATAAGACAGATATTTAAATACAATATAAAAGTTCCACGTAGGAAAGGATTATATGGAGGATATCATGTCAACAATGAGTATAATAACTTTTTAAATTTTATCTTCTTTTCTATTTTTATATAGTTCTGAAAACTCCAACAAAATATAAAATGAGTATTTTAAATACAATAGGAGAAAAGTGTGCTTTCATAATATAGATGTACATTTACACATATATGTACACGTATCCTTTTCCCCACAGAGAAATGGATTTTAATGGGCCAAGTGTAATGTAAAAGAGTTGGTAATGATTACATCTCATATCTCCCTGCAATTCATGCTTTTGTGGCACAGATAACTTTAACGGGTTTGCTCTTCTAAGCAATTTAAAATTCTCCCAGGTCCGCAAGGCAAAATGATATGAAACTAGACACTGTCTGAATCATCGAGGTGTTTTTCTCAATTACTCTAAATTCTGAAGTAGTGAGAAGCTAGTTAATATTATCAAGTGCAATAAATAAAGGGAAGAGTAGAATTCCATGGGGTGGGCCTGCCCCGTTAATACATCTACCACAACGCAGTGACTGCCTTCATGTCAATGAAGATGTGGCTTGGTAACACTTTTATTATCTTCCCCTTGAGTACATTCATTACAGTTCTGATCCCATCATCCTTGAATATATGTGTGTATGATTTATGGTTTTCCAGAGAAATATAACCAATAGATTCTATACATACAGCTATTATTTTATATTGTATGCATTATATTCTATAGACTATACATTTACATAGAATATAGGTCCTGTATATATGTTATATGTAATGGGGAACTGCTTCACATGATGATTATGGAGCATAAAAGCCCCACAGTCTACCATCTGCAAGCTGAAGACCCAAGAAATCCCAGTCCCAATTCAATATCAGGTCCATGTTATGCCCAGATTTCGTGATCCCCAAAGACCACCAGGGAGCCGAGTCCGATGCAAAAGCAAAGAGCCTTTATTCGAGTTAGCTCGAGCTCAGTCCCACACACACACACCGGCGCAGCGGCGAGGTGGGGAGAGAGAGAGAGCTTCAACAGGACAAAGGTTTTATAGGAGTCTGGGGCAGGGGGAGGGGCCCCTGAGTTGGCTGACCCCGATTGGTCAGTTCCAGGTCACCTGAAGGGACTAGCAAGGCTGTCCCCTACCCACACAGTTTTCCCAGGCTTGTTTGGATGGCGGTTATCAGTAGAATGAGAGCAACCTTTTATAGCTTACCAAGAAGTCTGTAACTATTTACTGAGATTTGCTGTACTGAGAATTTGTCCTTCTCCTCTGTCTCTCCCTTAGAGATTAAGAGGAACAAAGAATACATTTCTCTTGACAGACCTTCTATTCAGTGTTTTGTGTATAAAAAGCATTACACAGTTAATAAACTTGCTGCAGTCTCTGGATGATCTGTAGTCCTCCCGATCCCGCTCTCCTGTCTTTCTTTCTTTTCTCAATTCCCACCTCCCTACCTCAGCCCGGTTCAACCTGTCAGGCTGGCCCTGGCACCTGATGGGGGAAGGAGCATGCTACGGTATAGCCCAATTTGGGCCTGCCTAGCTGCTTTCTTGTAGTTTTTCTCGGAAGGGAGGTTATTCTGGGGACAGGAGGAAGGGCCTAGCACAAAAATGGAGTCTCTGCCCTTTCAGTCCATAGTTTCATCCTTCTTCAAGTTTCTTTGTCACCCTGTTCCCAAATTTAATTACAAGCCAATATTCAAGGTTTAATTAAAATAATTCCATAAACAGTCATGGGTACAGTAACTGGATGGCTGGTAGGCCAAATACTTTTTTCCTGCAAATCCCAGTGTGATTACAGGCAGTCCTCAGGTTACGTCGTACTCCACGTACGTCGTTTCATGGTTGCGTTGCCATCTCCCATTTATTTATTAAAAAAAACGTTCCATCATTTCAACGTATGTACATAGGTGCTTTATGTTTTTTATTATTTATTTACCACAAGTAAAGGTCAGGAATTGTTCTCTTTCTTTTAAATTTTTTTTACTGTTTCACTTCATTACTGCTGTGTATGTGCTCCATGTGAGTGACGTAGGTGCTTATGTAGGTGGGTTCCGACCTACATAAATCATGTTACATCGCACCGTAGGAATGGATCTCCGATGTAACCAATGTAACCTGAGGACCTACTGTATATGTAAATCAAGTAGTATTAAGCAATGCAGGTAAATGCTTTAATGCAGTGCATTTAAAATGTTCATCTTTCTGTTTGATAGTTATAGATACACATCCTTATGTTTTTTGTAAAAAAAAAAATGACATAAGTTATAAGAAATGCCTATGGCAGTTCAAGCACACAGTAGGCATTAAAAATTGGCAGTTATAATAATAATCTGTGCAATGTTAAAGCAACTAGTTGAAAAAGCCTTCCTACTTCTTATTTTTAACAGAGCGAATATTAATGTATGATTTGGGGAAGGAATGTATGTCAAAAATACTTTCAGTTCAATTTTGGGAAAGTGTTAGAAATAGCAATGAACTTATGCATGGCTGATGGGTAAAATTAGTTATGTCTCTGTAATTAGGTTGAGAAAGCTGGTATCTATCAAAATATTTCCTCCCATCTCAGCTGAGCACACTGCTACTTTATTTTGCAAACACACACAGTATATCTGCCATTAGCATATTTCAGTATCTAAAAGAAAGAAGGCCAGTTGGAATATCAGAAAGGTAATCAGGCATCAGCCCTATAAAATAACCTTTTTAAAATATATTTTTATTGATTTGACAGAGAGGAAAAGAGAGGGACAGAGAACTAGACACATCAATGAGAGAGAAACATTGATTGGCAGCCTCCTGCATGCCCCCTACTGGGGATCGAGCCCACAACCCAGGCATGTGCCCTGACTACGAATCGGTGACCTCCTGGTACATGGGTTGATGCTTACCCACTGAGCTACGTGGCTGGGCTATAAAAAAACTTTGAAAATGCTTGCCCTCTTTGTTTTTGCTCTGTTTTCATCCCAGTTCAAATGTGGGGCTTAAATAAGTGAACTGGTTATAGGAACACGTTTGTGCACAGGTAGACAGAACTTCTGTCTAAGGGAAATGAGCAAAAGTGGATAAATATTAGAAAGGAAAAGTAAGAAAGAGATATGAGAGAACGAGGAGAGAGAGAATCATCCAAGCTAGAGGACAGGGTTTAAAGGGAGCCATGACATGAGGTGACTATTGGAGGTACTTTGGGGCACACTTCGATTTGCTGGAAGAAAAACTGTGAACCAGGAAAAGATGCAGCTACCCGGAGCTTGCACAGTCACGTCCTGAGATCTGTGGTGTGATGGTCTAACGTAGCGCTTACACAGGGCTCTGGGTACCAGACGGTCTCTAGGTCCTTCTATTGCTTAAGGTTCTTCAAGCCTTTAGTCACACATTTTCTTCTTACTGTCACCATAAGGATTCTATTCTCCTTCTCTGTTCTAGATTTCTCCATAACACTTACAACCATCCGATATAATCCTATCTAATAAAAGAGTAATATGCAAATTAACCCTCATTCTGCTACACCCACAAGCCACGCCCACAAGCCATGCCCACAAGCCAATCAGGAAGGAATATGCAAATAAATCCAACCAAGATGGCTACCACCACAGAGAGCAGGAGGGAGGCATGGGTTTCCCCGGCGATGGAGGAAGCCAAGCTTTCCGCCTGCCCTTGAGGGCCTAGGCCTCCACTCAAGGCTACAAAGTTTCAATGATAGAAGATACCTAAAACCAAACAGAAATGGCGGCAGCCACGGAGCTGGAAAGAGCAGGAGGCTAGGGTTGCCCGTGGCAATGGAGGAAGCCAAGCTTCTGCAGTCCTGGCCTGCTTTGACCTCCACTTAAGGCTACAAAGTTTCAATTATAGAAGATACATAAATCCCAACGGAAATGGCTGCCACCACAGAGCAAGCAGAAGGCTTGGCTCCGCTCCAGGCTACAAAGTTTCAATTATAGAAGATAAATAAACCCCAGATACCAGGGCCTCCGCTTGGGTCACCAGGGGGCATGGCTGGCCTGCAAACCACCAAAGGCCCCTCGCCCAGGCCGCCCCACACCCCAAACAAACCCCCACCCTGATCCAGGACATCCTTCAGGGCAAACCAGCTGGCCCCCACCCATGCACCAGGCCTCTATCCTATCTAATAAAAGAGTAATATGCAGATTGACCATCACTCCAACACACAAGATGGCTGCCCCCATGTGGTCAAAGA